>NC_086447.1:512890032-513216282 GCF_028390025.1 Pseudophryne corroboree
AGATCTCTACCCCCCAACCTAAAAACAGCCTGACGCCACTGCCCGCACACACAAATATACACACACTAACACACACACTCTCACACACACAAACACAAACACAAACACACACAAATACACTTTCTTTCACTCACTTTTTCCATTAACTCACTGATCTGGCTGGCTGGCAGTGCAGAAAGGATTGATCTGTAGCAGTCAGTCTCTTGTCCAGTGTAGCTCCGCCCCCTGAGGTCACGTGTAGCCCGTCCCCTCATCGCCACATAGCCCCGCCCCCTTTTCGGCTGAACACAGCCGTTGTCACTGGGGGCTCTGGAGGCGGGTGGAGGAGGCTACTACAACACAGGCGCCGTGCAGTAGCAGCAGGGGAGACTGGCACCGGCAGCTTGGACTCGGAGGTACTGCAGAGCAATGACAAGCAGCTCAGCCGGTCGGGCCGCTTGTCATTGCTCGCTGGTGGGAGGCAGTGGGCCAGGCAGGATCGGTTTGCGGGCCATATCCGGCCCGCGTGCCGTATTTTGCCCACCCCTAGACTACAGTTTATTTCAGGGCTAAAATTAGACCAAACTTAACTACAACAAAGCAAAACAAAATAAGCAACAAAGACTAAAACTAAATTAAAAATTAGCACCGGAAAAAGGGTTTTACATTTTTAAAGAACAATTATGTGTTCTAGATATCTGCAAAAAATAAATATACTGAGGAGGAAATAGGATTGTGTATTGCACTTGTTTGTTCAAACAAACAAGGCATTCATTTGGATATGATGAATTGGAGTATTACGGTAAGTCAGTCTCAGTATGCAATAAGTCAGTCTCAGTATGCAACACATTCTCAGCCTATTGAGCCTAGATTACTAAACACATAGTTAAAGGCATGCAGAGCTTTCAGGGGAATTTTAGAAAAAAGTTCTTCAGCAAAATCCATTACAGTATCATTAAGCTATTTGCAAAAGTTATGACTGAAACACTGGCTAAAATTAAAACTGAGATCCACTGACTAAATCTTGACTAAAATTAAGCAAAAGAAAAATACTAAAATGTGACTTTCAATAAACCAACTACAATTCTATGTATGTGACTAAAACGAAATTGAAAATCCTTGTCAAAATGAATACTGAACTAACATAATTGACAGAAATTGAGGTGTGAAGACAAAAAATGTTGTGTACCCAATAGCCTTGGAATAGCAACACTGATAACAGACGTAAAACGTAAAACCCATCTCATGACGGAAAAGTAATAATAAAACTAAACAGACAGGAAAGCTGGAGATTACTATGTATATATATATATATATATAAATGTAGGTGCACACAATGCGGATGCAGGGAGCAGGCATGGACCTCCTGGATGAATGATCAAATCGAGTTTACTTCAACATTTCAGGGACAACGTTCCCTGTCCTCAGGAAGTACTTATAAACAATATGAAAAAGGCTTACCTTGTACCCCCATCAAACACCTGGTGCAGCCCCCCACCTCCAGCATCGGAATCAGGTCACGTGGTTTTGATCATTCATCCGGGAGTGCCATGCCTGCTTTCTGCATCTGCAGTGTTCACCTACATTCATATTTAATACTTGCAAGGGCACACAGGTGGCTGGATTCATTGAGTGGAGTGTCTAACCTATTCATCTCGGAGATATATATATATAGAGAACCCAGCACTCACCAAAGTAAACTCACTTATCCTCAACAATTCAATAAATAAATGATGGGGGTTTAGTTGGTGGATTGGCCAATGCACGGAAGCCTGCATACCGATTTTCAAGGTACCCCACCTTCATGCAGGTCCTACACTATCACAGAGTCTTAAAACCTGACTACTTCACTGCTGCATCATCTGCCTGCTAGATGTAATGTGTACCTGCCACAGACTTTATGGCTTTTAAAGGCACACTAGTCACCTATTGCACTGGCTCAAAGATGACTGCTAAAGAACAGCTGAGACAGGTTCAGGATAATAAAGTCCACACAGGGGTGCATGAGAAAGCTAGTGGCCACGGTTAGTAAGAGCTAACCATAGATTAACCCCTTCATATACACACAGAGGAAAAACCACAGCACTCACCACACCAGAAGCGGGGCACAGCTATGCACTTACCACTCACAGGGTGGGGTGCATGTAACACTGCACTCTCCACCACAGAAGCGGGGTACACAGCTGTACTTACCACTCACAGGGCGGGGTGCATGTAGCCCATGACCACATCGCTCTAATAAATACAAGCAGAGAACCCAGCACTCACCAAAGTAAACTCATGCACCCCTGTGTGGACTTTATTATCCTGAACCTGTCTCAGCTGTTCTTTAGCAATCATCTTTGAGACAGTGCAATAGGTGACTAGTGTGCCTTTAAAAGCCATAAAGTCTGTGGCAGGTACACATTACATCTAGCAGGCAGATGATGCAGCAGTGAAGTAGTCAGGTTTTAAGACTCTGTGATAGTGTAGGACCTGCATGAAGGTGGGGTACCTTGAAAATCGGTATGCAGGCTTCCGTGCATTGGCCAATCCACCAACTAAACCCCCATCATTTATTTATTGAATTGTTGAGGATAAGTGAGTTTACTTTGGTGAGTACTGGGTTCTCTGTTTGTATTTATTAGAGCGATATGGTCTTGGGCTACACGCACCCCGCCATGTGAGTGGTAAGTACAGCTGTGTACCCCGCTTCTGTGGTGGAGAGTGCAGTGTTACATGCACCCCACCCTGTGAGTGGTAAGTGCATAGCTGTGCCCCGCTTCTGGTGTGGTGAGTGCTGTGGTTTTTCCTCTGTGTGTATATATATATATATATATATATATATATATACACAGCACGGATTACTCGTACCCAGATTTTCATCTCAGTGTTACATTGATAGAGCAGAGTTTATTATTGCAGACAAATGATATAGCCAAAACAGTATGTTTCACAGGCCATTTTAAGCAATCTTGGTTATTCTGTTTCGTCTATATAGGACTGCACCTTCCATCTTCTCCTAGTGACGGTGTCTCGGCGTGGATTGACAGGCGATCTCTGTCTCAGTGCATGGTGAAAATCCCACTCCAGTGGCTGGTGGATGGTAAAGCAGCATTGCCAGTGTTGTTTGTTACCTAAATCAAGTGATTGACAGCCCACTGAGATGAAAATGTGGGTACGAGTAATACCTGCTGTGCCTTTTTTTTTAAAACGTGGTTATGCACTTTTGTGAATTAAATGCTCTGCACTATGAAGTGCCCCCTCTGATTTCTTTTATTTATATATATTTACTTTACCATTTATTAAGAGGACTTCAGTTCAATACAGGATTTTCTAATAAGGTTAATTTACATAAGTACAAGTGCAAATAGATTTTTTTAATATTCAACCACTTTCATGCTTTATCCTTAGGCTGTATGCTGTGACGCCACAACACCAAATTTTACATTGCAGCTCAGCAAATCTATATACTACAGCAGCATCAACACCCCATTTTTCACTGCTGATATTTAAAAAATGTTTATTCATGTAAAACAGTTATGTAGAGTGCTGGAACTGTTCAGTGGTATCAGGACTATACTTGTAGCTGTATAGATGTCTTCTCTAGCCACAAAAAGAGATTGTAAGGGGTATGAGGTTATTTCTGGAACCTCATTATTATTTGCTATCTACAATAAAGAGGAATCCCAGCAGGAGACAAAGTATAAGTGTTAATAAAAGGCTCTCTATGGGGTAAATTTAATAAGGTGGGAGTTTTTAGAACTGGTGTTGTGGCTCATAGCAACCAATCAGATTCTACTTAGCATTTATCTAGCTGCTTCTAGAAGATAATAGATAGAATCTGATTGGTTGCTATGACCAACATCAACAGCTCTAAAAAAAAAAAAAACTTTAGTAAATGTACCCCTATGTGTCGTGTGGAGGTCACGTGGATATTGTATTTTTGTGGTGGTTACAAAGATGCTCTTCTATCATTTCCTCCCCTGTGTGTTCCTTTTATAATCAGTATTTCTGAACCTGCCTACTTTGCTATCAGCTGGGGTACAGATAAAGCAAGTGCTGATTTTACAGCAACTACCATATATGTACCAATATATTTGTTTTCTTAAACTAGTACAGTACGTATGTACAGTACATTTTTTGTTGTTGTATTATGTTGGTAATGTACTTTTGAATGTGCTTTGTCCTGCTATGCTTGTTTAGTACTTTTAAATGCACTTTACGTGGTGCTGTAGACCCCTTGTGGTGCCATTTATTTAAAGGATTATAACAATATGGCAGTTATTTTGATGCTCTCTATTGTACATTTCACTAGAATGCTTTTTGTATTATGTGCTGGTGACTAGGATGCTGTCTGCATAAAATATAGGTCACTAACTTGCTCTCTGTATTATAAATGAGTCACTAGAATGCAGTCTAAATTATGGGTGTGGCATGCATCACCAACGAATGGGAATAGTCCCTGTTGGTCGTCATGCCTACCGTCGGGATTGTGAGGGTGCGGGATGTAGGGGGAAGTATTGTGACCGGCGGTCACATAGCTACATCCCCTAAATTATATAGAGGTTATTAGTCTCAACCTGGTGTTACTGTGCCTCCACCTACCATTGTGTATTATATTAGCCTCATCTATGAATGTGGCTAGGGATACTAGTTTTTTACCCACCTAATTTTTGCATTACGATTGCTTTAGTCCTGTCCCATGAGACCACTTTCAAACTTTTTTCCAGGGCCACTTGAAATTCCCAATCCACCCCTTGATTTAAAGTCTGACATTAAGATCAATCATGTCAGACCTTTTGCAACCCAGGCCTTTTTTAAGGACCTTGCAACCAACAAAATGCAAGTGAAAAAAAAAAAGATAATATTATGGTAAAGGAAGTCAAATTCAAAACCTACAATGCCCTGGTCGCATAAGTGTGAATACTCTTATAATAATGCTCACTCCCTGCATATTGACAACAATTTCCTGTATTCTACACGTCAATGCTATGGTTTACATTGGTAAGGGTGTACGTTCAAGATACCAACTGGAACCCCAACGCCGGAATCCCAACACCCGTCAGAACGCAGACAATGGAATACTAAATAGTTCAACATCCCGATGCCGGAATCTCGACAGCCAGAATACTTAAAGTAATTATAGCCTGTAGGGTTAGGGTCTTGCTGTGGGGGATAGGTGTAGGTGCCACCAAGTGGGGTTAGGGGTAGGCTGCGAAGGGGGGCAGGTTAAGTTTAGGCTGCAGGGAGGGGTGGTTAGAGTTAGGTACCACCATAGGGTGGTTAGATTTAGGCACTTAGGGGTAAGGATTAGGGTTGGGCTGCGGAAGAGGGAGGGTTAGGTTTAGGCACTAAGGGGGCAGGTTATGGTTAGGCACTAAGGGGGAGGTTAGGTTTAGGCTGCAGTAAGATAGGGTGAGGGGGGAGTTAGAATACTTTCATTGCCCCTGTTGTGATTGTTACCATAGGGATGCTGCCGTTCACGCATTCCGATCCCATTGGCAAGATATATGCCATTTTAACAAAAAGAATATTCAAGCCTAAACAAATTTTGCATGAACTACACA
This sequence comes from Pseudophryne corroboree, assembly GCF_028390025.1. NCBI lineage: Eukaryota > Metazoa > Chordata > Amphibia > Anura > Myobatrachidae > Pseudophryne > Pseudophryne corroboree. The sequence goes on from NC_086447.1 coordinate 512,895,561, forward strand.
TTCAGTCACTCCAACCATGTAGAAAAATGTCTTCTGCTCTAATGAGAATGTTAAAGTTTTTAGCCTAAACTCTAAATTATATAGTTGGTACAAAGACAACACTATTTGTAGGGAAAGCCCAATTTTATATCCGAATGGGTATGATTAAAAAATGGTATTATTTGGCTTATGTTTCAATGTATATTGTATTGTGGAAAATGTCTTAGAATGACAAATGGTTGAAACTTAATTACTTTGCTAGAACAGAGCTTGTTTACATTACAGTCCAGAGGAGTCACTGCCCACCAGAGGTGTCAAATCTCCTTTGATGTAGAGGAATAGAGATTGCTTGGAGAAAGCGTTTACTCCAATTCTTCTTGAGTAGGACCATAAAACCTACACAGTACGACTTAGCTTTTCAGACCTTCTAAGCTTTAAGTAATTAAGTGTCCCTGGGGAAACCCCTTAGAGGCACTATGGCCATAAGAGTGTGAACTTTTCTTCCTGAAGCATGTTGTAAAAATGGGTCCAGGCTGATTACAAGACCAGATCTTCAATATTCAAACAGCAATAGAGATAGGAGCATCAGCCACTGCTTGAGTGACTCACTTCAGACAGCATCCAACCCTGTCTAGGTGATATGAATGCTGTTTTTCGCCAATTTATTTGTTTTATGGAATTGTTATTATTTGTGTGACTATTTAAAACTATTATAATCTTGTAAAGTTTTTGTAACTAAAAGCTGTGAAGATATTCTTGAATTAAATACTCAATTCTGGTTCTGTATTTTCTTACCCAGGACCTCAAGTGGCCCATGTTACCTATTTTTCAAGTATAAATAATTGAGTGTGTGGGTGAGAACTGAAGCTTGCCCTGGGCGTGTCTTAAAAAGTCACTAGAGCTAGTGGTAGTGACTATATTGATTAACCACACGTGCTGAAATAACCAAAAGTGTCACAGATTCTCAGATTGACGTATCTGGAGGACCAGTGTGCCAGAGTCATGACACTATTGATCATCCAAAGAACACTATATCTACTTTTTTAGTGGTGGCTGCTTTGTGATTTGGAACAGCTTCTCTTCAAAGCAGATGATGAAGATAAATTTCACACCTGAACATAATTATCCAAAGCACACATTGTAAACCAAAGATTGGATTCAGAAAATTGTCCTCTACTTAAGTCCAATGGTGTAGGCTGTGCAAAGCCGTTTGGCTGTGCATTTACTATCTAAGCGTGCATTTTTATCAAAGCGTGATAAAATTGACACATAACAGCAGCGTTCCATCAGCATTAATTTATCTTCAGCTGATATCGATTGTGAATTGACGTTTCTTCTCTTCTTGTCACCTACAGGTAACTACTCCCACCAACATATTCTGCTGCACGATATCTGTATATGCAAAGCTAATTCTGCTAGGTAACTACTCCCACAAACATATTCTGCTGCACGATATCTGTATATGCAAAGCTAATTCTACTAGGTAATGCAAAGTGAAACATTATTGCATAGTATGTGATTTTGAAGTTCTTTTCTTAGTTCGGAATGATATAGACCCAGTTTAATCTTTGTGGAATGCCTGGTTGTTGTTTTTTAAGGTACTTTATTGCCTGTCATTTGAGGGGGTGGGGTGTGGTTACAGATTTCAATTATTGGTTTCACTTGTAGTAGTCCTCTACTTAAGTCCAATGGTGTAGTCTGTGCATTTACTATCTAAGCGTGCATTTTTATCAAAGCGTGATAAAATTGGCACATAACAGCAGCGTTCCATCAGCATTCAATCGAAGTGAAAAAGAAGGAACATAGAAGCACACCAATCTAACAAAACAAAGAAAACAGGGGAACTAATAACAAATGTGAGTCACTTACTCTTCAGATCACTCACCTACTAATTGTTGCATCTGATTAAATAGCACGGAACTACCTTACTTGGACATTTCATAAACCATCCACTTCACCAACAAATGCTTGTATCTGTATTATTGTAATTTTGTTTTTAATGCACAGCTGCACCAATGCAATCTTACCTACAAACACTTAAAATCATACAGAATTACCATTGCTTCTCAAACCTCACAATTCTTTTCATTTCTTACGGTCCAAATACATTTCAACACCCACTTTATCTAGGCTTCTGATTCACTTCATACTAAATCAACAACCATTGAGCCGACACTGCTTTTCTCACCTGCATTTCTGCAATTCTTCGGCTCTGAATCCCTTACAGCCTCCACTCCTTCTTCCACTTTCCCACAACCTATTTACCTACTAAACACTATGTCAAGGCTTTCTTATACTCTCCACATCACTCAGTGTCTACCTAAACACGTGTCTTTATCCTTCCCCCCTAGTCTCCTACACCTCCTCCTCCCTCCCCTCCTCTGTCTCCCATCCATCTCTCTGTATTCTTTCCCCTGCTTTCCTGTTACCCCTCTTTCACTCACGTCTACCCCATGGTCCTGCTACCCCACAACTCAGCTCTGCTCCATCCCTCCCTTCCCTGTCACCTCCCCACACCCCCATCCACATCACATTGACCTCCCTCCCTGCCCACCTTTTGCAGTTTCCCCTCCTAGCTCAGGCACCCGCACCATCACTACTCTCTCATCATCCCAGCCCTCAAAGTTAATGTCTTCTCATCGCTACAGCAACCCTGATAATCTCATTCACATCTTTCCCACAAACTCATACCCCCTATCCTGTGCCCTCTGCAATGCCAGATCTGTTTGTAACAAACTGGTCCCCACTCATGACCTTTTCATTTCCAACTCCCTACACCTACTAGCCATTAGTGAAACTTGGATTATACCCTCTGACACTACCTCTCCTGCTGCTCTCTCTGCTGGAGGCCTCGCATTCACACACACACCCCTACCAACTCATACCACCAGAACCATCCCTTACATTCTCTACATTTGAGGTCCATACTATACGCCTCTTCCAACCAGTCCATCTTAGAGTAGCTGTCATTTACCGCCCCCCCCCCCCCCCCTGGCGCTGCTTCCAAATTCATCGACAACTTTGCTTCCTGGCTTCCTCACTTCCTCTCTTCTGACATTCCCTCCATTATCCTAGGCGATTTTAACATCCCTATTGACATCCCCACACAATCCCCTGCCTCTAAACTCCTTAACCTCACCTCTTCACTTGGTCTCTCCCAGTGGACCTCCTCACCCTCCCATGTGAATGGGAGCTCACTGGATCTGGTCTTCACTCACTGCTGTGATATTTCTGATTTTTCCAATTCCCCATTTCCCCTCTCTGACCACCACCTGCTTTCCTTTAACCTATCTCTCTCGACTTCCCTCTCTCTACCTCCCAAGGCTACCATCACTAAGCGTAACATTGAGGCTATTGACACCACATTCCTTTCCTCCCTGTTTGACTCACTTCTCTCTCCAATTCTCTCTCTCTCTCTCTCATGCCCTGAACAAGCCACTTCCATATACAATCCATCCCTCACTTCTGCTCTTGACTCTGTTGCTCCACCAACCACTATTCACCCTCACAAATTAACACCTCAACCCTGGCACACCAAATGCACCAGATATCTGCAAAAATGCTCACCTACTGCCGAGCGTCACTGGAGGAAATCACGCTCGAAGGCAGACTTCCTCCATTTCAAACTTATGCTCTGATCCTTCAGTGCTGCCCTTTCTCTTGCTAAACAGTCATACTTCAAGAACCTCATCTCCTCCCAGTCTTCCAACTCCCGGCGCCTCTTTGCCACTCTCAACTCACTCCTCTGCCCACCTCCACCTCGTCTCCCTTCCTCACTCTCTGCTCTTGACTTTGCCACTTACTTCACATCCAAAATTGACTCCATACGTAAGGACATCACATCACACCAGACCATCAGTAACCAGCTTTCTTCCATCCCTTACCACCCCTCCCCATCCCTCCCACCAACTCTGACATCTTTCTCCCATGCATCTGGAGAGGAAGTCATGGCCCTCACTCATTCCTGTCCCCTCACCACCTCCCCACTTGACCCTATCCCCTCCCGCCTCCTCTGCTACCTCTCTCCTTCTGCTTGTTCCCATCTTTCCCACCTTCTCAATGTCTCCCTCTCATCAGGCACTGTCCCCTCTGCCTTCAAGCATGCACTCATCTCTCCTATTCTTAAAAAACCTACCCTTGATCCAAACACTCTCTCCAACTACCGACCCATCTCTCTCCTGCCCTTTTGCCTCCAAACTCCTTGAGCATATTGTCTACAACCACCTTATTTCCTCTCTTTCCTCACTCTCACTACTTGACCCATTCCAGTGTGGCTTCCATCCTCTCCACTCCACTGAAACTGCCCTTACAAAAGTATGCAATGACCTCCATGCTGCTAAATCTAAGGGACACTACTCTATACTTATTCTACTTGATCTCTCTGCTGCTTTTGACACTGTGGACCATCCTCTCCTACTGCAAATCCTTCACTCCATTGGTTTGCGTGACACTGCCCACTCTTGGCTGTCTTCCTACCTCACTGACCGTTCATTCTCTGTCTCCTCTCATAACTCCACCTTTGCCTCACTTCCACTAACTGTAGGTGTACCCCAAGGTTCTGTCCTTGGTCCTCTTCTCTTCTCTCTATACATCCTCACTAGGTAAGCTCATTAGTTCTTTTGGCTTCCAATATCATCTCTATGCTGATGACACCCAAATCTATCTTTCCTCTCCAGACCTCTCCCCTGCTCTCCTCACTCGTATCTCCAACTGTCTCTCTGCTACCTCTTCCTGGATGTCCCAGCGCTTTCTTAAACTTACCATGTCTAAGACCGAACTGATCATCTTCCCTCCCTCCCGCATAACCTCACCTCCTACAATCTCATTATCTATTGATTGCACTACTATCTCCTCTAGCCCCCAAGTGCACTGTCTTGGAGTAATCCTTGACTCCTCCCTCTCCTTCAAACCACACATTCAGCACCTCTCACAAACCTGCCGTTTTCATCTAAAAAATATTTCCAGGATCAGACCCTTTCTGACCCAGGATGCTACTAAGACTCTTATCCACTCACTGGTCATCTCCAGACTGGACTACTGTAATCTCCTCCTGACTGGCATTCCTGACAAACACCTCTCTCCACTCCAATCTATCCTCAATGCTGCTGCCCGGCTCATTTTCCTCACCAAACGCACTACGTCTACCTCTCCTCTCCTACTAGACCTTCACTGGCTCCCCTTCCCTTTCAGAATCCATTTCAAGCTTCTCACACTCGCTTACAAAGCCCTCACCCACTCCTCTCCCACCTACATCTCTGACCTTATCTCCCTTTACACTCCCACCCGTCCTCTTCGCTCTGCTAATGCATGACGACTTTCCTGCCTACGGATTACTTCCTCCCACTCCTACCTACAAGATTTTTCACGTGCTGCGCCACTTCTCTGGAATTCCCTACCTCTCCCCCTCAGACTCTCCACCTCTCTACAAAACTTCAAATGGCTCTCAAGACCCACTTCTTTACCAAACCCAGCCAAATCTCATCCTAAGCCTCTGTTCCACATTCTCTATGTACCCCATCTGTGTCACCCCTGTCTGTCTACCCCTCCCCTTTAGATTGTAAGCTCTCACGAGCTCATGTGCTTATCCTTTGTCTTACTTTAATAATCTTCAACTGTACCACATCCAGCAGTCTTCTGCCACCTGGTACTTATTCCAGTGTCATCTGCTGATGTAACTATGTTTATTTACCCTGTACTTGTCCTATACTGTCATCAACTGTAAGTTGCTGTTTTCCTGTTTGATTATTTATGTACTCTGTAATTGGGCTCTGCGGAACCCTTGTGGCGCCATATAAATAAAGGATAATAATAATAATAATAATAATAATAGAAAAGACAGATCAAAGTCTTGGAATTGTCCAATCATAGACTCAACCTTAATCTCTTTAACTTGTGAAATAACCTTACTATGACTGTGTACAGGACACGCCCTTGCATTTTCATGAAACTTTAACTTTTCTGCAAGGGGGAAAAGAATTACAAACTCCAGGTGTGCTAAGATGACAGTGACTCAAAAATACTTACTGCTATAATAAACCAAATAAAATAATTAGTTTAGAGTTGTGCACAGTTATGTATCCATAACATTGTAGGAGTTTTGTATTTCACTACGCTTTCCTGAATATTGTCTGTCTGTTTTTCCACATGCATTTTGTTGGTTGCATTGTCAAATTAAAGGAGGACATAAATCTGACATGATTTATCTTATTTTCAGGCTTTATGTCTAAAAATCTTCAATTTCAATATGGTTTTGTGTAGTCCTTTTTATATCCTCCGTAGAAATCAACTATTATTATTTGTCAACAACTCATGCTACAAAATCAAGTTGTAATATCATAAACCTATTTAACTACGCAGTAATAAGAACAATATCATAAATAATAAGTATAAAAAAATGCATATTATCTACATATTTTAACAGTTTAGAGTTGTCCCAGATGATGGCAAATCTTTGATGTCTAGCCTGGTAATATCTTCAAATGATGGGCTGAATCAAAATCTAGCATATTGTAGTCCAATATCTATTAAGTGCTCCAAACAGATGAATATCTTGAGAAACCTTGTGCTAGTTAGTCCTTCAATACTCAAGAATGCATTTATTTATTAATTTGTTCGATGTCAGTTAGCAATAACAAATAGCAGTATCAATTCTCTTTATAAAACACACTTTGCTTAATGAGTTACATTAATCAATATGTACAGTTTGGGAATCGTCTTTTTCATTTCCCGCTTACTGTACTAACAATATAATATAACCTATAATTTGTAGAATGACAAATGAACACTCAATTAGTATCCTATTTTTCTGTATTTTTCTATCATTCTCTTAAGAACTCAATTCCACCATTCCAATAGATTAAGAAGAGTGATTGAGCATATGCAATTTACTTTGTATTCCTAATAAATCACATTTCAGAACCCGTCCTATGATTATGTACCGTTAGCAGATTCATTCATCTAAAATAATCCTAGTGGAAAGACACATTCTAAAGTATGCAGGTACAAATATGAGGCCACTACGAGGAATACAGAACCCATAACACCAGTAGCTAATATGTTAACTATAGTCATTGCACTTGTGGATGTTCTAAAAAACACAGTACAATAGAGCACACATACTGTACACTGTATAACAATAACATTTTTAAAGAAAAATAAATATAAAAATAAAAAAGCAATAAGTGATTCAATCACATGAGGAAATATAGTACTAGCCACCTTATTGCATGCAGAAGTGTAAAAAAATTAATAAATCTTAGGCCATAAGTCACCACTTGATGGAAAGCTGGTACGTTTATTAGATATGTAGTACGCAAAGGGTTTTATCCTGTACAGGACCTTTTGGACATCATAAAATAATGTATATCAAAACCAATGATTTCAAAGTGGTAAATGCTAAAATAAAGTGTAGGGAAAATGTTGGTGGTGCTTCTCTGTCTGGCCTTATAAGGATATGCGGTATGGTTATTAAATAATGAGTCTGTACTTGTAAAAAAGAAACCATACTGCATGAGTTAAGCGGAGTGGTGGAACATTGACCTTAAACTATCCCAAAACGGTTTTACAAGTTTCACCTCTCTCACAGAGATAGTTTGCTGTTACACTGTGTTTGAAGAAATTACGTTTTTCCTATGCATCATAAAAATGCTTTGTTCAAAGGTAGAGCAATATATTTACTTAAAATTTTTAGTTAAACTGAACAAAACACCCACCAAATCTTACCATATGCTAACCGAGGCTTACGGGGCAGATTGTTGTCACATGCATGTTTGTTTGACTGGCAGAAAAGATTTATTGATGATTGTGAGGATGTCGAAGATGATGAGTGACTTGGATGGCCCTGCACATTAAAAAAGAAAAATGAAAATGTAGAATAAATTGAGAAATTGGTCAAAATGACTGTCAACTGATAGCAGAAATGGTAAACATAAACAAAGAAACTTTTAGGCATGTTTTGCAGCAAGATCTTAACATGACAAAAGTTTGTGCTAAGATGGTTCCAAAGATGGTTCCAAAGATTTTTACTGCTGATAAGAAAGAAAATTAAATTAATTTGTGCAGACATTTTTGAACAAAGTCAAGTTGATTCACATTTTTTAGATAAAGTTAATACCTGTGATGAAACATGGATCTTCCTGAGAGAAATGCCAGTCCACGCACTGGAAAACACTATCATCACCATCATCACCATCATCACCAGGAATGAAGAAAACACATCAAAGCAAATCCAAAGTCAATGCCATGGTTGTTTTCTTTCATTTGATGGGAGTCATTTTGGCAAACTGGGTACCACAAGACGCAACAGTAAATCAACATTAGTACAAAATTGTTCTATTAACTTTGCAAGAAAGAATCAGAATGAAGATGCCCGAGTTGTAGCCTCTATCCGGACAATGCACCAACCCACACAGCTCTCTCCATGAAGCAGTTTTTGGCTGAGAAACAGATTACAGAGCTAGAATACCCTCTATACTTGCCAGACCTAGCACAAAGTGATTTATTTATTTTCCCTAAAGTCAAATCTGTTCTCAAGGGAACCCATTAGCATCAGGTACTGAGATAAAGAAGACATAGATGGAGCTGTTGAAACAGCTGCTAGAAGTGAGCTACAGCACTCTATGACTAATGAAAAATAAGAATGCCACAGTTTGTGGGTGCAGAAGGAGAGTACATAGAAAAGGAACAGAGTTAAAATGTACTTCATCCTATTAAACTATAGTATTAGTCTTGTTATTTAAAAGCCACAACTAGTACAGTAATACAAAGGGTGTTTTTGCGCTAGAAGCAAATAAGAAAACAGAAAATGTCTTTTTGAGCACTGAGCACTTTCTTGCAAATGTAATAGACGATGTAGATAAAATACTGTATAACTTTTAATTAATATCTATTAAAATTGATGAGTAGTAGGAAAGCAAAGAAATAATCAAATAATAACCTTTCTTTATCTAACACAAATGTTTTCAGCCAGAATACATACAGTATAAGATAAACATTTGTAACAATGCTCCCAGAAAGGATTACATATGTTAGATATCAATAGTATTCTATAATTATCCAAAGGTGATAAATTCAATAAAACAGGTAGTTCGAGAGGTGTGTTCAGTTATAATATTTTAAACCTAATATGTCAGCCTAATATTTGAAACACTTCGATTATATGTGACCTTATTGTTACAATGTAAAAAAAAGTATCCATTTGATTTAATAATGTGTCAGTTTGCAATCAACAAAAACTTTGTAAGTAATAGAAATACTGGCCCTCATTCCGAGTTGTTCACTCGTTGACGAATTTCGCTATATTGCGATTAGTTGCTTACTGCGCATGCGCAATGTTCGCAGAGCGCATGCGCTTAGTTATTTTACTCAAAAGTTAGGTATTTTACTCACGGCATTACAAGGAATTTTCTTGATAAAGGTCACATGACCGAAACGCGTTGATACTGCCATCAGGAGTGTGAGTAGCCAACATCAATTTTTATCTGGAAAATCTTTTACTTTTGTTTTTTTATGTGGACAGTTATTTTTTGACTGTGGACCTTTTAATTGTTTTGTTCAAATAAATCGTTCGTTTTTTATGAAACAAATGGTGGATACATGCTGTTTTGGAGGATATAAATTGGAGAAGGGGGCATTCCACTGATCATTTGGAAAAGATACCTCGATAGGAGCAGCATTTCACTACAGAGTGTGAGTCGGGGTACGAGATATATGTGGAAACTACATATGTTAAAGATACCATGATATGCTTGATTCTTTCACTGTTCCTGTGAGTGTTGTGGTACGCATTCCCCTATGACCAGCTTTTCTTCTGGGCACTTATTTCCGGTTTGAATGCATTTGTCGACATAAGAACACCTAAAGATACCTTGATGTGTATATATCACTTCCTATTAGTGTGAGTGGGGTACGCTTCAGTTTGAGCAACACCATTAAGTTCACCCGTTGATTTTAGAACCTACTACACATTTTTCTTTTACTGTTCCATTTTCTCTCTCTTCCTGAGCGACTATATTAAATGGTTGAAGATTCATGGATGAGAATAATTGGGTCTTTAAAGATACCTTTATGAGAATCATCGCATAGTTCACAGTGTGAGTCCTGGTACGCCATATGAATTGATTTAAAGACACCTAGATGTGTTTACAATCAGCATTTCCTGTGTGAGATTTGGGGTACGCATCCCAGTTGACTCCCTCTATTTGGAAAAATTTGTCTCTTTCTTCTTCACACTTCGTGGTGAATCCTTCATACAAAGGAAAGTTGTTAAGGACACACTTTTTGAGCACTTATTATTTCTTCAAATTAACTTACCAGAATATACTGCACAAAAATTGTATTTTTTCTATTTTTATATTAACACTGAGCACACAAGACTTCCGAGTGGAGAAAGGAACACTGAATCACAACCTTCGAAAGATACCTTTATAAGAGTTACCCCACGTCATACATTGTGAGTTCGGGTACGCAGTGTATTATACCCCAAAGATACCTAGATGTGTTTACAGTCTGCACTTATTGTGTGAGTTTTGGGGTACGTTCCCAATTGGACTATCCTTTACTCAAACATGTTTTTCAAATTGTTACACTATGTGGTGAAGTAAACACGAGTTTAAAGGAAAAAGAGGACAAAAGATACCTTTAAGCCATATATTGATATCTGTTTATAAGAGTCTTGGTACGCAGGAGCTCTGATTTCACTATAGAGACATTTTACACAGAGACTATTTGCAAACAAGAAGGAACTACACATTGGTGGTTGTTTTTGTTTTTCATATTTTTCGGAGCTTACGGAACAGAGATTCTCTACTAGAAGAAGTGTGAAGAGGAAGATCGACATTCAAAGAAAGAAATTAAGGGACATATTTCTGTGTGCTGCGCCGAGTGTGTAGAGAAGGGCTTGAACTCTGTATATGGTATTTCTTGTTTTAAATGTGGTGAAATTTATCTAAGCCTTTTAACACCTTAACTGCATTGCGCCTATTTTAGTCCGCTCTCCAAATCCAATCGAGTTTTTAAGTAAATAATCCACGAGTACCACCAACGTGATATTAACATAAAATTATGAGATCCCCCAGTATTATTAAAATTTTGTGTATCGGAAGTACGGAAATACGGAGGCTAGGTCCTCCCACTAAAAGTTGAGTTTAGATAGGTTGTGTTTTATAGTTTTAATTATGCAAAGTTGCTATGTTTAGACTACACAACAATTTTTAATCTGTGGAGGGAAAACTTGATGTAAGAATATATAGGTGACCTTGTTGACCTGGAAGTGATTTTACATACAAGGTGACCTTGTTGACCCGGAAGTGATTTACATACAAGGTGACCTCGTTGACCCGGAAGTGATTTACATACAGAGCATAAATAGCCCAGACTTAGCATAGCTCCTGTCATACAGCCTTGATGAAGGGAGAGATCCTGAAACCGGTCGGCACTGCATGACAGGAGAAACTTGTGTGGCAAAGAGCTTCACCGGACGGACGGAACTTTGTGTCACTTTGAGAGACGGGTTCCGGAGCCAGCTTCCTCATAACATCAAAGGCACATATTTCTTGAAAATCCGGTAAACCTCCAACTTTACCTTTTTATATCAGGGGATATTTGAGCTGTATTCTTTCCAGTGAGACTCATTATTCAACGCTGATTTTATTATTATTTGTGGTAATTCTCCATCTATTACCTTTTATGTATTGGCAATTTTTATTTGTATATATTAAAATTACTTTTCTCTGAAGCTACTACACTATATCTGGAATTCTGCTTTCCCTATATGAATTTCGTTTCTGGGGAGCGTTTTCTGGTAAAGGTTGACGACAGAGGACCTGTGAGGGGATTGACACACAACCATCCTAGCTGCGGAATACTTTTGAAAGGCATATATCGTGGCTTGTATTGCACTTAGTTCTGGTAATCCCCCATCTATTTTCATTGACATCATCCGTATATACTCATTTTTCAAATTTAGAATATACTACACTATATTTGGAATTCTGTTTTTTTTCCCACATATGGATCCTATTTATATGAAGTATTTAGCAGAAGACTTGTGAGGAAAGTACCCCTTTTTTCATTAATCTTATAAGCGCACGACATCTGGTCTTACTTCACCTTACCCATTTTATCCTTGGTATTGGGGATACCTTTTAGACCAGCCTGTGTGCAGCTGATTCTTTGTTGGCACCAAGGTACTTTTCTGTTATCCATTTTCAAAGATCTACAACTAGCTAGAACAAATGCACTGGCAGCACCTAAAGTGAAAGACAACACAGTGATCAAGTCAAATAAGATGGATACAACTATGATTTGGGTTAATAATTACACTGTATCAACTAAAAAAATTGTCAATACTGCTAAAAGGGTCTGGCCGGTAATACAATCTGACCCGGACCTTTTAGAATTGACAGATCGTGCTTTACTCCCCTGTTATACAAGGGGAAAGAACATAGGAGACCACGTGGTACATACTGATATAGCTAATTGTTCTATTGTACATCCTGAGCACTTTATGACTAGAAAGCCGGGCAATTACAGATGCCTGGGTTGTATCACTTGCACGTACCTAGATACAGGTGATTATATTAAACATCCCCATAATGGAAAACAGATTAAATTAAGACACGTATTCACATGTACCAGCAAATATGTAGTCTACTGCATTAGGTGCCCCTGTAGTTTAAATTTTATTGGCAAGACGGTATGCCAGTTTAAGGAACGGATGGCACAACATCGGAGTGCCATCAAGCAGATACTAGAGGGGAAGAATGTAGACCAGCCCATTGCTAAACATTTTAAGGCTTGTAAACATAGCCTCTCATCATTACGTTATATGATGGAGGATCATGTTAAGGAAGATATCAGGGGGGGTGACAGAGGGAGAACCCTTTTGCAACTTGAAATTAAGTGGATTCATTTATTGAATACTGTCTCCCCTCATGGATTAAATGAAATTATTTCTTTCAATTGTTTCCTGTAAATGCTGCAGTTTTGGGATTATATTATATTATTCCAATGATTATGTTTGAATTGCTCTGTAATGTGATTAATGTTTACATTATGCAGATGTAACCATGGTGACCAGGGACGTGCAGTCAGGGGAGGCAGGGGAGGCAGTGCCTCCCCTGTCATAATGATTAAAATAATATAAAGAAGATACAAATAACACATTCTACTTTGTATTATTTTAATCATTTTTACCTGACAATCCAGCTAAATCTCTATGGGAGGCAGCGAGAGCGCTGCCTCCCAGTGACAATGATTAAGTGTCTGAAGAGGGGGGCGGGCAGGGGGCGGAGCCAAGTCACGGGCTGCAAAAGCCCATTGAAAAATGAATGGAAAGCGGCACCAGCACAGTTGCCTCATTGACAGGGGCTGTGCCTTCAGCCCACATGAAGGCACACCCCTGTCAATCATTGGACAGCGGCAAGGGGTGGGCTGGGATGGACGGGCAGAGAGCCAGATGCCCCCATTCCGATTTGCCGCATGTCCCCGCTGCTCACAGCCGCTTCTCGCATTCCCGAGCCGCTCTTGCAGGACCAAGATCCGACAATCGGGAGCTTCTGTGTGCTGCGCTCCCGCGCGCCCCCCCCCCCCCCCGCGCTCCCGTTTTCTCAGCCCCGGCCCTCTGTCTTGGTCCCCCCTGTGCTCAACAGTCTGACTTCCCTCCTGGCTGGCCCCCGTGTTGACTGCTGAGCTGATCTCCAGCGCCCCCACCACCCCGCTCCTCTTGGCCTGCGGTGCAGTCACAGTGTACAGACTGAGGGAGCGCCGGGTCAGGAGCCTGCAGTCAACTATCCTGTGACTTGCCGTACACGATATGTTGTATACAGAGCCGGCCCTAACCAATATGATGCCCTAGGCAAGATTTTGGCTGGTGCCCCCTAGCACCACCGCTAGTTCTGCAAGAGATGCCTGGCATGAGTCAGCTGGCAGCTCTGCTAACGTCGGGTGCCTTTTGTTTATGAAAATGCATCTTCTTTGCATTACTATGTGGCTAGGATGCACAAGCAGCTTCTGTTGATTAATGATATGCAGCATGCCTATATTCTGTGTGCGACTGCGGCTGTATCTGCCTACAAAATGCTACATTACAGTGATTTCCAGGAATACACACAGAATATAGGCATGCCACATATCATTTTAATCAACAGAAGCTGCTGGTGCCCCTAAGCATACCAAATGCCCTAGGCATTTGCCTAGTTTGCCTATGCCTAAGGCCGGCTCTGGTTGTATATTATATTAGATGCCCTTGTGGTAAGCTTTATGTTGGAAAGACCATTAGACAGCTAAAAGAACGTATTGCTATGCACAGGTCCAGCATTCGTGCAGCTTTAGATGGGAAAGGATCTGAGCAGCCTGTGGCTCGCCACTTTAAAGAACATCAACACTCATTGGCCTCTATAAGATATAAAATCATAGATTGGGTCCCCCCCAATTCCAGGGGAGGAGACAGGAGACGTACACTCCTACAAAGAGAATCTAAGTGGATTTCAGTGTTACAGACTGTAAAACCGTTTGGTCTTAATGAAATGGTCTCATTTTCCTCGTTCTTATGAGTTTAGATATCTAATATTTAGTACTTGTTGCTGCATACATATGTTGGTTTTATTGTCCATGACTGTTTTAATTTAGGTATATGCTTTATTATATATGTCCCACATCAGTTATAATTGGGTCTATAGACATTTACTGTTTATTTAGTGGATTTTCAGAATCTTTACTAGTTCTAACTTGGATGTCAGATTTGCGCTGCATATACTTGTAAAGTCAATCAGACCCTATGTCCTTAGTAGCCTTTGTCTATGACATTCCATTTTCTCAATTTTTTGCATTGCTTTTAAATTTCCCTTAGGTTATGGATTGTTAAGGATTGTTATGTATTTTTATTTCACAGGGGATTTCTGTTTGTCACAAGATGTGTAGCGTCAATGTGAATGGGAATCCCTCTATGACGTAGATAGATGTACCATGTAACCATGGCCCCGTAAGTCTGTCGTGTCTACCAGCGCTGACGCGCGCGAGTGAGATCACCAGGACTCCGTGTGCAGTGGGCGTCCTGACACACCTTCACATTTTTGGTAAGCACTATAAATGTTGTATCTTGTATTATGCTGGTTAATCTTGATAAAGAAGCATAGCTCCGAAACGTTGATTGAATCACGCTGTCAGCGCTTTTATTTCTTCATTGATGTTAGTCTCCACGAGTGCCATCCCTTATTCTGTTCTATACACATTGCATGAGGAGGGGCACCGGAGCAAGGTGTTATTTATACTAGACACACGGAGTGCTAAGCTACTTTGCTGCTATATATATGTGTATACACACTGCTCAAAAAAATAAAGGGAACACTAAAATAATACATCCTAGATCTGAATGATTGAAATATTCTTATTAAATACTTTGTTCTTTACATAGTTGAATTAGAGATGAGCGGGTTCGGTTTCTCTGAATCCGAACCCGCCAGAACTTCATGTTTTTTTTCACGGGTCCGAGCGACTCGGATCTTCCCGCCTTGCTCGGTTAACCCGAGCGCGCCCGAACGTCATCATGACGCTGTCGGATTCTCGCGAGGCTCGGATTCTATCGCGAGACTCGGATTCTATATAAGGAGCCGCGCGTCGCCGCCATTTTCACACGTGCATTGAGATTGATAGGGAGAGGACGTGACTGGCGTCCTCTCCATTTAGATTATAAGAGACTGAGAGAGATTTACTGGAGCTGACTAGGAGGAGTACTGTTACTGTAGAAGTGTAGAGACTGAGTGGAGAGAGTTTACTAGTGAGGACAGTGCAGTTTACTTTATAATCCGTTCTCTGCCTGAAAAAAGCGATACACAGCACACAGTGACTCAGTCACATACCATATCTGTGTGCACTGCTCAGGCTCAGGCCAGTGTGCTGCATCATCTATTATCTATATATAATATTATATATATCTGTCTGACTGCTCAGCTCACACAGCTTATAATTGTGGGGGAGACTGGGGAGCACTACTGCAGTGCCAGTTATAGGTTATAGCAGGAGCCAGGAGTACATAATATATTATATAGTGAGTGACCACCAGACACACAGTGCAGTTTATTTAATATATCCGTTCTCTGCCTGAAAAAAGCGATACACACAGTGACTCAGTCAGTCACATACCATATCTGTGTGCACTGCTCAGGCTCAGGCCAGTGTGCTGCATCATCTATATATATTATATATCTGTCTGACTGCTCAGCTCACACAGCTTATAATTGTGGGGGAGACTGGGGAGCACTACTGCAGTGCCAGTTATAGGTTATAGCAGGAGCCAGGAGTACATAATATTATATTAAAATTAAACAGTGCACACTTTTGCTGCAGGAGTGCCACTGCCAGTGTGACTAGTGACCAGTGACCTGACCACCAGTATATATAATATTAGTAGTATACTATCTCTTTATCAACCAGTCTATATTAGCAGCAGACACAGTACAGTGCGGTAGTTCACGGCTGTGGCTACCTCTGTGTCGGCACTCGGCAGCCCGTCCATAATTGTATATACCACCTAACCGTGGTTTTTTTTCCTTTCTTTATACATACATACTAGTTACGAGTATACTATCTCTTTATCAACCAGTCTATATTAGCAGCAGACACAGTATAGTGCGGTAGTTCACGGCTGTGGCTACCTCTGTGTCGGCACTCGGCAGCCCGTCCATAATTGTATATACCACCTAACCGTGGTTTTTTTTTCTTTCTTTATACATACATACTAGTTACGAGTATACTATCTCTTTATCAACCAGTCTATATATTAGCAGCAGACACAGTACAGTGCGGTAGTTCACGGCTGTGGCTACCTCTGTGTCGGCACTCGGCAGCCCGTCCATAATTGTATATACCACCTAACCGTGGTTTTTTTTTCTTTCTTTATACATACATACTAGTTACGAGTATACTATCTCTTTATCAACCAGTCTATATATTAGCAGCAGACACAGTACAGTGCGGTAGTTCACGGCTGTGGCTACCTCTGTGTCGGCACTCGGCAGCCCGTCCATAATTGTATATACCACCTAACCGTGGTTTTTTTTTCTTTCTTTATACATACATACTAGTTACGAGTATACTATCTCTTTATCAACCAGTCTATATATTAGCAGCAGACACAGTACAGTGCGGTAGTTCACGGCTGTGGCTACCTCTGTGTCGGCACTCGGCAGCCCGTCCATAATTGTATATACCACCTAACCGTGGTTTTTTTTTCTTTCTTTATACATACATACTAGTTACGAGTATACTATCTCTTTATCAACCAGTCTATATTAGCAGCAGACACAGTACAGTGCGGTAGTTCACGGCTGTGGCTACCTCTGTGTCGGCACTCGGCAGCCCGTCCATAATTGTATATACCACCTAACCGTGGTTTTTTTTTCTTTCTTTATACATACATACTAGTTACGAGTATACTATCTCTTTATCAACCAGTCTATATATTAGCAGCAGACACAGTACAGTGCGGTAGTTCACGGCTGTGGCTACCTCTGTGTCGGCACTCGGCAGCCCGTCCATAATTGTATATACCACCTAACCGTGGTTTTTTTTTCTTTCTTTATACATACATACTAGTTACGAGTATACTATCTCTTTATCAACCAGTCTATATATTAGCAGCAGACACAGTACAGTGCGGTAGTTCACGGCTGTGGCTACCTCTGTGTCGGCACTCGGCAGCCCGTCCATAATTGTATATACCACCTAACCGTGGTTTTTTTTTCTTTCTTTATACATGCATACTAGTTACGAGTATACTATCTCTTTATCAACCAGTCTATATATTAGCAGCAGACACAGTACAGTGCGGTAGTTCACGGCTGTGGCTACCTCTGTGTCGGCACTCGGCAGCCCGTCCATAATTGTATATACCACCTAACCGTGGTTTTTTTTTCTTTCTTTATACATACATACTAGTTATGAGTATACTATCTCTTTATCAACCAGTCTATATTAGCAGCAGACACAGTACAGTGCGGTAGTTCACGGCTGTGGCTACCTCTGTGTCGGCACTCGGCAGCCCGTCCATAATTGTATATACCACCTAACCGTGGTTTTTTTTTCTTTCTTTATACATACATACTAGTTACGAGTATACTATCTCTTTATCAACCAGTCTATATATTAGCAGCAGACACAGTACAGTGCGGTAGTTCACGGCTGTGGCTACCTCTGTGTCGGCACTCGGCAGCCCGTCCATAATTGTATATACCACCTAACCGTGGTTTTTTTTTCTTTCTTTATACATACATACTAGTTACGAGTATACTATCTCTTTATCAACCAGTCTATATATTAGCAGCAGACACAGTACAGTGCGGTAGTTCACGGCTGTGGCTACCTCTGTGTCGGCACTCGGCAGCCCGTCCATAATTGTATATACCACCTAACCGTGGTTTTTTTTTTCTTTCTTTATACATACATACTAGTTACGAGTATACTATCTCTTTATCAACCAGTCTATATATTAGCAGCAGACACAGTACAGTGCGGTAGTTCACGGCTGTGGCTACCTCTGTGTCGGCACTCGGCAGCCCGTCCATAATTGTATATACCACCTAACCGTGGTTTTTTTTTCTTTCTTTATACATACATACTAGTTACGAGTATACTATCTCTTTATCAACCAGTCTATATATTAGCAGCAGACACAGTACAGTGCGGTAGTTCACGGCTGTGGCTACCTCTGTGTCGGCACTCGGCAGCCCGTCCATAATTGTATATACCACCTAACCGTGGTTTTTTTTTCTTTCTTTATACATACATACTAGTTACGAGTATACTATCTCTTTATCAACCAGTCTATATATTAGCAGCAGACACAGTACAGTGCGGTAGTTCACGGCTGTGGCTACCTCTGTGTCGGCACTCGGCAGCCCGTCCATAATTGTATATACCACCTAACCGTGGTTTTTTTTTCTTTCTTTATACATACATACTAGTTACGAGTATACTATCTCTTTATCAACCAGTCTATATATTAGCAGCAGACACAGTACAGTGCGGTAGTTCACGGCTGTGGCTACCTCTGTGTCGGCACTCGGCAGCCCGTCCATAATTGTATACTAGTATCCAATCCATCCATCTCCATTGTTTACCTGAGGTGCCTTTTAGTTGTGCCTATTAAAATATGGAGAACAAAAATGTTGAGGTTCCAAAATTAGGGAAAGATCAAGATCCACTTCCACCTCGTGCTGAAGCTGCTACCACTAGTCATGGCCGAGACGATGAAATGCCAGCAACGTCGTCTGCCAAGGCCGATGCCCAATGTCATAGTACAGAGCATGTCAAATCCAAAACACCAAATATCAGTAAAAAAAGGACTCCAAAACCTAAAATAAAATTGTCGGAGGAGAAGCGTAAACTTGCCAATATGCCATTTACCACACGGAGTGGCAAGGAACGGCTGAGGCCCTGGCCTATGTTCATGGCTAGTGGTTCAGCTTCACATGAGGATGGAAGCACTCAGCCTCTCGCTAGAAAAATGAAAAGACTCAAGCTGGCAAAAGCAGCACAGCAAAGAACTGTGCATTCTTCGAAATCCCAAATCCACAAGGAGAGTCCAATTGTGTCGGTTGCGATGCCTGACCTTCCCAACACTGGACGTGAAGAGCATGCGCCTTCCACCATTTGCACGCCCCCTGCAAGTGCTGGAAGGAGCACCCGCAGTCCAGTTCCTGATAGTCAGATTGAAGATGTCAGTGTTGAAGTACACCAGGATGAGGAGGATATGGGTGTTGCTGGCGCTGGGGAGGAAATTGACCAGGAGGATTCTGATGGTGAGGTGGTTTGTTTAAGTCAGGCACCCGGGGAGACACCTGTTGTCCGTGGGAGGAATATGGCCGTTGACATGCCAGGTGAAAATACAAAAAAAATCAGCTCTTCGGTGTGGAGGTATTTCACCAGAAATGCGGACAACAGGTGTCAAGCCGTGTGTTCCCTTTGTCAAGCTGTAATAAGTAGGGGTAAGGACGTTAACCACCTCGGAACATCCTCCCTTATACGTCACCTGCAGCGCATTCATAATAAGTCAGTGACAAGTTCAAAAACTTTGGGTGACAGCGGAAGCAGTCCACTGACCAGTAAATCCCTTCCTCTTGTAACCAAGCTCACGCAAACCACCCCACCAACTCCCTCAGTGTCAATTTCCTCCTTCCCCAGGAATGCCAATAGTCCTGCAGGCCATGTCACTGGCAATTCTGACGAGTCCTCTCCTGCCTGGGATTCCTCCGATGCATCCTTGCGTGTAACGCCTACTGCTGCTGGCGCTGCTGTTGTTGCCGCTGGGAGTCGATGGTCATCCCAGAGGGGAAGTCGTAAGCCCACTTGTACTACTTCCAGTAAGCAATTGACTGTTCAACAGTCCTTTGCGAGGAAGATGAAATATCACAGCAGTCATCCTACTGCAAAGCGGATAACTGAGTCCTTGACAACTATGTTGGTGTTAGACGTGCGTCCGGTATCCGCCGTTAGTTCACAGGGAACTAGACAATTTATTGAGGCAGTGTGCCCCCGTTACCAAATACCATCTAGGTTCCACTTCTCTAGGCAGGCGATACCGAGAATGTACACGGACGTCAGAAAAAGACTCACCAGTGTCCTAAAAAATGCAGTTGTACCCAATGTCCACTTAACCACGGACATGTGGACAAGTGGAGCAGGGCAGGGTCAGGACTATATGACTGTGACAGCCCACTGGGTAGATGTATGGACTCCCGCCGCAAGAACAGCAGCGGCGGCACCAGTAGCAGCATCTCGCAAACGCCAACTCTTTCCTAGGCAGGCTACGCTTTGTATCACCGCTTTCCAGAATACGCACACAGCTGAAAACCTCTTACGGCAACTGAGGAAGATCATCGCGGAATGGCTTACCCCAATTGGACTCTCCTGTGGATTTGTGGCATCGGACAACGCCAGCAATATTGTGTGTGCATTAAATATGGGCAAATTCCAGCACGTCCCATGTTTTGCACATACCTTGAATTTGGTGGTGCAGAATTTTTAAAAAAACGACAGGGGCGTGCAAGAGATGCTGTCGGTGGCCAGAAAAATTGCGGGACACTTTCGGCGTACAGGCACCACGTACAGAAGACTGGAGCACCACCAAAAACTACTGAACCTGCCCTGCCATCATCTGAAGCAAGAAGTGGTAACGAGGTGGAATTCAACCCTCTATATGCTTCAGAGGTTGGAGGAGCAGCAAAAGGCCATTCAAGCCTATACAATTGAGCACGATATAGGAGGTGGAATGCACCTGTCTCAAGTGCAGTGGAGAATGATTTCAACGTTGTGCAAGGTTCTGATGCCCTTTGAACTTGCCACACGTGAAGTCAGTTCAGACACTGCCAGCCTGAGTCAGGTCATTCCCCTCATCAGGCTTTTGCAGAAGAAGCTGGAGGCATTGAAGAAGGAGCTAAAAGGGAGCGATTCCGCTAGGCATGTGGGACTTGTGGATGCAGCCCTTAATTCGCTTAACAAGGATTCACGGGTGGTCAATCTATTGAAATCAGAGCACTACATTTTGGCCACCGTGCTCGATCCTAGATTTAAAGCCTACCTTGGATCTCTCTTTCCGGCAGACACAGGTCTGCTGGGGTTGAAAGACCTGCTGGTGACAAAATTGTCAAGTCAAGCGGAACGCGACCTGTCAACATCTCCTCCTTCACATTCTCCCGCAACTGGGGGTGCGAGGAAAAGGCTCAGAATTCCGAGCCCACCCGCTGGCGGTGATGCAGGGCAGTCTGGAGCGACTGCTGATGCTGACATCTGGTCCGGACTGAAGGACCTGACAACGATTACGGACATGTCGTCTACTGTCACTGCATATGATTCTCTCAACATTGATAGAATGGTGGAGGATTATATGAGTGACCGCATCCAAGTAGGCACGTCACACAGTCCGTACTTATACTGGCAGGAAAAAGAGGCAATTTGGAGGCCCTTGCACAAACTGGCTTTATTCTACCTAAGTTGCCCTCCCACAAGTGTGTACTCCGAAAGAGTGTTTAGTGCCGCCGCTCACCTTGTCAGCAATCGGCGTACGAGGTTACATCCAGAAAATGTGGAGAAGATGATGTTCATTAAAATGAATTATAATCAATTCCTCCGCGGAGACATTGACCAGCAGCAATTGCCTCCACAAAGTACACAGGGAGCTGAGATGGTGGATTCCAGTGGGGACGAATTGATAATCTGTGAGGAGGGGGATGTACACGGTGATATATCGGAGGGTGAAGATGAGGTGGACATCTTGCCTCTGTAGAGCCAGTTTGTGCAAGGAGAGATTAATTGCTTCTTTTTTGGGGGGGGTCCAAACCAACCCGTCATATCAGTCACAGTCGTGTGGCAGACCCTGTCACTGAAATGATGGGTTGGTTAAAGTGTGCATGTCCTGTTTTGTTTATACAACATAAGGGTGGGTGGGAGGGCCCAAGGACAATTCCATCTTGCACCTCTTTTTTCTTTTCTTTTTCTTTGCATCATGTGCTGATTGGGGAGGGTTTTTTGGAAGGGACATCCTGCGTGACACTGCAGTGCCACTCCTAGATGGGCCCGGTGTTTGTGTCGGCCACTAGGGTCGCTAATCTTACTCACACAGCTACCTCATTGCGCCTCTTTTTTTCTTTGCGTCATGTGCTGTTTGGGGAGGGTTTTTTGGAAGGGACATCCTGCGTGACACTGCAGTGCCACTCCTAGATGGGCCCGGTGTTTGTGTCGGCCACTAGGGTCGCTAATCTTACTCACACAGCTACCTCATTGCGCCTCTTTTTTTCTTTGCGTCATGTGCTGTTTGGGGAGGGTTTTTTGGAAGGGCCATCCTGCGTGACACTGCAGTGCCACTCCTAGATGGGCCCGGTGTTTGTGTCGGCCACTAGGGTCGCTAATCTTACTCACACAGCTACCTCATTGCGCCTCTTTTTTTCTTTGCGTCATGTGCTGTTTGGGGAGGGTTTTTTGGAAGGGACATCCTGCGTGACACTGCAGTGCCACTCCTAGATGGGCCCGGTGTTTGTGTCGGCCACTAGGGTCGCTTATCTTACTCACACAGCGACCTCGGTGCAAATTTTAGGACTAAAAATAATATTGTGAGGTGTGAGGTATTCAGAATAGACTGAAAATGAGTGTAAATTATGGTTTTTGAGGTTAATAATACTTTGGGATCAAAATGACCCCCAAATTCTATGATTTAAGCTGTTTTTTAGTGTTTTTTGAAAAAAACACCCGAATCCAAAACACACCCGAATCCGACAAAAAAAATTCGGTGAGGTTTTGCCAAAACGCGTTCGAACCCAAAACACGGCCGCGGAACCGAACCCAAAACCAAAACACAAAACCCGAAAAATTTCAGGCGCTCATCTCTAAGTTGAATGTGCTGACAACAAAATCACACAAAAATGATCAATGGAAATCAAATTTATTAACCCATGTAGGTCTGGATTTCAAATGAAAGTGGAAAAACACACTACCGGCTGATCCAACTTTGATGTAATGTCCTTAAAACAAGTCAAAATGAGGCTCAGTAGTGTGTGTGGCCTCCACGTGCCTATATGACCTCCCTACAACGCTTGGGCATGCTCCTGATGAGTGGCGGATGGTCTCCGGAGGGATCTCCTCCCAGATCTGGACTAAAGCATCCGCCAACTCCTGGACAGTCTGTGGTGCAACGTGGCGTTGGTGGATGGAGCGAAACATGATGTCCCAGATGTGCTCAATTGGATTCAGGTCTGGGGAACGGGCGGGCGAGTCCATAGCATCAATGCCTTCGTCTTGCAGGAACTGCTGACACACTCTAGCCACATGAGGTCTAGCATTGTCTTGCATTAGGAGGAACCCAGGGCCAACCGCACCAGCATATGGTCTCACAAGGAGTCTGAGGATCTCATCTCGGTACCTAATGGCAGTCAGGCTACCTCTGGCGAGCACATGGGGGGCTGTGCGGCCCCCCAAAGAAATGCCACCCCACACCATTACTGACCCACTGCCAAACCGGTCATGCTGGAGGATGTTGCAGGCAGCAGAACGTTCTCCTTGGTGTCTCCAGACTCTGTCACCTCTGCCACATGTGCTCAATGAGAACCTGCTTTCATCTGTGAAGAGCACAGGGCGCCAGTGGCGAATTTGCCAATCTTGGTGTTCTCTGGCAAATGCCAAACGTCCTTCACGGTGTTGGGCTGTAAGCACAACCCCCACCTGTGGATGTCGGGCCCTCTTACCACCCTCATGGAGTCTGTTTCTGATCGTTTGAGTAGACACATGCACATTTGTGGCTTGCTGGAGGTCATTTTGCAGGGCTTTGGCAGTGCTCCTCCTGTTCCTCCTTGCACAAAGGCGGAGGTAGCAGTCCTGCTGCTGGGTTGTTGCCCTCCTACGGCCTCCTCCATGTCTTCTGATGTACTGGCCTGTCTCCTGGTAGCGCCTCCATGCTCTGGACACTACGCTGACAGACGCAGCAAACCTTCTTGCCACAGCTCGCATTGATGTGCCATCCTGGATGAGCTGCACTACCTGAGCCACTTGTGTGGGTTGTAGACTCCGTCTCATGCTACCACTAAAGTGAAATCACCGCCAGCTTTCAAAAGTGACCAAAACATCAGCCAGAAAGCGTAGGAGCTGAGAAGTGGTCTGTGGTCACCACCTGCAGAACAACTCCTTTATTGGGGGTGTCTTGCTAATTGCCTATAATTTCCACCTGTTGTCTATTCCATTTGCACAACAGCATGTGAAATTGATTGTCAATCAGTGTTGCTTCCTAAGTGGACAGTTTGATTTCACAGAAGTGTGATTGACTTGGAGTTACATTGTGTTGTTTAAGTGTTCCCCTTTATTTTTTTGAGCATTGTTTATGTGTATATATATATATATATATATATATATATATATAATATCTAAGAGTGCCTCAGTTTGCCATGTCAGTCTGATACCTCACCTCAGTCTGGAGGATATCAGGTATGCTGCTGCAGCCGCTTAGGGGATCTAGGCGCTATCCTACTTTAAGTGCCCTGCCCCGGGCTGTATTTTGGAGTTTGGGTGCCTTAATGGCGGGGCAGCACCTTTTTGATGTCGGGGCAGGCCACAGGTCAGCTAGCACCCTGTTAAATAAATTTTGGAGTGCCCCCACTAGGGTTAGGGTGAAGCTACGGGGGTGGGAGGGTTAGGGTTATGAGCAGGGAGGGGGAGGTTAAGGTTAGGCACCCCCGGGGAGGGATAGGGTTAGGATGCGGGGGAGGATAGTTAGGTTTAGGCAGCGAGGGGTGGGGAGGGGTAGGGGGGAAGGGTTAGAGAGGTTAGGGATTAGTGTTAGGAACCTTTTCCCAAAGATGTCGGGATTCCTAGCGCCTGGGTATCAAGCGGTCAGTATTTTGACTGTCTGCATCCCCGACCACCGGGATATCATATGTTTTCCCACTACTCCACTGTACAGTAATACTCCTAATCCTCCAAGTTATCATAAATATACACACCAAAACTTAAATCCACCCCATCCCTCATAATGATTCACCCCTCAGATAATGTTTAAACTCATCAATGCTCAGATAACATTACTACACCCCCATCCCACATAATAATACACCCCACATCCCTCAAATCATAATAATAAATGCCCACCCCATATAATACACCCAAACCCTTTTCACATTTAGGGTGGAATGTACTAAAGAAAAAATGCGTTAAAACCCCCGTTTTTGGAGCTTTGTACCGCATTTTCAAATGTACTAACCCCCGGCCGCCCGCTTAACGATGTAGAGGGTATCGCCATCTTTTTAAGGCGATACCCTATAGAAGCGTATGGGCTTCTTACTGCATCCCGCCTCCACATCCTGCCGCCTCACGCCATCCTCCCCCAGCATACCTGTGTGCAGGCAGCTCGTGGTCCCGGATCCCAACCTCCTCCTTCCCCAGCAACACACCCGGAGGTCCTTTGGGCTGCAGGGAGAAGGAGCCAGGGACTGACTACTCCCGGGTCTGGGAGGTGACAGAGACCCCTGGGAGGTGACAGAGACCCCCGCACACCTAACTGGTATCTCGGGGGGCCTCTGTCAACGTATTGCAATATTAATTGCAGATGTTAGTACATATGCTATTAGCATCACTGCGGTGGGTGGCGATTGGCGGAGATGTATTTTAAGACATACCGCCCTTATACACTCCCACACCACACAATAATGCACCCCACATCATACTCCCCACAGATAACATTTATACACACCCCACCCCCACACAATAATTCCCTCCTTACAGATAACATTTATACACCCCCCAAACAATAATACACCCCCACACAATAATACACCCTACAGATAACTTTTATACACCCCACAAAATAATACACTCAATAGATAACATTTATACACCCCCCACCCCAACACAATACACCCCACAGATAATTTTTATACACCCCCCACACAATAATACACCTTACAGATAACCTTTATACACCCCACACCCCCACACAATAATACACCCACAAATAACATTTATACAACCCCCATCCCAACACAATATTACACCCCACAGGTAACATTTATACATTGCTCCACCCCAACACAATACACCCCACAGATAATATTTATACACCCCCTGCACAATAATACACCTTACAAATAAACTTTATATACCCCACACAATAATACACCCCACAGGTAACATTTATACAGACCTTACCCCCCACACAATAATACACCCACAGATAACATTTAAACAACCCCCATCCCAACACAATATTACATCCCACAGGTAACATTTATACAGCCCCCTCCACCACACAATAATACACCCCAAAGGTAACATTTATACCCCCACACCCCCACACAATAATACACCCCACTCTCCCACAGGTAACATTTATACACCCCCCCAAACCCACACAATACACTCCCCACCCCCACACAATAATGCACTCCATAGATATCATTAATACACATCCCCCAATAATACACCCCCTACACAATCAGTAATACACAACACAGAATAACATTTATACAGTTCCATAACTTTAATAAGCCACTCCCCCACCCGCAGATTGCTTTTATACAGCCTCAGCCTACTCCAGTTACGTACATACCACCATTCATGAAAAAGTAGGTCTTTAGCTTGGTGCCTCTTCTGACTGTGCAGCTGCAGCCCATGTCAGAGCCAGGCAATGTGACTCGGTAGGGAAGGATGCAGCGGGGTCTCATAGAGGGGAGAGAGAGGCTTCTTCACAGCATGTCATTGGTGGCTGCCAGCCTGGGGGAAGGAACAGCCACCAGGAAGCACACACACAGTTCCAGCAGTGGCAGGGGGCTGGCATATGTGGAAGGAGATGACAGCTGTGTATTCAGTCCCCGAAGCTGCCTTTAACAGGGCAGGGGAGAGATTCAGGAGGCACAGTGCACAGTGGCGCTGCCTCTGGCCGCCTGAGGTCAGCACTTTCACTGGTCACAATGGTGGTGGCCACATAATGCTTCATATGGGATTACGCCCGCACAACTGCTCTGCTAGAGCAGCACTCAAGCAGGCCATGCACATGCCATGGAAGCACCGCTGAAACACACAAGGCTGGGAAATTCTTATCCTGTCTCTGTCAGCGGTGCCATTTAATCCACCAGCGCTGCGGGAAGGGGGTGTAGAGTGTTGAGGGCAGAGGGGGCGATGCCCCCATGGGAGTCTGCAGTAGAAGGAAATTTTATTTCCTGTCTACTGCAGTTCAGAGATCTGAGGATGCGGTGGGCCTATTTTAGAGGGTGGGCCTGGAACTAAGCTCCATCAGCCCCATTGTTAATCCAGCCCTGGTTATAGGGGGTCATTCCGAGTTGATCGTAGCTGTGCTAAATTTAGCACAGCTACGATCTTCTTCCTTGAAATGCGGGGGGAAGGCCCAGCACAGGGCTAGCCCGCCCCGCATGTCAGTCTGGCCCCCCCCTCGCAGAAAGGCGATGCCTTTGCACTTCAAGAGGAGCACCCGGCCAGCGCAGATTTAGTCTGCTGGCCGGGAGCTACTCATTGTTCTCCGGCCCGCAGCGGCAGCGTGTGATGTCACGCAGCCGCTGAGGCCCGCCCTCCGTTCGGTCAAACCCACGAAACGGTGGCCAAATGCCGCCATTCCACCCCCTCCCGCCCAGCGATCGTCTCTGCCTGTCAATCAGGCAGAGGCGATCGCATCCCTCCTACGGCCTTCGGCCGTCTGGCATGCGCCGGCGCACTACGGCGCCAGCGCATGAGCTGTAGGGACCCATTCACTCTGCTGCGTTAAAGCGCAGCGAGCGAACGGATCCGAATGATCCCCATGGGACTGTGTATTATATACATATATTACACTGTTATGCATCACAATTATGCGGGTAATTCCAAGTTGATCGCAGCAGGATATTTTTTAGCAGTTGGGCAAAACCATGGCCCTCATTCCGAGTTGTTCGCTCTGTAAATTTTTTCGCATCGCAGCGATTTTCCGCTTAGTGCGCATGCGCAATGTCCGCAGTGCGACTGCGCCAAGTAAATTTGCTATGCAGTTAGGAATTTTACTCACGGTTTTTTCTTCGTTCTGGTGATCGTAATGTGATTGACAGGAAGTGGGTGTTTCTGGGCGGAAACTGCCCGTTTTATGGGAGTGTGTGAAAAAACGCTACCATTTCTGGGAAAAACGCGGGAGTGGCTGGAGAAACGGAGGAGTGTCTGGGCGAACGCTGGGTGTGTTTGTGACGTCAAACCAGGAACGACAAGCACTGAACTGATCGCAGATGCCAAGTAAGTTTGAAGCTACTCAGAAACTGCTAAGAGGTGTGTAATCGCAATTTTGAGAATCTTTCGTTCGCAATTTTACTATGCTAAGATTCACTCCCAGTAGGCGGCGGCTTAGCGTGTGCAAAGCTGCTAAAAGCAGCTTACGAGCGAACAACTCGGAATGACCCCCCATGTGCACTGCAGGTGTGGCAGATATAACATTTGCAGACAGAGTTAGATTTGGGTGGGTTATTTTATTTCTGTGCAGGGTAAATACTGGCTGCTTTATTTTTACACTGCAAATTAGATTGCAGATTGAACACACCACACCCAAATCTAACTCTCTCTGCACATGTTATATCTGCCTCCCCTGCAGTGCACATGGTTTTGCCCAATTGCTAACAGAATTCCTGCTGCGATCAACTTGGAATTACCCCCTATAAATTTTAAGATGCCACAGGATTATGTAACTAAAGTTATGTAACACCTATACTGTATGTTGTTGATTTATGTATTGTTGACACTGTATAAAGCATTTTTGTGCTTTAGGTTATAGCATTGTTAAGTATTAAGATAATACACTGTTATTTGCTGAAGCTCTAGAATGATGTACCAGGCCTATACATTGTTAAAATGTGGCCTTACAGTGCATATAATAGTTAGGTATTGTGTTTATGCAAAATTGCAGGTTGGATTATAGGCTCATCTCCTTAAAGTTTTTTTTTTTTTTTTTGACCACCACTGTTGGGCTGAGCTCTTCCTAGTAGTACCAGATAAGAAAAAATGTGTACAGGTGTGCTATCAACAGCTACTGGTAGTGTGGTGGTCTCAATCCCAGGTATGAATTAAAATAAATATATAGAGAGGTATACCAGCGCTGGCTGTTTGCTAATAATTGACAATTTAGGCTTGTAATAATAAATGGCCCACTTTCCTTATATAGCAGCCTTTGGATATTTGATTCAGCACACAAAGGACATCCCAACTGATTTCATTAGGAGAGTGCATTCTCCCAAAGGTCTTGTTGCTCCAGGAGTTGGATTTATTCTCAGCATTCAAAGGACATCCCAGCTGATGAAAATAAAGGACCCTACACACTGGCCAACATGACTGCACGATATGAATGATCTCGTTCATTAATGAACGAGATAACGTTCATATCGTGCAGTGTGGAGGCTCCAGCGATGAACGATGCGCGGCCCCGCGCTTTTCATTGCTGGTCCCCCGTTGGCTGTACATGCAGGCCAATATGGACGATCTCGCCCATATTTGCCTGCACTTCAATGCAGCCGGGTGACGGGGGGAGTGAAGAAACTTCACTCCCCCCGTCACTGCACCCCCGCCGCCGGGTCGCCCGTGTGCCGTATCCGCCGTCGGGCAGCTTGGCGGCGGATCGGCCAGTGTGTAGGGCCTATAAGGGACTGCTTTCTCCCTCCAACAATTCTGGTAAAGAGAATACAGGTTGAGTATCCCATATCCAAATATTCCGAAATACGGAATATTCCTAAATACGGACTTTTTTGAGTGAGAGTGAGACAGTGAAACCTTTGTTTTTTGATGGCTCAATGTACACAAACTTTGTTTAATACACAAAGTTATTAAAAATATTGTATTAAATGACCTTCAGGCTGTGTGTATAAGGTGTATATGAAACATAAATGAATTGTGTGAATGTGCACACACTTTGTTTAATGCACAAAGTTATAAAAAAATATTGGCTAAAATGTCCTTCAGGCTGTGTGTATAAGGTGTATATGTAACATAAATGCATTCTGTGCTTAGATTTAGGTCCCATCACCATGATATCTCATTGTGGTATGCAATTATTCCAAAATACGGAAAAATCCGATATCCAAAATACCTCTGGTCCCAAGCATTTTGGATAAGGGAGACTCAACCTGTATAGATCTAGACACATTTCTGCTATAGATTGTGGGTCCTAACATATCTTTAAGTGGAACAATTGATGACCAGTAGCTTTAACCAATTATCATTGGCACTTATAAATATATGTGATTTTTTATTGTTTTTAATTTTTTATATATTAAATGTGATACATTTATTATTACAAGCCTAAATTGTCATTTATTAGCTAACAGCCAGCACTGGTATACCTCTATATAGTACCAGATAAGAAATGAAACATTTGAAAAAGAGGCTCAGTAACTCGCAATCCATTATTTGATGACTTTGCCAAATTGTGATTGTTTATTGGAAGAAGTCCTGATTGGCTCAAACATGGTGCCTATTTAAAATAGAGATTAGTGGGTTTGATTCCCTGAGAACCGAACCCTACCGGACTTCACTACCCGAGCCCGGCTCGAGTTTTCCCGCATGAGTCAAAAACCAGAACGAGGCAAAACGTCATCATCCCGCTGTTGGATTCTCGGGGGTTTTGGATTCCAAATAAGGAGCCGCGCGTCACCGCCATTTTCACTCCAGAATTGGAGAGAGTAGTGAGAGGACATGTCTCCATCCTCAGTGTCTGTGCGGGAGGTAAAGTGGGGTGGCGATTCCAGTGTTGTCTTGTGCTGCTCAGTCCAGTGTAGTGTCTTATGCTGTATCAAACCAGTCACAATGGTGGTGTCCTCTGCTGCCATATGTCCAGTGTAGCTGTATTAGTCCAGTGCATTGGTGCTGTGTTGTCCTGCATCAGTACAGTGGTAGTGCCTTGTGCTGCATCAGTCCAGTCACAGTGGTGGTGTCCTCTGCTGCCATATGTCCAGTGCTGCTGTATAAGTACAGTCCAGTGGTGCTGTGTTGTGCTGCATCAGTCCAGTGGTGGTGTTCCTGTGCTGCCGTATAAGTCCAGTGGTACTGCCATATATGTCCAGTGATACTGCCATATATGGCCAGTGATACTGCCGTATATGTCCAGTGATACTGCCGTATAAGTCCAGGGATACTGTTGTATAAATCCAGTCCAGTGGTACTGCTGTATATGTCCAGTGATACTGCTGTATATGTCCGCTGTATATATCCAGTGGTACTGTCATATAATTCCAGTAGTACTGCCGTATAAATCCAGTGGTACTGGCATATAAATCCAGTCCAGTGATACTGCTGTATATGTCCAGTGGTACTACCGCATAAACCAGTGGTACTGGCATATAAATCCATTCCAGTGATACTGCCGTATTATTCCAGTGATACTGCCATATAAGTCCAATGATACTGCTGTATATGTCCAGTGGTACTGCCAAATAAATCCAGTGGTACTGCCATATAAATCCAGTCCAGTGATACTGCCGTATAAGTCCAGTGATACTGCCATATATGTCCAGTGGTACTGCCATATAATTCCAGTAGTACTGCCGTATTTGTCCATTGGTACTGCCGTATAAGTCCTGTCCAGTGGTGTTGCCATATAATTTCAGTGGTGCTGTCCTGTGCTGTATTTTATTTATTACAAATAAACGGGTTATTAATATTTAATCCAAACATTTTTTACAGGGTGATAAAGCTAAATATTTATCGTATATAAAACACTTTAAGAGGTCTAAGAACACTGTACGCTATCTACGTAAGAAGTACCGTAAGGGTACGCAAGTTGCGTAACGATCGCTCAACCGTAGTCGAGACGCTCAAGCGTCACGTTCGCTTACGGCCCAGAGATCACAGGCAGGCACGCTATTGGCTGCCGACTAACGTAATGATTCGCTATAGCGTAGCGGACGCTCGGGACCACGAGGAGATCACCAGCGGTGCAGACGCTTACAACGTTAAACCTTTATATCTATACCTTTAACAACGAAATATACAGTAAACCTTAGTGTGGTGATAACGTGTAAATGCAACCTGGTGTAACCTGATTAACTCACAAGCTGTTTGAGCGTCACCGACGCTCTGAGATTACTTAACACTATAAGGAATACACAGATACCTGGGCTTAGGGTCCAAAACCTATTATATGTATTATAACTATTATACTTGCAAAAGGAATCACAGTACAAATGATACACTACAATATAACATAGACTACCTAACCAGATAACTACACGGGAAATACAATACAATACAATTACGTTTAAGGGAAAATAAGAGAGGAAAAGGAGAAGAGAGAGAGAGAAAGAAATGGCTTACAATAACAAGAAGATCAATATGATTGCAGAGAAAGCTTACACATGTGAGGAACAATCGCTGCGCAGTCAGTCAATGCTGAGAATCTTTGTTTAGAAAGTACTTGAGCTTACCCATGCTGCCTGTCCCTATATACACAACACCCAGCAACACAATTGTCCCTACAATGCCGCATGGGGCAGAAGCTAGACTCCATTTTGGGAAAACTCCACTTGATTCCAAAGACTACACCACATGGCTGAAAGGGGGAGGGGAAAATACCCGGCAGCAGCCATTTTAGATTTGCAGGCCCAAACACATGGCACTCTCTACTACACCACAATCACATAGCAGAAAACACAAGACTCCATTTATTCCAAAATGTCCAAGCCTCAAAACAACGCATATGTTCTGATTTTACAATTCCAAACAATCTAAATACTTCACAGGGCACAAACAAGTTACAATCACACAGCTGCGCAAGCCTCACCATCCCCAAGCCATTTGTTTCTCCAAACCAACCACTCTATGCTTACCCATCATTCCACAACTACCCCACCACAAAACACACATTTAAAACTACTCTATGCCAATAAGCCATGAGATATTGAGATTATGATACTTAGCCTTTTATGCCTGGCGATGATCCAGCCATGCTTCTGAGACCTCTGTTCTGAGTGCACCCACATCACATCTGCTCTCTGAGGCCACCAGCAACACTGACCCCAACCCCCCCCAGACAGGAACTATCCTCCTGTGTGTCTGTTCCTAGGGGAGGGGTCTCTCTCTCTCCTTTGTATATGCTAATCAGGTTCAGCCCTGAAAATCTTAGTAAAGGATTTGCTTGATCATCCATTGTTCCCAACAAAGTGATTTTAGCTTTTATACATTCAATCATATCTATCCGCTACAATGTCCCACAACTTAATAACAAGTATCAAATTAATCTACGCATTGAGCTGGTTGTTTTAATACCAAACATGATGTCTGGTGCTTGATATTATTATAATTATGTACTGTATGAAATTAGTGTCGAATCCATCTCCGTGCCATGTCCGAGCAAATGCGTGTGTTTCCATATATTGCTGTGCTCGCTGCGCATATTTGCAAGTATAGCGACTTAAATGTGTGTGGTTTGTATGCTCTCTCTATGTAATATTTTTTTGACTTTGACAAGGGTTTGCCCTGTGTGGTGTAGAGGTATGCTCTCCTTTACTGCATTTTGTTATATAACTCCAGAAATATAATGGAGAACAAAAATTTGGAGGATAAAATAGGGAAAGATCAAGAACCACTTCCTCCTACTGCTGCTCCTGCCGCTGCTGCTGTTGTTGATGCTGGTAGTCAATCGTCATCCCAGAGGGGAAGTCGGAGGACCACTTGTACTACTTCAACTAAGCAAATGACTTTGCGATGAAGATGAAATATGACAGCAGTCATCCTGCTGCAAAGCGGATAACTGAGGCCTTGACAGCTATGTTGGTGTTAGATATGTGTCCGGTATCCGCCATCAATGCAGTAGGACTGCAGTGGCACTCCTAGTTGGGCCAGGTGTTTGTGCCGCACACTTGTGTCGCTTAGCTTAGTCATACAGCTACCTCATTGCTCCTCTTTTACTTCTTTGCATGATGTGCTGTTTGGTGACTAAGATTTTTTAAGTGCCATGCTGTCTGCCAGTGCAGTGCCACTCCTAGATGGGCCAGGTGTTTGTGCCACACACTTGTGTCGCTTAGCTCAGTCATACAGCCACCTCGGTGCAACCTTTTGTCCTAAAACAATATTTTGAGGTGGGAGGTGTTCAGAATAGACTGGAAATGAGAGGAAATGAATGTTATTGAGGTTAATAATACCGTAGGATCAAAAATACCCCCAAATTCTGTGATTTTAGCTGTTTTTATGTTTTCTTTTTCAAAAATCATCCAGATACAAAACCAATTCAGATCCAACACACGACACGAGCATGTAACCAGAACCAAAACCAAAACATGAAAAGTGCCCACCGCACATCTCTAATTTTAAATGACGTTTCCGGACCAACTGAGTATGAATCTTTATTGAATAAAGCTTTAAAAAAAATGAGTAACAGTGTCTTCTCAGAGGCCAAATATCCAGCGGTGGTGGCAAGCTTCATGGAATGATCCATCTTCGTACCGGAAAATGCTTCTAACAGACGTCGACAAGCAGACACTTCCTGCTACAACACTATGAAAAAAATTTCTCATGCAGCAAATTCATCAAAATCATCCTGGGGTTCCAAAGAGTCTCGCATCAGGAACCCTGCCATACCTCTGCAAGTATTACGTTAACATGCACAATGGTCGTAAAGTGTTATATGACAAACTAGTACCAGATAAGAAATGAAAGAGTGAAATTGAGGATCAATAACACGCAATCCATGATTTATTCACTGTAACAAATTGTGATTGTTTATTGCAAGTAGTCCTGATTGGCTCAAAAATTGTGCAAACTTAAAATGATGTTTCCTGACCAACTGAGTATGAATCTTTATAAATAAAGACTTTAAAAAAAATGAGAAACAGTGACTTTTCTGGGGCCATAGATTCAGCGCTGGTGGCAACCTTCATGGAATGATCCTTCTTAGTAAAGGTAAGTGCTACGAACAGACGTCGACAAGCAGACACTTCCTGCTACAATACTATAAATACAATTTCTCATGCAGCAAATTCATCCTAATGATCCTAGGGTTTCATAGAGTCCCACATCAGAAACCCTGCCACACCTCTGCAAGTATTACGTTAATATGCACAATGGTCATAAAGTGTTTTATGACACAGTGCTATTTTCCGATATGTATTTATTTTTTTATCTATCACTGCTTAAATTGTACACAGCTGCAGTATTATATTGCATTATAACATTGTTTGATAACACAATAAATCATATGAACTGACAAAGCATTTTGTAGCTGTTTACAATTTTCATGTATGACTGTTATGCATGGTTATCTTCTAGTTTTACTTCATGATTTAGCATTCTTATATATTAGCAGGGACGTGCAGTCAGGGGAGGCAGGGGAGGCAGTGCCTCCCCTGTCATTAATTATGAAAATAATACAAAGAAGATACTTATGACACATATTCTGTGTCATAAGTATCTTCTTAATATTATGGCAATCATAAATACCTTTTTAACTTAATGTCAGCGGCACCAAGAGCGGTGCCTCACACTAGTCATTGTATATGGCCGGAAGCAGGGGGCGGGTAGGGGGCGGGACCAAGCAGATGGCTGTAAAAGCCCATTCAAAAATCCACCGGAAGCGGCACCTGTACAAGTGCCTCGACTGGCCGACTGGTGCATGGGGCCGCCTGTCATCTGTGACGCCGCCCCCCTTATCTGTCACCCGGCCACAAGTTTTGTGCATGACAAATTCCATGACCTGGTGACGTGCTATGGGGGGGCGTGTCCCCGCACACTAATCAATGCTGATTTCACTGTACCCCCCTCCTGCAGCGTCATCTGAAGGCAGACGAGCTCCACTGGTGGAGTGGCTGGAGCCAAAGGAGCGGGGAGAGCACATGGACTGGGATGCGGCCACTGCACGCCTCCGCACAGCTTAAGGGCCGTAGCAACACCGTCGGCTTCCCACCTGCCTCCGTCACCGGATCCTCATGGGGCTATACAGCAAGGCTCATCCCATCCTGCCACTCGCTCTCCTGCCTGGCTGCTTCCCCTGCTCTGGAGCTGCTCCTCCCACCAGGCATTGGCAGTCCATTTCACACCGGGTCATTATCCAGAGGAGAGCGCACAGGGATCAGGCCTCCTCCAGCTCCCGGCCCACCCCTGCTGCGGAGACCAGCTCTTTATGTGCTCCGGACCTACTCCACAAGGTGAGCGGGGAGCTGAGGGAGGTGCACACTCGGACTGCCCTGGGTTCTGAATGGGTATAAAGACAGTTCCCTCACTTCTGAGGTCTAGTGACCACCATCGAAGCTGCACATAAGCTCCTGGCATCCACCTTCTCAGTCCATTTGCCAGTGCTTTTGTCACCCTTGGCTGCTGGGCTGAATCCTATTGCAGTGCACCTTTGGGCCCCTGCCATTAATGATTAAAATAATATAAAGAAGATACTTATGACATATTCTGTGTCATAAGTAATCTCTTTATATTATGTTAAGCATTTTAAATCTTTAAATCACTTTGGGAGGCACTGATAGCAGTGCCTCCCGTTAACAATTGGAATGGGAGAGAAAGGGGGGCGGGGCCAAGCACAGGGCTGTAAAAGCCCATTAAAAAACTGCGGGGGAAGCGGCACATATGCCAGTGCCTTGTTGACAGGGGAAAATTTCCACTTCGACCACTATATATATATATATATATATATAAAATCTCAGTGCCTCCCCAGCCAATGACCTCACCGCACGTCACTGTATATTAGTAATAGATTGTTATAGAACTGTGTATTATATACACATATTATACTGTTAATCATAAGTTTTAAGATGCTGCAGGATAATGTAACTAAAGTTATATAACACCTATACTGTATGTTGTTTATTTACATATTGTTGACACTGTATAAAGCATTGTTATGCTTTAGGTTATAGCATTGTTAAGTATTAGGATAATACACTATTACTTGCTGAAACTCTAAAATGATGTACCAGGCCTATACACTGTTAAAATGTGGCACTACAGTCAGGGCCGCCATCAAGGGGGGTTTGTGGGTACTTCAGTCCTAGGCCTGGGCACACTGACAGAGAGGGGGGGCCCAGTCAGCTCCTCTTGCCCGGCTGGTCGCTACTGCCACCAGTTGTCCTACCGCTACCACTAGTGCCCAGTCCACTACCGCCCACCAGCGCCGCTACTCCCCTTGACCTGTGCAGCAAAGAATAAAATCAGGGCCCAGGGTGTGTTCTCTGCCTCCCACCCGCTGCGAGTGCAATGAAGGAGCCAGGACCCAGGATGTGCCACCCACCCATCCACCGCAAATGCAATGAAGGAGCCAGGGCCCAGGACGTGCTGCCCGCCTGCCGCAAGTGCAGTGAAGGTGCCAGGGCCCAGGATGTGTTGCCTGCCTGCTGCGAGTGCAATGTAAGAGCCAGGGCTCAGGACGTGCCGCCTGCCCGCCGCAAGTGGAATGAAGAAGCAAGGGCCAGGGCGTGCCACCTGGCGCCACAAGTGCAATGAAGGAGACAGGTCCCAGGACGTGCTGCCTGCCACCAGTGCAATGAATAGAAGGAGGGCCCCAGACCTGCCTCCCACTGTGAGTGCCAGCACTGCTAACCACCACTGCACACTACCAGACCTGCTGCTCACCGTACTGCCTACAGACTGCTGCTGCTGCCAACAGGGCAGCAGAGA
Source organism: Pseudophryne corroboree (assembly GCF_028390025.1). Classification (NCBI taxonomy): domain Eukaryota; kingdom Metazoa; phylum Chordata; class Amphibia; order Anura; family Myobatrachidae; genus Pseudophryne; species Pseudophryne corroboree. Next base: position 512,933,637 of record NC_086447.1, read on the forward strand.
GCCTGGCTGAGGGAATTCACTTTTCAGGGGGCATGGCCTATTCAAAGGAGGCGTAGTCATGCACCCTTAGAAAAATATACTGAAATGATTGTATTTTAAGCACTTTCAAGGCCACACTGCAGCCCAGCACACAGCATTGTATGCTGGGTTGAGGAGAAGAGCTGCAGCTGCTGCTGGCAGGTAAGGAGAAGGGCACCCGGGCACTCACTGGGCCCCTCCATTAGCCCTAGGCTCGGGTAATTTGTACCCTCTCCCCCCCTCTCTCGGCACCACTGGCTGCCAATGCCTGTGTGTGTGTGTCTAGTAATGGAGGGGTAAGCACAAATTTGTGTGTCACAGTGTGCATGTGTCCAGCCTGGAGGGGTAAGCAGGTGTGTGCATGTGTTTGTGTGTGCATCCGGCCTGGAGGGGTAAGCAAGAGTGTGCGTGTGTTTCTGTGTGCATCCGGCCTGGAGGGGTAAGCAGGAGTGTGCGTGTGTTTCTTTGTGCATCCGGCCTAGAGGGGTAAGCAGGAGTGTGTGTGTTTGTGTGTGTATCCGGCCTGGAGGGGTAAGCAGGAGTTTGTGTGTGTGTTTCTGTGTGTGTGTCCAGCCTGGAGGGATAAGCAGGAGTGTGCGTGTGTTTCTGTGTTTCTGTGTGGCTGGCCTGGAGGGGTAAGCAGGAGTATGCGTGTGTTTGTGTGTTTCCGGCCTGGAGGGGTAAGCAGGAGTGTGTGTGTTTCTGTGTGCGTGTCCAGCCTGGAGGGATAAACAGAAGTGTAAGTGTGTTTGTGTGTGTGTCCGGCCTCGAGGGGTAAGCAGGAGTATGCGTGTGTTTCTGTGTGCATGTGTGTCCAGGCCTGGAAGGATAAGCAGGAGTGTGTGGGTAAGATTGACGTATGTCAGCGTGTGTGATGTAAAACATTTCTATTTAACTATACTTCTATTTTATATTTGCAGAAACACTATTGGGTATTCCCAGGGAGTTTCTTTGTGCTTACATAGGTTTATATGCTACAAAATACTTTGTCCTGGGCTGTAGGCTGCAGTGTTGTAATTATATTCAGCTTAACATTACTTTGTTGCCAATACTGTGGCTGTACTGCTGGCTATAGAGTATCAATTGTGTTCATTTGAAAACTGTCTGCGGGACCAGACAATTTTAGTAACTCTATGTACTGTATCGTTTTTTAAGTAAATTTATGCTGACATTTTATGTGTATACTTTTTGAATGTCTAAATAACTGTGTAACAATCATGCACTTTATTCAGTCTGTCAATGTATGGTGAGCTTAATTTCTGTTTTTAATGCATACAGTATATGAGTGTGTCTATGGGGGCAGTGTGTGCGCACATGTGTGTGGTAGGGGGCCCTGCTTATTTTGTCAGTCCCGGGCCCCACAGTTTCTGATAGCAGCCCTGACTACAGTGCATATAATAGTTAGGTATTGTGTTTATGTATAGTTGTAGGTTGGTTTATAGGCTCATATCTTTTAAAGATTTTCCTTTTTTGACCGCCACTGTTGGGCTGAGCTTTTCCTAGTAGTACCAGATAAGAAATTAAATATTAAAAAAGAGGCTCAGTCACGCTCAGTCACGCAATCCATTATTTGATGACTTTAACAAATTGTGATTGTTTATTGGAAGAAGTCCTGATTAGCTCAAAAATGGTGCAAATTTAAAATGATGTTTCCTGACCAACTGAGTATAAATCTTTATTGAGTAAGGCTTTAAAAAAATGAGTACCAGTGTCTTCTCAGGGGCCTGAGATCCAGCGGTGGTGGCAACCTTCATTGAATGATCCTTCTTCGGACCATAAAGTGCTTCTAACAGACGTCGACAAGCAGACACTTTCTTCTTTAATACTATGAAAATAATTTCTTATGCAACAAATTCATAAAAATAATCCTGGGGTTCCAAAGAGTCTCACATCAGGAACCCTGCCATACCTCTCCAAGTACTACGTTAAAATGCACTATAGTCATAAAGTGTTAAATGACTTAAACTAGTACCAGATAAGAAATGAAAGAGTGAAAAAGAGGCTCAATAACACCCAATACATGATTTGCTCACTGTGACAAACTGTGATTGTTTATTGTAAGAAGTCCTGATTGGCTCGAAGATGGTGCCAATTTAAAATCACGTTTTAAATTTCTCAGCAAATTCATCCTAATGATCCTAGGGTTCCATGGAGTCCCACATCACCTTCATGGAATGATCCGTCTTAGGGCAGGTAAGTGCTACTAACAGACGTTGACAAGAAGATACTTCCTGCTACAATACTATGAGTACAATTTCTCATGCAGCAATTTCATCCTAATGATTCTAGGGTTTCCTAGAGTCTCACATCAGAAACCCTGCCACACCTCTGCAAGTATTACTTTAATAATCACAATGGTCATAAAATGTTATATGACATAGTATTAATTTCCTACATTTCATTATTTATCACCGCTTAAATTGTACACAGCTGCAGTATTATATTTCATTATAACATTGCTTGGTAACACAGTTACATCATATTAACTGCCAAACCATTTTGAACCTGTTTACAATTTTCATGTATCACTGTTATGCATGGTTATATTCTACCATTTTACTTCATGATTTAGCATTCTTATATATGAGTTATAGATTGTTAAAGGTCTGTGTATTATATATATATATATATATATATATATATATATATATTACACTGTATGCATCACAAGTATAACTTTTAAGATGAGGCAGGATTATGTAACTAAAGTTATGTAACACTTATATGTAGCTGATTTACATACTGTTTACTCTGTATAAAGCATTGATATGCCTTAGGTTAAAGCATTTTTAAGTATTAGGTACATACACTGTTATTTGTTGTAGCACTAAAATAATGTAACAGACATATACATTGTTATAATGTGGCATCATAGTGCACATAACAGTTAGGTATTGTGTTTATGCATAATTATTGATTGGATTATAAGGTCCTGTTTTTCTAAAGATTTTCTGTTTCTGATCACCACTGTTGGACTCTGCTTTTCTTATTAGTACTAGATAAGAAATGAACTAGTGAAAAAGAGGCTCAATAATACACAGTCCATGATTGGCTCACTGTGACAAACTGTGATTGTTTATTGGCCCTCATTCCGAGTTGTTCGCTCGCAAGCTGCTTTTAGCAGCTTTGCACACACTAAACCGCCGCCTACTGGGAGTGAATCTTAGCTTATCAAAATTGCGAACGAAAGATTAGCAAAATTGCGAACGAAAGATTAGCAGAATTGCGAATAGACACTTCTTAGCAGTTTCTGAGTTGCTCCACACTTACTCGGCATCTGCGATCAGTTCAGTCAGTTTCGTTCCTGGTTTGACATCACAAACACACCCAGCGTTCGCCCAGACACTCCTCCGTTTCTCCAGCCACTTCCGCGTTTTTCCCAGAAACGGTAGCGTTTTTTCGCACACACCCATAAAACGGCCAGTTTCCGCCCAGAAACACCCACTTCCTGTCAATCACATTACGATCACCAGAACGAAGAAAAAACCTCGTAATGCCGTGAGTAAAATACCTAACTGCATAGCAAATTTACTTGGCGCAGTTGCACTGCGGACATTGCGCATGCGCATTAGCGACTAATCGCTCCGTTGCGAGAAAAAAATAACGAGCTAACAAATCGGAATGACCCCCATTGCAAGAAGTCTACATTGGCTCAAAAATGGTGTTAACTTAAAATACATTTTCCTGTTCAACTGAGTATGAATCTTTATTGATTAAAGCAATTACATCCTAACGATTCTAGGGTTTCATAGAGTCTCACATTAGAAACCCTGCCACACCTCTGCAAGTATTACGTTAATATGCACAATGGTCATAAAATGTTTTAGGACATAGTATTAATTTCCTATATTTAATGATTTATCACTGCTTAAGTTGTACACAGCTGCAGTATTATATTGCATTATAACATTGTTTGGTAACACAGTTACATCATATTAACTGCCAAACCATTGTGTGCCTGTTTACAATTTTCATGTATCACTGTTATGCTGGTTACTTTCTACAGTTTTACTTCATGAGTTAGCATTCTTATATATAAGTTATAGATTGTTATAGGACTGTGTATTATATACATACACTGTTATGCATCACAATTATAAGTTTTAAGATGCCACAGAATTATGTAACTAAAGTTACGTAACACCTATACTGTATGTTGTTGATTTACTTACTGTTGACACTGGATAAAGCATTGTTATGCTTTAGGTTATAGCATTGTTAAGTACTAGGATAATACACTGTAAATGCTGATTTACTTACAGGACTAAAAGCAATACTTTAATACACTCAATACACTTTAAAATCGAGCCGCTGCGGCCGCTGTATTCACCTACATACTTTTTTCTCAGTTAGCGTACAAAGACCCGTACCGTGTACTCACTTTGCATACACACGCCACGACGGACGTACAAAGTACACGCAGTGCATACATACACACACCGACACGCTGAGAGCACAATGCAGCTTCACGTGTGGCTGAAATACATTTAAAACCTTAGCAGGGAAAGAGACATGACACCAATTGTATTTAAGATGTTGGGATCCGACCCGCCAACATATAATTGATAAAAGGGGGTTACAACAGATATACAATTACAATAAGAGAAAAGAGGCTACAATACAATGGTACATAAGTTTTGTTTTGCCAGCGCCACACGGTCCGGTGCTCTGTCAATCTGCAAGATGACCTTCAGAGAGAGATTGAGTGACCGGCTAGGCAGCTTGGCTTTTATACAGTTGGTCAAAACACAATACAATAGAAACTGTAACCTCTTCATCCATAGGTCAAAGGGCTAGTCATTTACAGTACAGGAGGGGGTCATAGGTTGGTTTGAATAGGTGGGCGATGTCTGTTCCAGGTGTGCTTGCAGTTGGTCTCCACTGGATACCCGACGAATATCAGAGTACAGTAAACACAGTATAATATTAATATCCTGTTCCTGCGCATAACTATGTGCAGGAGCGTGCTATCTTCTGCAAACTGCTACCAAAATGTTGCCCTTAAAATACCCTACAGTTGGATACCAAACACCACCTCATAACCTAATGCTGTCCCCTCATATCCAGTAAAGGTAAATCCCTTTGTTGTTGTACCTTTTAACCAAGTATAACTTGCTGGTGTAGTGCGTGTGGGGCATGTGTACATTGTGCACTATGTGGATTAAATATGAGATATGTCTTTGTGGCTTTTCCATGCGAGTACCAATGCTACCGTAATTACCCATACCACGTGCTAATGCGCAGGACCGCGTGAGCGGTCATACGCAACTTGCGAATTTGTGCGCGCACGGCAGAACAAGTACGCGCACGGAGGCCATCTGTGTGGAGTTAGTACGTGATGTGTGTAATGTAATATTTTCCGACTTCGACAACACTGTTATTTGCTGAGGCTCTAAAATGATGTACCAGGCCTATATGATGTACCAGGCCTATACATTGTTAAAATGTGGCCTTACAGTGCATATATGTTAGGAATTGTATTTATGCATAGTTTTTATCTCATCTCCTTTAAGGATTTTCTTTTTTTGATTGCCAATGATGGGCTGAGCTTTTCCTACTACTACCAAATAAGAAAATGAAAGAGTGAAAAAGAGGCTCAGTAACATGCAAACCATTATTTGATGACTCTGACAAACTGTGATTGTTTATTGGAAGAAGTCCTGCTTGGCTCAAAAATGGGGCAAAATTAAAATAACATTTCCTGACCAACTGAGTATGAATCTTTATTGATTAAAGCTTTCAAAAAATTAGTAACAGAGTCTTCTCAGGGGCCAAAGATCCAGCGGTGGTGGTAACCTTCATGGAATGATCCTTCTTCCGACCGGATAGTGCTACTAGAAGACATCGACAAGCAGAAACTTTCTGCTTTCACTATGAAAAGTATTTCTCATGCAGCAGATTTATCAAAATGATCCTGGGGTTCCAAAGAGTCTCGCATCAGGAACCCTGCCATACCTCTGCAAGTATTACGTTAATATGCACAATGGTCATAAAGTGTTATATGACTTAAACTAGTACCAAATAAGAAATGAAAGTGTGAAAAAGAGGCTCAATAACACGCAATCCATGATTTGCTCACTGTGACAAACTGATTGTTTATTGCAAGTAGTCTTGATTGGCTCATGAAAGGTGCAAATTTAAAATGAAATTTCCTGACCCAACTGAGTATGAATTTTTATAGATAAAGGATTTAAAAAAATTAGAAACAGTGTCTTCTTAGGGGGCCATAGATTCAGCGCCGGTGGCAACCTTCATAGAATGATCCTTTTTAGGGCAGGTAAGTGCTACTAACAGACGTCGACAAGCAGACACTTCCTGCTACAATACTATGAATACAATTTGTCATGCAGCAATTTCATCCTAATGATTCTAGGGTTTCATAGAGTCCCACATCAGAAACCCTGCCACACCTCTGCAAGTATTACGTTAATATGCACAATGGTCATAAAATGTTATAGGACATAGTATTCATTTCCTATATTTAATTATTATTGTCTCTCTAAGCTACTTGAGAGACTTGCCTATACTCGACTCACACACTTTCTTAACTCATACACTTTGTTGGACCCACTTCAGTCAGGTTTCCATTCCCAACATTCCACAGAGACAGCGCTGACTAAAGTGGTTAATGATTTGGTCACTACGAAGTCTAAAGGCCATTACTCACTACTTATTCTTCTAGCTCTATCTGCTGCATTTGACACTGTAGACCATTCTCTTCTCATACAGACACTACAATCCTTAGGTCGTAAAGACACAGCCCTTTCTTGGTTCCTATCCTACCTATCTAATCGCTCCTTCAGTGTTCGCTTCTCTGAATCTACCTCCTCTTCACTACCTCTGTCAGTTGGAGTACCGCAAGGCTCAGTCTTGGGTCCTCTGCTTTTCTCTATCTATACCTCATCTCTTGGTAAACTAATCAGCTCTTTTGGATTTCAGTATCATCTGTACGCAGTTGATACTCAAATCTACCTATCCTCCCCTGACTTGTCCCTATCTGTACTGGACCGTGTCACTGAATGCCTTTCTGCCATTTCATCCTGGATGACATCTTGCCATCTCAAACTGAATATTTCAAAGACAGAGTTAATTATATTTTCACCGGCCAATTGTAGGTACCAACCTGATATCTCTATCACTGTTAAAAACTCGACTATCTACTAGTGATGAGCGGATTCGGTTTTACTCGGTTTTACTCGGTTCTCAAAACGGCATCTTATTGGCTCACGGATGTCACGTGTTTTGGATAGCCAATAAGATGCCGTTTTGAGAACCGAGTAAAACCGAGTAAAACCGAGTAAAACCGAACCTCGCTCATCACTACTATCTACCCTACCCCACAAGCTCGCTGCCTAGTTGTCATCCTTGACTTTGATCTGTCCTTTGTTCCCCACATTCAATCTGTCTCAAGATCATGTTACATGCATCTAAAAAACATATCCAAAATATGACCATACCTTACACAAGACACTGCTAAAACTCTAATCCACGCTCTCATTATCTCCCGCATTAATTATTGCAATAGTCTCCTAACTGGTCTTCCCAAAACGAGACTCTCACCACTACAATCCATTCTGAATGCAGCGGCGAGGCTTATCTTCCTTGCTAGACATTCATCGTCTGCAGATGCACTCTGTCAGTCCCTCCATTTGTTACCTGTACTCTACAGCATTCAATATAAAATACTTTTACTCACACACAAGGCCATTAACCATACTACACCAACATACATCACTTCGCTTATCTCAAAATATCTCCCAACCCAACCTCTTCGCTCTTCTCAAGACCTGCGTCTCTCATCCACACTCATTACTCGCTCCCACTTACGATTGCAGGACTTTCATCAGGCTGCACCCACTCTGTGGAATGCCCTACCACGCACAATAAGACTCTCCTCTAGTCTCCAAACCTTTACGCGTTCCCTGAAAACTTACCTTTTTAGGCAAGCATATCAAATTCCAGAACCGCCCACATAACTTTCATAAGCCTTCCTATCAAATTGCATCCACTCTTTACAGTCCACACATATCCTCACATGTCTTCTCATTCTTCACTTTCCCTTCCTCTCGAACCCAGTTCATCATTGCTGTATGACCATATCATACAGCCCTCCAAGAAACATTGCAATTTGGCGAAAAACTATGCAATAGATAGCACCTTTCCTTGTGTATACATGCCTATTTCCCTATAGATTGTAAGTTTGCGAGCAGGGCCTTCCTACCTCTATGACTGTTTGTTATCACCCAGTTTGTTATTGTTATTTCCAATTGTAAAGCGCAACGGAATTTGCTGCGCTATATAAGAAACTGTTAATAAATAAATAATACATAAATATTTATCACTGCTTAAATTGTACACAGCTATAGTATTATATTGCATTATAACATTGTTTGGTAACACAGTTACATCATATTAACTGCCAAACCATTGTGTGCCTGTTTACAATTTTCATGTATCACTGTTATGCTGGTTACTTTCTACAGTTTTACTTCATTATTTAGCATTCTTATATATAAGTTATAGATTGTTATAGGACTGTGTATTATATACATACACTGTATATTACACTGTTATGCATCACAATTATAAGTTTTAAGATGCCACAGGATTATGTAACTAGTTATGTAACACCTATACTGTATGTTGTTGATGGTATCCGGACTCCAGGTCGACAACAAAAAGGTCGACACACCTTAGGTCGATTCCAATTGGTCGACACCCCTTAGGTCGACATGGACAAAAGGTCGACATGGACAAAAGGTCGACAGGAACAAGGTCGACATGGAAAAAGTTCAACATGAGTTTTTCAATTTTTTTTCTTTTTTGGAACCTTTTAATACTTAACGATCCACGTGGACTACGATTGGAACGGAAATCTGTGCCGAGCTAAGCGGAGCGAAGGCACCATGCCCGAAGCATGGCGAGCGGACGCTGTGCACTAATTGGGGTTCCCGGTCACTCTACGAAGAAAACGACACCAAAAAACATAAAAAACTCATGTCGACCTTTTTCCATGTCGACCTTGTTCCTGTCGACCTTTGTCCATGTCGACCTTTTTTCCATGTCGACCTAAGGTGTGTTGACCAGTTGGTGTCGACCTAAGGTGTGTCGACCTTTTTGTTGTCGACCTGGAGTCCCAGACCCGTTGTTGATTTACGTATTGTTGACACTGTATAAAGCATTGTTAAGTATTAGGATAATACATTGTTATTTGCTGAAGCTCTAAAGTGATGTACCAGGCCTATACATTGTTAAAATGTGGCCTTACAGAGCATATATTGTTAGGTATTGTGTTTATGCATAGTGTTGGGTTGGATTATAGGCTCATCTCCTTTAAGGATTTTCTTTTTTTGCCTGATGGCCTGAGATTTTCCTACTAGTACAAAAAAAAGAAAAGAAAAAGCGTGCAAACCATTATTTGATGACTTTGACAAAATGTGATTGTTTATTGGAAGAAGTCCTGATTGGCTCAAAATGGTGCCAATTTAAAATGAAATTTCCTGACCAACTGAGTATGAATCTTTATTGATTAAAGCTTTAAAAAAATGAGTAACAGAGTCTTCTCAGGGGCCAATGATCCAGCAGTGGAATGATCCATCTTGGAACAGGTAAGTGCTACTAACAGAAGTCGAAAAGCAGGCACTTCCTGCTACAACACCATAAAATAATTTCTCATGCAGCAAGTCATCAAAATGATCCTGGAGTTCCAAAGAGTCTCAAATCAGGAACTCTGCAAGTACTACGTTAATATGCACAATGGTCATAAAGTGTTATATGACTTAAACTAGTACCAGTTCAGAAATAAAAGAGTGAAAAAGAGGATCAATAACACGCAAACCATGCTTTGCTCAATGTGACAAACTGTGATTGTTTATTGTAAGAAGTCCTGATTGGCTCAAAAATGGTGCAAATTTAAAATGACAATTCCTGACCAACTGAGTATGAATCTTTATTGATTAAAGCTTTCAAAAAATTAGTAACAGTGTCTTCTCAGAGGCCAAAGATCCAGCGGTGGTGGCAACCTTCATCGAATGATCCTTCTTCCGTCCGGATAGTGCTACTAGAACACGTCGACAAGCAGACACTTCCTGCTTTTACTATGAAAAGTATTTCTCATGCAGCTAATTTTTCAAAATCATCCTGGGGTTCCAAAGAGTCTCGCATCAGGAACCCTGCCATACCTCTGCAAGTATTACGTTAATATGCACTATGGTGATAAAGTGTTATATGACTTAAACTAGTACCAGATAAGAATAGAAAGAGAGAAAAAGAGGCTCAATAACACGCAATCCATGATTTGTTCACTGTGACAAACTGTGATTGTTTATTGTAAGAAGTCTTGATAGGCTCATAAATGGTTACAATTTAAATCATGTTTCTTGACCAACTGAGTATGAATTTTTATTGATTAGGGCTTTCAAACATTGATAAACAGTTTCTTCTCAGTTGCCAAAGATCCAGCGTTGTTGGCAACCTTCATGGAATGATCTTTCTTCGGACAGGTAAATGCTAATAACAGACGACGACAAGTAGACACTTCCTGCAACAATGCTTTGAAATTAATTTTTCATGCAGCAAATTCATAGTAACGATACTGGGGTACCAAAGAGTCCCACATCAAGAACTCTGCCACACCTCTGCAAGTATTACATTAATATGCACAATGGTCATAACGTGTTATATGACATAGTATTAATTTCCTATATTTAATTATCACTGCTTAAATTGTACACAGCTGCAGTATTAAATTGTATTATAATATTATTTGATAAAATAAATCATAATAACTGCCAAAGCATTTTGTACCTGTTTACAATTTTCATGTATCACTGTTATGCATGGTTATCTTCTACAGTTTTACTTCATGATTTAGCATTCTTATATATGAGTTATAGATTGTTATAGGTCTGTGTATTATGTATATATATATTACAATATTACATTGTTATGCATCAAAATTTAAAAATTTAACATATGGCAGGATTTTGTAACTAAAGTTATGTAACACTTATATGTAGCTGATTTACATACTGTTTACTCTGTATAAAGCATTGATATGCCTTAGGTTAAAGCATTTTTAAGTATTAGGTACATACACTGTTATTTGTTGTAGCACTAAAATAATGTAACAGACCTATACATTGTTAAAATGTGGCATCATAGTGCATATAATGGCTAGGTATTGTGTTTATGCATAATTATTGGTTGGATTATAGGGTCCTATTTTTCTAAAGATTTTCTGTTTCTGACTGCCACTACTAGAATGTGCTTTTCTTACTAGAACTAGATAAGAAATGAAAAAGTGAAAAAGAGGCTCAATAACACGCAGTCCATGATTTGCTCACTGTGACAAACTGATTTATTGTAAAAAGTCTTCATTGGCTCAAAAATGGTGCTAACTTAAAATAACATTTCCTGACCAACTGAGTATGAATCTTTATTGATTATAGCTTTCAAAAAATGAGTAATAGTGTCTTCTCAGGGGCCAAACATCCAGCGTTGTTGGCAACCTTAATGGAATGATCCATCTTCGAACAGGTAAGTGCTACTAACAGAAGTCGACAAGCAGGCACTTCCTGCTACAACACCATAAAATAATTTCTCATGCAGCAAGTCATCAAAATGATCCTGGAGTTCCAAAGAGTCTCAAATCAGGAACTCTGCAAGTACTACGTTAATATGCACAATGGTCATAAAGTGTTATATGACTTAAACTAGTACCAGTTCAGAAATAAAAGAGTGAAAAAGAGGATCAATAACACGCAAACCATGCTTTGCTCAATGTGACAAACTGTGATTGTTTATTGTAAGAAGTCCTGATTGGCTCAAAAATGGTGCAAATTTAAAATGACAATTCCTGACCAACTGAGTATGAATCTTTATTGATTAAAGCTTTCAAAAAATTAGTAACAGTGTCTTCTCAGAGGCCAAAGATCCAGCGGTGGTGGCAACCTTCATCGAATGATCCTTCTTCCGACCGGATAGTGCTACTAGAACACGTCGACAAGCAGACACATCCTGCTTTTACTATGAAAAGTATTTCTCATGCAGCTAATTTTTCAAAATCATCCTGGGGTTCAAAAGAGTCTCGCATCAGGAACCCTGCCATACCTCTGCAAGTATTACGTTAATATGCACTATGGTGATAAAGTGTTATATGACTTAAACTAGTACCAGATAAGAATAGAAAGAGAGAAAAAGAGGCTCAATAACACGCAATCCATGATTTGTTCACTGTGACAAACTGTGATTGTTTATTGTAAGAAGTCTTGATAGGCTCATAAATGGTTACAATTTAAATCATGTTTCTTGACCAACTGAGTATGAATTTTTATTGATTAGGGCTTTCAAACATTGATAAACAGTTTCTTCTCAGTTGCCAAAGATCCAGCGTTGTTGGCAACCTTCATGGAATGATCTTTCTTCGGACAGGTAAATGCTAATAACAGACGACGACAAGTAGACACTTCCTGCAACAATGCTTTGAAATTAATTTTTCATGCAGCAAATTCATAGTAACGATACTGGGGTACCAAAGAGTCCCACATCAAGAACCCTGCCACACCTCTGCAAGTATTACATTAATATGCACAATGGCCATAACGTGTTATATTACATAGTAATAATTTCCTATATTTAATTATCACTGCTTAAATTGTACACAGCTGCAGTATTAAATTGTATTATAATATTATTTGATAAAATAAATCATAATAACTGCCAAAGCATTTTGTACCTGTTTACAATTTTCATGTATCACTGTTATGCATGGTTATCTTCTACAGTTTTACTTCATGATTTAGCATTCTTATATATGAGTTATAGATTGTTATAGGTCTGTGTATTATGTATATATATATTACAATATTACATTGTTATGCATCAAAATTTAAAAATTTAACATATGGCAGGATTTTGTAACTAAAGTTATGTAACACTTATACGTAGCTGATTTACATACTGTTTACTCTGTATAAAGCATTGATATGCCTTAGGTTAAAGCATTTTTAAGTATTAGGTACATACAGTGTTAATTGTTGTAGCACTAAAATAATGTAACAGACCTATGCATTGTAAAAATGTGGCATCATAGTGCATATAATGGCTAGGTATTGTGTTTATGCATAATTATTGTTTGGATTATAGGGTCCTATTTTTCTAAAGATTTTCTGTTTCTGACTGCTACTACTAGACTGTGCTTTTCTTACTAGAACTCGATAAGAAATTAAAAAGTGAAAAAGAGGCTCAATAACACGCAGTCCATGATTTTCTCACTGTGACAAACTGATTTGTTGCAATAAGTCTTCATTGGCTCAAAAATGGTGCTAACTTAAAATAACATTTCATGACCAACTGAGTATGAATCTTTATTGATTATAGCTTTCAGAAAATGAGTATCAGTGTCTTCTCAGGGGCCAAACAGCCAGCGGTGGTGGCAACCTTCATGGAATGATCCATCTTCGAACAGGTAAGTGCTACTATCAGAAGTCGACAAGCAGGCACTTCCTGCTACAACACCATAAAATAATTTCTCATGCAGCAAGTCATCATAATGATCCTGGAGTTCCAAAGAGTCTCAAATCAGGAATTCTGCAAGCACTACGTTAAGATGCACAATGGTCACAAAGTGTTATATGACTTAAACTAGTACCAGTTAAGAAATGAAAGAGAGAAAAAGAGGCTCAATAACACGCAAACCATGATTTGCTCAATGTGAAAAACTGTGATTGTTTATTGAAAGAAGTCCTGATTGGCTCAAAAATGGTGCAAATTTAAAATGACATTTCCTGACCAATTGAGTATGAATTTTTATTGATTAAAGCTTTCAAAAAATTAGTAAAAGTGTCTTCCCAGGGGCCAAAGATCCAGCGGTGGTGGCAACCTTCATGGAATGATCCTTCTTCCGACCGGATAGTGCTACTAGAATACGTCGACAAGCAGACACTTCCTGCTTTTACTATGAAAAGTATTTCTCATGCAGCTAATTTTTCAAAATCATCCTGGGGTTCCAAAGAGTCTCCCATCAGGAACCCTGCCATACCTCTGCAAGTATTACGTTAATATGCACAATGGTCATAAAGTGTTATATGACTTAAACTAGTACCAGATAAGAAATGAAAGAGTGAAAAAGAGGCTCAAAAACACGCATTACATGATTTGTTCACTGTGACAAACTGTGATTGTTTATTGTAAGAAGTCTTGATAGGCTCATAAATGGTTACAATTTAAATCATGTTTCTTGACCAACTGAGTATGAATTTTTATTGATTAGGGCTTTCAAACATTGATAAACAGTTTCTTCTCAGTGGCCAAAGATCCAGCGTTGTTGGCAACCTTCATAGAATGATCTTTCATCGGACAGGTAAATGTTTCTAACAGACGTCGACAAGTAGACACTTCCTGCTACAATGCTTTGAAATTAATTTTTCATGCAGCAAATTCATAGTAACGATACTGGGGTACCAAAGAGTCCCACATCAAGATCCCTGCCATACCTCTGCAAGTATTACGTTAATATGCACAATGGTCATAAAGTGTTATATGACTTAAACTAGTACCAGATAAGAAATGAAAGAGTGAAAAAGAGGCTCAAAAACACGCAATACATGATTTGTTCACTGTGACAAACTGTGATTGTTTATTGTAAGAAGTCTTGACAGGCTCATAAATGGTTACAATTCAAATCATGTTTCTTGACCAACTGAGTATGAATTTTTATTGATTAGGGCTTTCAAACATTGATAAACAGTTTCTTCTCAGTGGCCAAAGATCCAGCGTTGTTTCCAACCTTCATAGAATGATCTTTCATCGGACAGGTAAATGTTACTAACAGACATCGACAAGTAGACACTTCCTGCTACAATGCTTTGAAATTAATTTTTCATGCAGCAAATTCATAGTAACGATACTGGGGTACCAAAGAGTCCCACATCAAGATCCCTGCCATACCTCTGCAAGTATTACGTTAATATGCACAATGGTCATAAAGTGTTATATGACTTAAACTAGTACCAGATAAGAAATGAAAGAAAGAAAAAGAGGCTCAATAACACGCAATCCATGATTTGTTCACTGTGACAAACTGTGATTGTTTATTGTAAGAAGTCTTAATAGGCTCATAAATGGTTACAATTTAAATCATGTTTCTTGACCAACTGAGTATGAATTTTTATTGATTAGGGCTTTCAAACATTGATAAACAGTTTCTTCTCAGTGGCCAAAGATCCAGCGTTGTTGGCAACCTTCATGGAATGATCTTTCTTCGGACAGGTAAGTTCTACTAACCGATGTCGACAAGTAGACACCGCCTGCTACAATGCTTTGAAATTAATTTTTCATGCAGCAAATTCATAGTAACGATACTGGGGTAGCAAAGAGTCCCACATCAAGAACCCTGCCACACCTCTGCAAGTATTACATTAATATGCACAATGGTCATAACGTGTTATATGACATAGTATTAATTTCCTATATTTAATTATCACTGCTTCAATTGTACACATCTGCAGTATTATATTGTATTATAATATTATTTGATAACAAAATAAATCATAACAACTGCCAAAGCATTTTGTACCTGTTTACAATTTTCATGTATCACTGTTATGCATGGTTATCTTCTACAGTTTTACTTCATGATTTAGCATTCTTATATATGAGTTATAGATTGTTATAGGTCTGTGTATTATGTATATATATTGCACTGTTATGCATCAAAATTTAAAGTTTTAAGATGCGGCAGGATTATGTAACTAAATTTATGTAACACTTATACAGTATGTAGCTGATTTACATACTGTTGACTCTTTATAAAGCATTGATATGCCTTAGGTTAAAGCATTTTTAAGCATTAGGTACATACACTGTTATTTGTTGTAGCACTAAAATAATGTAACAAACCTATACATTGTTAAAATGTGGCATCATAGTGCATATAATGGCTAGGTATTGTGTTTATGCATAATTATTGGTTGGATTATAGGGTCCTATTTTTCTATAGATTTTCTGTTTCTGACTGCCACTACTAGACTGTTCTAAACTTACTAGAACTAGATAAGAAATGAAAAAGTGAAAAAGAGGCTCAATAACACGCAGTCCATTATTTGCTCACTGTGACACACTAATTTATTGCAAAAAGTCTTCATTGGCTCAAAAATGGTGCTAACTTAAAATAACATTTCCTGACCAACTGAGTATGAATCTTTATTGATTATAGCTTTAAAAAAAGGAGTAACAGTGTCTTCTCAGGGGCCAAACATCCAGCGGTGGTGGCAACCTTAATGGAATGATCCATCTTCGAACAGGTAAGTGCTACTAACAGAAGTCGACAAGCAGGCACTTCCTGCTACAACACTATAAAATAATTTTTCATGCAGCAAGTCATCAAAATGATCCTGGAGTTCCAAAGAGTCTCAAATCAGGAACTCTGCAAGTTCTACGTTAAGATGCACAATGGTCAAAAAGTGTTATATAATTTAAACTAGTACCAGTTAAGAAATGAAAGAGTGAAAAAGAGGATCAATAACACGTAAACCAAGATTTGCTCAATGTGACAAACTGTGAATGTTTATTGGAAGAAGTCCTGATTGGCTCAAAAATGGTGCAAATTTAAAATGACATTTCCTGACCAATTGAGTATGAATTTTTATTGATTAAAGCTTTCAAAAAATTAGTAACAGTGTCTTCTCAGGGGCCAAAGATCCAGCGGTGGTGGCAACCTTCATGGAATGATCCTTCTTCCGACCGGATAGTGCTACTAGAATACGTCGACAAGCAGACACTTCCTGCTTTTACTATGAAAAATAATTTCTCATGCAGCTAATTTTTCAAAATCATCCTGGGGTTCCAAAGAGTCTCCCATCAGGAACCCTGCCATACCTCTGCAAGTATTACGTTAATATGCACAATGGTCATAAAGTGTTATATGACTTAAACTAGTACCAGATAAGAAATGAAAGAGTGAAAAAGAGGCTCAAAAACACGCATTACATGATTTGTTCACTGTGACAAACTGTGATTGTTTATTGTAAGAAGTCTTGATAGGCTCATAAATGGTTACAATTTAAATCATGTTGCTTGACCAACTGAGTGTGAATTTTTATTGATTAGGGCTTTCAAACATTGATAAACAGTTTCTTCTCAGTGGCCAAAGATCCAGCGTTGTTGGCAACCTTCATAGAATGATCTTTCATCGGACAGGTAAATGTTTCTAACAGACGTCGACAAGTAGACACTTCCTGCTACAATGCTTTGAAATTAATTTTTCATGCAGCAAATTCATAGTAACGATACTGGGGTACCAAAGAGTCCCACATCAAGATCCCTGCCATACCTCTGCAAGTATTACGTTAATATGCACAATGGTCATAAAGTGTTATATGACTTAAACTAGTACCAGATAAGAAATGAAAGAGTGAAAAAGAGGCTCAAAAACACACAATACATGATTTGTTCACTGTGACAAACTGTGATTGTTTATTGTAAGAAGTCTTAATAGGCTCATAAATGGTTACAATTTAAATCATGTTTCTTGACCAACTGAGTATGAATTTTTATTGATTAGGGCTTTCAAACATTGATAAACAGTTTCTTCTCAGTGGCCAAAGATCCAGCGTTGTTGGCAACCTTCATGGAATGATCTTTCTTCGGACAAGTAAGTTCTACTAACCGATGTCGACAAGTAGACACCGCCTGCTACAATGCTTTGAAATTAATTTTTCATGCAGCAAATTCATAGTAACGATACTGGGGTAGCAAAGAGTCCCACATCAAGAACCCTGCCACACCTCTGCAAGTATTACATTAATATGCACAATGGTTATAACGTGTTATATGACATAGTATTAATTTCCTATATTTAATTATCGCTGCTTCAATTGTACACATCTGCAGTATTATATTGTATTATAATATTATTTGATAACAAAATAAATCATAACAACTGCCAAAGCATTTTGTACCTGTTTACAATTTTCATGTATCACTGTTATGCATGGTTATCTTCTACAGTTTTACTTCATGATTTAGCATTCTTATATATGAGTTATAGATTGTTATAGGTCTGTGTATTATGTATATATATTGCACTGTTATGCATCAAAATTTAAAGTTTTAAGATGCGGCAGGATTATGTAACTAAATTTATGTAACACTTATACAGTATGTAGCTGATTTACATACTGTTGACTCTTTATAAAGCATTGATATGCCTTAGGTTAAAGCATTTTTAAGCATTAGGTACATACACTGTTATTTGTTGTAGCACTAAAATAATGTAACAAACCTATACATTGTTAAAATGTGGCATCATAGTGCATATAATGGCTAGGTATTGTGTTTATGCATAATTATTGGTTGGATTATAGGGTCCTATTTTTCTATAGATTTTCTGTTTCTGACTGCCACTACTAGACTGTTCTAAACTTACTAGAACTAGATAAGAAATGAAAAAGTGAAAAAGAGGCTCAATAACACGCAGTCCATGATTTGCTCACTGTGACACACTAATTTATTGCAAAAAGTCTTCATTGGCTCAAAAATGGTGCTAACTTAAAATAAAATTTCCTGACCAACTGAGTATGAATCTTTATTGATTATAGCTTTCAAAAAATGAGTAACAGTGTCTTCTCAGGGGCCAAACATCCAGCGGTGGTGGCAACCTTCATGGAATGATCCATCTTCGAACAGGTAAGTGCTACTAACAGAAGTCGACAAGCAGGCACTTCCTGCTACAACACTATAAAATCATTTTTCATGCAGCAAGTGATCAAAATGATCCTGGAGTTCCAAAGAGTCTCAAATCAGGAACTCTGCAAGTACTACGTTAATATGCACAATGGTCATAAAGTGTTATATAATTTAAACTAGTACCAGTTAAGAAATGAAAGAGTGATAAAGAGGATCAATAACACGCAAACCATGCTTTGCTCAATGTGACAAACTGTGAATGTTTATTGGAAGAAGTCCTGATTGGCTCAAAAATGGTGCAAATTTAAAATGACATTTCCTGACCAATTGAGTATGAATTTTTATTGATTAAAGCTTTCAAAAAATCAGTAACAGTGTCTTCTCAGGGGCCAAAGATCCAGCGGTGATGGCAACCTTCATGGAATGATCCTTCTTCCGACCGGATAGTGCTACTAGAATACGTCGACAAGCAGACACTTCCTGCTTTTACTATGAAAAGTATTTCTCATGCAGCTAATTTTTCAAAATCATCCTGGGGTTCCAAAAAGTCTCCCATCAGGAACCCTGCCATACCTCTGCAAGTATTACGTTAATATGCACAATGGTCATAAAGTGTTATATGAATTAAACTAGTACCAG
Source organism: Pseudophryne corroboree (assembly GCF_028390025.1). NCBI lineage: Eukaryota > Metazoa > Chordata > Amphibia > Anura > Myobatrachidae > Pseudophryne > Pseudophryne corroboree. Next base: position 512,952,981 of record NC_086447.1, read on the forward strand.
ATAAGAAATGAAAGAGTGAAAAAGAGGCTCAAAAACACGCATTACATGATTTGTTCACTGTGACAAACTGTGATTGTTTATTGTAAGAAATCATGATAGGCTCATAAATGGTTACAATTTAAATCATGTTTCTTGACCAACTGAGTATGAATTTTTATTGATTAGGGCTTTCAAACATTGATAAACAGTTTCTTCTCAGTGGCCAAAGATCCAGCATTGTTGGCAACCTTTATAGAATGATCTTTCATCGGACAGGTAAATGTTACTAACAGAAATCGACAAGTAGACACTTCCTGCTACGATGCTTTTAAATTAATTTTTCATGCAGCAAATTCATAGTAACGATACTGGGGTACCAAAGAGTCCCACATCAAGATCCCTGCCATACCTCTGCAAGTATTACGTTAATATGCACAATGGTCATAAAGTGTTATATGACTTAAACTAGTACCAGATAAGAAATGAAAGAGTGAAAAAGAGGCTCAAAAACACGCATTACATGATTTGTTCACTGTGACAAACTGTGATTGTTTATTGTAAGAAGTCTTGATAGGCTCATAAATGGTTACAATTTAAATCATGTTGCTTGACCAACTGAGTGTGAATTTTTATTGATTAGGGCTTTCAAACATTGATAAACAGTTTCTTCTCAGTGGCCAAAGATCCAGCGTTGTTGGCAACCTTCATAGAATGATCTTTCATCGGACAGGTAAATGTTTCTAACAGACGTCGACAAGTAGACACTTCCTGCTACAATGCTTTGAAATTAATTTTTCATGCAGCAAATTCATAGTAACGATACTGGGGTACCAAAGAGTCCCACATCAAGATCCCTGCCATACCTCTGCAAGTATTACGTTAATATGCACAATGGTCATAAAGTGTTATATGACTTAAACTAGTACCAGATAAGAAATGAAAGAGTGAAAAAGAGGCTCAAAAACACGCATTACATGATTTGTTCACTGTGACAAACTGTGATTGTTTATTGTAAGAAGTCTTGATAGGCTCATAAATGGTTACAATTTAAATCATGTTGCTTGACCAACTGAGTGTGAATTTTTATTGATTAGGGCTTTCAAACATTGATAAACAGTTTCTTCTCAGTGGCCAAAGATCCAGCGTTGTTGGCAACCTTCATAGAATGATCTTTCATCGGACAGGTAAATGTTTCTAACAGACGTCGACAAGTAGACACTTCCTGCTACAATGCTTTGAAATTAATTTTTCATGCAGCAAATTCATAGTAACGATACTGGGGTACCAAAGAGTCCCACATCAAGATCCCTGCCATACCTCTGCAAGTATTACGTTAATATGCACAATGGTCATAAAGTGTTATATGACTTAAACTAGTACCAGATAAGAAATGAAAGAGTGAAAAAGAGGCTCAAAAACACGCAATACATGATTTGTTCACTGTGACAAACTGTGATTGTTTATTGTAAGAAGTCTTAATAGGCTCATAAATGGTTACAATTTAAATCATGTTTCTTGACCAACTGAGTATGAATTTTTATTGATTAGGGCTTTCAAACATTGATAAACAGTTTCTTCTCAGTGGCCAAAGATCCAGCGTTGTTGGCAACCTTCATGGAATGATCTTTCTTCGGACAGGTAAGTTCTACTAACCGATGTCGACAAGTAGACACCGCCTGCTACAATGCTTTGAAATTAATTTTTCATGCAGCAAATTCATAGTAACGATACTGGGGTAGCAAAGAGTCCCACATCAAGAACCCTGCCACACCTCTGCAAGTATTACATTAATATGCACAATGGTTATAACGTGTTATATGACATAGTATTAATTTCCTATATTTAATTATCACTGCTTCAATTGTACACATCTGCAGTATTATATTGTATTATAATATTATTTGATAACAAAATAAATCATAACAACTGCCAAAGCATTTTGTACCTGTTTACAATTTTCATGTATCACTGTTATGCATGGTTATCTTCTACAGTTTTACTTCATGATTTAGCATTCTTATATATGAGTTATAGATTGTTATAGGTCTGTGTATTATGTATATATATTGCACTGTTATGCATCAAAATTTAAAGTTTTAAGATGCGGCAGGATTATGTAACTAAATTTATGTAACACTTATACAGTATGTAGCTGATTTACATACTGTTGACTCTTTATAAAGCATTGATATGCCTTAGGTTAAAGCATTTTTAAGCATTAGGTACATACACTGTTATTTGTTGTAGCACTAAAATAATGTAACAAACCTATACATTGTTAAAATGTGGCATCATAGTGCATATAATGGCTAGGTATTGTGTTTATGCATAATTATTGGTTGGATTATAGGGTCCTATTTTTCTATAGATTTTCTGTTTCTGACTGCCACTACTAGACTGTTCTAAACTTACTAGAACTAGATAAGAAATGAAAAAGTGAAAAAGAGGCTCAATAACACGCAGTCCATGATTTGCTCACTGTGACACACTAATTTATTGCAAAAAGTCTTCATTGGCTCAAAAATGGTGCTAACTTAAAATAAAATTTCCTGACCAACTGAGTATGAATCTTTATTGATTATAGCTTTCAAAAAATGAGTAACAGTGTCTTCTCAGGGGCCAAACATCCAGCGGTGGTGGCAACCTTCATGGAATGATCCATCTTCGAACAGGTAAGTGCTACTAACAGAAGTCGACAAGCAGGCACTTCCTGCTACAACACTATAAAATCATTTTTCATGCAGCAAGTGATCAAAATGATCCTGGAGTTCCAAAGAGTCTCAAATCAGGAACTCTGCAAGTACTACGTTAATATGCACAATGGTCATAAAGTGTTATATAATTTAAACTAGTACCAGTTAAGAAATGAAAGAGTGATAAAGAGGATCAATAACACGCAAACCATGCTTTGCTCAATGTGACAAACTGTGAATGTTTATTGGAAGAAGTCCTGATTGGCTCAAAAATGGTGCAAATTTAAAATGACATTTCCTGACCAATTGAGTATGAATTTTTATTGATTAAAGCTTTCAAAAAATCAGTAACAGTGTCTTCTCAGGGGCCAAAGATCCAGCGGTGATGGCAACCTTCATGGAATGATCCTTCTTCCGACCGGATAGTGCTACTAGAATACGTCGACAAGCAGACACTTCCTGCTTTTACTATGAAAAGTATTTCTCATGCAGCTAATTTTTCAAAATCATCCTGGGGTTCCAAAAAGTCTCCCATCAGGAACCCTGCCATACCTCTGCAAGTATTACGTTAATATGCACAATGGTCATAAAGTGTTATATGAATTAAACTAGTACCAGATAAGAAATGAAAGAGTGAAAAAGAGGCTCAAAAACACGCATTACATGATTTGTTCACTGTGACAAACTGTGATTGTTTATTGTAAGAAATCATGATAGGCTCATAAATGGTTACAATTTAAATCATGTTTCTTGACCAACTGAGTATGAATTTTTATTGATTAGGGCTTTCAAACATTGATAAACAGTTTCTTCTCAGTGGCCAAAGATCCAGCGTTGTTGGCAACCTTTATAGAATGATCTTTCATCGGACAGGTAAATGTTACTAACAGAAATCGACAAGTAGACACTTCCTGCTACGATGCTTTTAAATTAATTTTTCATGCAGCAAATTCATAGTAACGATACTGGGGTACCAAAGAGTCCCACATCAAGATCCCTGCCATACCTCTGCAAGTATTACGTTAATATGCACAATGGTCATAAAGTGTTATATGACTTAAACTAGTACCAGATAAGAAATGAAAGAGTGAAAAAGAGGCTCAAAAACACGCATTACATGATTTGTTCACTGTGACAAACTGTGATTGTTTATTGTAAGAAGTCTTGATAGGCTCATAAATGGTTACAATTTAAATCATGTTGCTTGACCAACTGAGTGTGAATTTTTATTGATTAGGGCTTTCAAACATTGATAAACAGTTTCTTCTCAGTGGCCAAAGATCCAGCGTTGTTGGCAACCTTCATAGAATGATCTTTCATCGGACAGGTAAATGTTTCTAACAGACGTCGACAAGTAGACACTTCCTGCTACAATGCTTTGAAATTAATTTTTCATGCAGCAAATTCATAGTAACGATACTGGGGTACCAAAGAGTCCCACATCAAGATCCCTGCCATACCTCTGCAAGTATTACGTTAATATGCACAATGGTAATAAAGTGTTATATGACTTAAACTAGTACCAGATAAGAAATGAAAGAGTGAAAAAGAGGCTCAAAAACACGCAATACATGATTTGTTCACTGTGACAAACTGTGATTGTTTATTGTAAGAAGTCTTAATAGGCTCATAAATGGTTACAATTTAAATCATGTTTCTTGACCAACTGAGTATGAATTTTTATTGATTAGGGCTTTCAAACATTGATAAACAGTTTCTTCTCAGTGGCCAAAGATCCAGCGTTGTTGGCAACCTTCATGGAATGATCTTTCTTCGGACAGGTAAGTTCTACTAACCGATGTCGACAAGTAGACACCGCCTGCTACAATGCTTTGAAATTAATTTTTCATGCAGCAAATTCATAGTAACGATACTGGGGTAGCAAAGAGTCCCACATCAAGAACCCTGCCACACCTCTGCAAGTATTACATTAATATGCACAATGGTTATAACGTGTTATATGACATAGTATTAATTTCCTATATTTAATTATCACTGCTTCAATTGTACACATCTGCAGTATTATATTGTATTATAATATTATTTGATAACAAAATAAATCATAACAACTGCCAAAGCATTTTGTACCTGTTTACAATTTTCATGTATCACTGTTATGCATGGTTATCTTCTACAGTTTTACTTCATGATTTAGCATTCTTATATATGAGTTATAGATTGTTATAGGTCTGTGTATTATGTATATATATTGCACTGTTATGCATCAAAATTTAAAGTTTTAAGATGCGGCAGGATTATGTAACTAAATTTATGTAACACTTATACAGTATGTAGCTGATTTACATACTGTTGACTCTTTATAAAGCATTGATATGCCTTAGGTTAAAGCATTTTTAAGCATTAGGTACATACACTGTTATTTGTTGTAGCACTAAAATAATGTAACAAACCTATACATTGTTAAAATGTGGCATCATAGTGCATATAATGGCTAGGTATTGTGTTTATGCATAATTATTGGTTGGATTATAGGGTCCTATTTTTCTATAGATTTTCTGTTTCTGACTGCCACTACTAGACTGTTCTAAACTTACTAGAACTAGATAAGAAATGAAAAAGTGAAAAAGAGGCTCAATAACACGCAGTCCATGATTTGCTCACTGTGACACACTAATTTATTGCAAAAAGTCTTCATTGGCTCAAAAATGGTGCTAACTTAAAATAAAATTTCCTGACCAACTGAGTATGAATCTTTATTGATTATAGCTTTCAAAAAATGAGTAACAGTGTCTTCTCAGGGGCCAAACATCCAGCGGTGGTGGCAACCTTCATGGAATGATCCATCTTCGAACAGGTAAGTGCTACTAACAGAAGTCGACAAGCAGGCACTTCCTGCTACAACACTATAAAATCATTTTTCATGCAGCAAGTGATCAAAATGATCCTGGAGTTCCAAAGAGTCTCAAATCAGGAACTCTGCAAGTACTACGTTAATATGCACAATGGTCATAAAGTGTTATATAATTTAAACTAGTACCAGTTAAGAAATGAAAGAGTGATAAAGAGGATCAATAACACGCAAACCATGCTTTGCTCAATGTGACAAACTGTGAATGTTTATTGGAAGAAGTCCTGATTGGCTCAAAAATGGTGCAAATTTAAAATGACATTTCCTGACCAATTGAGTATGAATTTTTATTGATTAAAGCTTTCAAAAAATCAGTAACAGTGTCTTCTCAGGGGCCAAAGATCCAGCGGTGATGGCAACCTTCATGGAATGATCCTTCTTCCGACCGGATAGTGCTACTAGAATACGTCGACAAGCAGACACTTCCTGCTTTTACTATGAAAAGTATTTCTCATGCAGCTAATTTTTCAAAATCATCCTGGGGTTCCAAAAAGTCTCCCATCAGGAACCCTGCCATACCTCTGCAAGTATTACGTTAATATGCACAATGGTCATAAAGTGTTATATGAATTAAACTAGTACCAGATAAGAAATGAAAGAGTGAAAAAGAGGCACAAAAACACGCATTACATGATTTGTTCACTGTGACAAACTGTGATTGTTTATTGTAAGAAATCATGATAGGCTCATAAATGGTTACAATTTAAATCATGTTTCTTGACCAACTGAGTATGAATTTTTATTGATTAGGGCTTTCAAACATTGATAAACAGTTTCTTCTCAGTGGCCAAAGATCCAGCGTTGTTGGCAACCTTTATAGAATGATCTTTCATCGGACAGGTAAATGTTACTAACAGAAATCGACAAGTAGACACTTCCTGCTACGATGCTTTTAAATTAATTTTTCATGCAGCAAATTCATAGTAACGATACTGGGGTACCAAAGAGTCCCACATCAAGATCCCTGCCATACCTCTGCAAGTATTACGTTAATATGCACAATGGTCATAAAGTGTTATATGACTTAAACTAGTACCAGATAAGAAATGAAAGAGTGAAAAAGAGGCTCAAAAACACGCAATACATGATTTGTTCACTGTGACAAACTGTGATTGTTTATTGTAAGAAGTCTTGACAGGCTCATAAATGGTTACAATTTAAATCATGTTTCTTGACCAACTGAGTATGAATTTTTATTGATTAGGGCTTTCAAACATTGATAAACAGTTTCTTCTCAGTGGCCAAAGATCCAGCGTTGTAGGCAACCTTCATAGAATGATCTTTCATCGGACAGGTAAATGTTACTAACAGACATCGACAAGTAGACACTTCCTGCTGCAATGCTTTGAAATTAATTTCTCATGCAGCAAATTCATAGTAACGATACTGGGGTACCAAAGAGTCCCACATCAAGATCCCCGCCATACCTCTGCAAGTATTACGTTAATATGCACAATGGTCATAAAGTGTTATATGACTTAAACTAGTACCAGATAAGAAATGAAAGAAAGAAAAAGAGGCTCAATAACACGCAATCCATGATTTGTTCACTGTGACAAACTGTGATTGTTTATTGTAAGAAGTCTTAATAGGCTCATAAATGGTTACAATTTAAATCATGTTTCTTGACAACTGAGTATGAATTTTTATTGATTAGGGCTTTCAAACATTGATAAACAGTTTCTTCTCAGTGGCCAAAGATCCAGCGTTGTTGGCAACCTTCATGGAATGATCCTTCTTCGGACAGGTAAGTTCTACTAACCGATGTCGACAAGTAGACACCGCCTGCTACAATGCTTTGAAATTAATTTTTCATGCAGCAAATTCATAGTAACGATACTGGGGTAGCAAAGAGTCCCACATCAAGAACCCTGCCACACCTCTGCAAGTATTACATTAATATGCACAATGGTCATAACGTGTTATATGACATAGTATTAATTTCCTATATTTAATTATCACTGCTTCAATTGTACACATCTGCAGTATTATATTGTATTATAATATTATTTGATAACAAAATAAATCATAACAACTGCCAAAGCATTTTGTACCTGTTTACAATTTTCATGTATCACTGTTATGCATGGTTATCTTCTACAGTTTTACTTCATGATTTAGCTTTCTTATATATGAGTTATAGATTGTTATAGGTCTTTGTATTATGTATATATATTGCACTATTATGCATCAAAATTTAAAGTTTTAAGATGCGGCAGGATTATGTAACTAAATTTATGTAACACTTATACAGTATGTAGCTGATTTACATACTGTTGACTCTTTATAAAGCATTGATATGCCTTAGGTTAAAGCATTTTTAAGCATTAGGTACATACACTGTTATTTGTTGTAGCACTAAAATAATGTAACAAACCTATACATTGTTAAAATGTGGCATCATAGTGCATATAATGGCTAGGTATTGTGTTTATGCATAATTATTGGTTGGATTATAGGGTCCTATTTTTCTATAGATTTTCTGTTTCTGACTGCCACTACTAGACTGTTCTAAACTTACTAGAACTAGATAAGAAATGAAAAAGTGAAAAAGAGGCTCAATAACACGCAGTCCATGATTTGCTCACTATGACACACTAATTTATTGCAAAAAGTCTTCATTGGCTCAAAAATGGTGCTAACTTAAAATAACATTTCCTGACCAACTGAGTATGAATCTTTATTGATTATAGCTTTCAAAAAATGAGTAACAGTGTCTTCTCAGGGGCCAAACATCCAGCGGTGGTGGCAACCTTAATGGAATGATCCATCTTCAAACAGGTAAGTGCTACTAACAGAAGTCGACAAGCAGGCACTTCCTGCTACAACACTATAAAATAATATTTCATGCAGCAAGTCATCAAAATGATCCTGGAGTTCCAAAGAGTCTCAAATCAGGAACTCTGCAAGTACTACGTTAATATGCACAATGGTCATAAAGTGTTATATAATTTAAACTAGTACCAGATAAGAAATGAAAGAGTGATAAAGAGGATCAATAACACGCAAACCATGCTTTGCTCAATGTGACAAACTGTGAATGTTTATTGGAAGAAGTCCTGATTGGCTCAAAAATGGTGCAAATTTAAAATGACATTTCCTGACCAATTGAGTATGAATTTTTATTGATTAAAGCTTTCAAAAAATTAGTAACAGTGTCTTCTCAGGGGCCAAAGATCCAGCGGTGGTGGCAACCTTCATGGAATGATCCTTCTTCCGACCGGATAGTGCTACTAGAATACGTCGACAAGCAGACACTTCCTGCTTTTACTATGAAAAGTATTTCTCATGCAGCTAATTTTTCAAAATCATCCTGGGGTTCCAAAGAGTCTCCCATCAGGAACCCTGCCATACCTCTGCAAGTATTACGTTAATATGCACAATGGTCATAAAGTGTTATATGACTTAAACTAGTACCAGATAAGAAATGAAAGAGTGAAAAAGAGGCTCAAAAACACGCATTACATGATTTGTTCACTGTGACAAAGTGTGATTGTTTATTGTAAGAAATCATGATATGCTCATAAATGGTTACAATTTAAATCATGTTTCTTGACCAACTGAGTATGAATTTTTATTGATTAGGGCTTTCAAACATTGATAAACAGTTTCTTCTCAGTGGCCAAAGATCCAGCGTTGTTGGCAACCTTCATAGAATGATCTTTCATCGGACAGGTAAATGTTTCTAACAGACATCGACAAGTAGACACTTCCTGCTACGATGCTTTTAAATTAATTTTTCATGCAGCAAATTCATAGTAACGATACTGGGGTACCAAAGAGTCCCACATCAAGATTCCTGCCATACCTCTGCAAGTATTACGTTAATATGCACAATGGTCATAAAGTGTTATATGACTTAAACGAGTACCAGATAAGAAATGAAAGAGTGAAAAAGAGGCTCAAAAGCACACAATACATGATTTGTTCACTGTGACAAACTGTGATTGTTTATTGTAAGAAGTCTTGATAGGCTCATAAATGGTTACAATTTAAATCATGTTTCTTGACCAACTGAGTATGAATTTTTATTGATTAGGGCTTTCAAACATTGATAAACAGTTTCTTCTCAGTGGCCAAAGATCCAGCGTTGTTGGCTACCTTCATGGAATGATCTTTCTTCGGACAGGTAAGTTCTACTAACCGATGTCGACAAGTAGACACCGCCTGCTACAATGCTTTGAAATTAATTTTTCATGCAGCAAATTCATAGTAACGATACTGGGGTAGCAAAGAGTCCCACATCAAGAACCCTACCACACCTCTGCAAGTATTATATTAATATGCATAATGGTCATAACGTGTTATATGACATAGTATTAATTTCCTATATTTAATTATCACTGCTTCAATTGTACACATCTGCAGTATTATATTGTATTATAATATTATTTGATAACAAAAAAATCATAACAACTGCCAAAGCATTTTGTACCTGTTTACAATTTTCATGTATCACTGTTATGCATGGTTATCTTCTACAGTTTTACTTCATGATTTAGCATTCTTATATATGAGTTATAGATTGTTATAGGTCTGTGTATTATGTATATATATTGCACTGTTATGCATCAAAATTTAAAGTTTTAAGATGCGGCAGGATTATGTAACTAAATTTATGTAACACTTATACAGTATGTAGCTGATTTACATACTGTTGACTCTTTATAAAGCATTGATATGCCTTAGGTTAAAGCATTTTTAAGCATTAGGTACATACACTGTTATTTGTTGTAGCACTAAAATAATGTAACAAACCTATACATTGTTAAAATGTGGCATCATAGTGCATATAATGGCTAGGTATTGTGTTTATTTATACATAATTATTGGTTGGATTATAGGGTCCTATTTTTCTATAGATTTTCTGTTTCTGACTGCCACTACTAGACTGTTCTAAACTTACTAGAACTAGATAAGAAATGAAAAAGTGAAAAAGAGGCTCAATAACACGCAGTCCATGATTTACTCACTGTGACACACTAATTTATTGCAAAAAGTCTTCATTGGCTCAAAAATGGTGCTAACTTAAAATAACATTTCCTGACCAACTGAGTATGAATCTTTATTGATTATAGCTTTCAAAAAATGAGTAACAGTGTCTTCTCAGGGGCCAAACATCCAGCGGTGGTGGCAACCTTCATGGAATGATCCATCTTCGTACAGGTAAGTGCTACTATCAGAAGTCGACAAGCAGGCACTTCCTGCTACAACACTATAAAAGAATTTCTCATGCAGCAAGTCATCAAAATGATCCTGGAGTTCCAAAGAGTCTCAAATCAGGAACTCTGCAAGTACTACGTTAATATGCACAATGGTCATAAAGTGTTATATGACTAAAAGTAGTACCAGTTAAGAAATTAAAGAGAGAAAAAGAGGCTCAATAACACGCAAACCATGATTTGCTCAATGTGACAAACTGTGATTGTTTATTGGAAGAAGTCCTGATTGGCTCAAAAATGGTGCAAATTTAAAATGACATTTCCTGACCAACTGAGTATGAATCTTTATTGATTAAAGCTTTCAAAAAATTAGTAACAGTGTCTTCTCAGGGGCCAAAGATCCAGCAGTGGTGGCAACCTTCATGGAATGATCCTTTTTCCGACCGGATAGTGCTACTAGAACACGCCGACAAGCAGACACTTCCTGCTTTTACTATGAAAAGTATTTCTCATGCAGCTGATTTATCGAAATGATCCTGGGGTTCCAAAGAGTCTCGCAACAGGAACCCTGCCATACCTCTGCAAGTATTACGTTAATAAGCAAAATGGTCATAAAGTGTTATATGACTTAAACTAGTACCAGATAAGAAATGAAAGAGTGAAAAAGAGGCTCAAAAACACGCAGTCCATGATTTGTTCATTGTGACAAACTGTGATTGTTTATTGTAAGAAGTCTTGATAGGCTCATAAATGGTTACAATTTAAATCATGTTTCTTGACAACTGAGTATGAATTTTTATTGATTAGGGCTTTCAAACAGTGAGAAATAGTGTCTTCTCAGTGGCCAAAGATCCAGCGTTGTTGGCTACCTTCATGGAATGATCTTTCTTCGGACAGGTAAATGCTACTAACAGACGTCGACAAGTAGACACTTCCTGCTACAATGCTTTGAAATTAATATTTCATGCAGCAAATTCATAGTAATGACACTGGGGTACCAAAGAGTCCCACATCAAAAACCCTGCCAAACCTCTGCAAGTATTACATTAATATGCACAATGGTCATAACGTGTTATATGACATAGTATTAATTTCCTATATTTAATTATCAATGCTTAAATTGTACACATCTGCAGTATTATATTGTATTATAATATTACTTGATAACAAAATAAATCATAATAACTGCCAAAGCATTTTGTACCTGTTTACAATTTTCATGTATCACTGTTATGCATGGTTATCTTCTACAGTTTTACTTCATGATTTAGCATTCTTATATATGAGTTATAAATTGTTATAGGTCTGTGTATTATGTATATATATTGCACTGTTATGCATCAAAATTTTACGTTTTAAGATGCGGCAGGATTATGTAACTAAACTTATGTAACACTTCTACAGTATGTAGCTGATTTACATACTGTTGACTCTGTATAAAGCATTGATATGCCTTAGGTTAAAGCATTTTTAAGTATTAGGTACATACACTGTTAGTTTTTGTAGCTCTAAAATAATGTAACAGGCCTATACATTGTTAAAATGTGGCATCATAGTGCATATAATGGCTAGGTATTGTGTTTATGCATAATTATTGGTTGGATTATAGGGTCCTATTTTTCTAAAGATTTTCTGTTTCTGACTGCCACTACTAGACTGTGCTTTTCTTACTAGTACTAGATAAGAAATGAAAAAGTGAAAAAGAGGCTCAATAACACGCAGTCCATGATTTGCTCACTGTGACACACTAATTTATTGCAAAAAGTCTTCATTGGCTCAAAAATGGTGCTAACTTAAAATAACATTTCCTGACCAACTGATTATGAATCTTTATTGATTATAGCTTTAAAAAAATGAGTAACAGTGTCTTCTCAGGGGCTAAACATCCAGCGGTGGTGGCAACCTTAATGGAATGATCCATCTTCGAACAGGTAAGTGCTACTAACAGAAGTCGACAAGCAGGCACTTCCTGCTACAACACTATAAAATAATTTCTCTTGCAGCAAGTCATCAAAATGATCCTGGAGTTCCAAAGAGTCTCAAATCAGGAACTCTGCAAGTTCTACGTTAATATGCACAATGGTCATAAAGTGTTATATGACTTAAACTAGTACCAGTTAAGAAATGAAAGAGTGAAAAAGAGGCTCAATAACACGCAATCCATGATTTGCTCAATGTGACAAACTGTGATTGTTTATTGGAAGAAGTCCTGATTGGCTCAAAAATGGTGCAAATTTAAAATGACATTTCCTGACCAACTGAGTATGAATCTTTATTGATTAAAGCTTTCAAAAAATTAGTAACAGTGTCTTCTCAGGGGCCAAAGATCCTGCGGTGGTGGCAACCTTCATGGAATGATCATTCTTCCGACCGGATAGTGCTACTAGAACACGTCGACAAGCAGACGCTTCCTGCTTTTACTATGAAAAGTATTTCTCATGCAGCTAATTTTTCGAAATCATCCTGGGGTTCCAAAGAGTCTCGCATCAGGAACCCTGCCATACCTCTGCAAGTATTACGTTAATATGCACAATAGTCATTAAGTGTTATATGACTTAAACTAGTACCAGATAAGAAATGAAAGAGTGAAAAAGAGGCTCAATAACACGCAATCCATGATTTGTTAACTGTGACAAACTGTGATTGTTTATTGTAAGAAGTCTTGATAGGCTCATAAACGGTTTCAATTGAAATCATGTTTCTTGACCAACTGAGTATGAATTTTTATTGATTAGGGCTTTCAAACATTGATAAACAGTTTCTTCTCAGTGGCCAAAGATCCAGCGTTGTTGGCAACCTTCATAGAATGATCTTTCTTCGGACAGGTAAATGCTACTAACAGACGTCAACAAGTAGAAACTTCCTGCTACAATGCTTTGAAATTAATTTTTCAAGCAGCAAATTCATAGTAACGATACTGGTGTACCAAAGAGTCCCACATCAAGAACCCTGCCACACCTCTGCAAGTATTACATTAATAAGCACAATGGTCATAACGTGTTATATGACATAGTATTAATTTCCTATATTTAATTATCAATGCTTAAATTGTACACAGCTGCAGTATTATATTGTATTATAATATTATTTGATAACAAAATAAATCATAATAACTGCCAAAGCATTTATGTACCTGTTTACAATTTTCATGTATCACTGTTATGCATGGTTATCTTCTACAGTTTTACTTCATGATTTAGCGTTCTTATATATGAGTTATAGATTGTTATAGGTCTGTGTATTATGTATATATATTGCACTGTTATGCATCAAAATTTTAAGTTTTAAGATGCGGCAGGATTATGTAACTAAATTTATGTAACACTAATACAGTATGTAGCTGATTTACATACTGTTGACTCTGTATAAAGCATTGATATGCCTTAGGTTAAAGCATTTTTAAGCATTAGGTACATACACTGTTAGTTGTTGTAGCTCTAAAATAATGTAACAGACCTATACATTGTTAAAATGTGGCATCATAGTGCATATAATGGCTAGGTATTGTGTTTATGCAGAATTATTGGTTGGATTATAGGGTCCTATTTTTCTATAGATTTTCTGTTTCTGACTGCGACTACTAGACTGTTCTAAACTTACTAGAACTAGATGAGAAATGAAAAAGTGAAAAAGAGGCTCAATAACACGCAGTCCATGATTTGCTCACTGTGACACACTAATTTATTGCAAAAAGTCTTCATTGGCTCAAAAATGGTGCTAACTTAAAATAACATTTCCTGACCAACTGAGTATGAATCTTTATTGATTATAGCTTTCAAAAAATGAGTAACGGTGTCTTCTCAGGGGCCAAAGATCCAGCGGTGGTGGCAACCTTCATGGAATAATCCATCTTCGAACAGGTAAGTGCTACTATCAGAAGTCGACAAGCAGGCACTTCCTACTACAACACTATAAAAGAATTTCTCATGCAGCAAGTCATCAAAATGATCCTGGAGTTCCAAAGAGTCTCAAATCAGGAACTCTGCAAGTACTATGTTAATATGCACAATGGTCATAAAGTGTTATATGACTTAAACTAGTACCAGTTAAGAAATGAAAGAGTGAAAAAGAGGCTCAATAACACGCAAACCATGATTTGCTCAATGTGACAAACTGTGATTGTTTATTGGAAGAAGTCCTGATTGGCTCAAAAATGGTGCAAATTTAAAATGACATTTCCTGACCAACTGAGTATGAATCTTTATTGATTAAAGCTTTCAAAAAATTAGTAGCAGTGTCTTCTCAGGGGCCAAAGATCCAGCGGTAGTGGCAACCTTCATGGAATGATCCTTCTTCCGACCGGAAAGTGCTACTAGAACACATCGACAAGCAGACGCTTCTTGCTTTTACTATGAAAAGTATTTCTCATGCAGCTAATTTTTCGAAATCATCCTTGGGTTCCAAAGAGTCTCGCATCAGGAACCCTGCCATACCTCTGCAAGTATTATGTTAATATGCACAATAGTCATAAAGTGTTATATGACTTAAACTAGTACCAGATAAGAAATGAAAGAGAGAAAAAAAGGCTCAATAACACGCAATCCAAAATTTTAAAATGTAAGATGTGGCAGGATTTTGTAACTAAAGTTATGTAACACTTATATGTAGCTGATTTACATACTGTTGACTCTGTATAAAGCATTGATATGCCTTAGGTTAAAGCATTTTTAAGTATTAGGTACATATTCTGTTATTTGTTGTAGCACTAAAATAATGTAACAGACCTATACATTGTTAAAATGTGGCATCATAGTACATATAATGGCTAGGTATTGTGTTTATGCATAATTATTGGTTGGATTATAGAGTCCTATTTTTCTAAAGATTTTCTGTTTTTGAATGCCACTACTAGACTGTTCTAAGCTTACTAGAAATAGATAAGAAATTAAAAAGTGAAAAAGAGGCTCAATAACACGCAATCCATGATTTGTTCACTGTGACAAACTGTGATTGTTTATTGTAAGAAGTCTTGATAGGCTCATAAATGGTTACAATTTAAATCATGTTTCTTGACCAACTGATTATGAATTTTTATTGATTAGGGCTTTCAAACATTGATAAACAGTTTCTTCTCAGTGGCCAAAGATCCAGCGTTGTTGGCAACCTTCATAGAATGATCTTCTTTGGACAGGTAAATGCTACTAACAGACGTCGACAAGTAGAAACTTCCTGCTTCAATGCTTTGAAATTAATTTTTAAAGCAGCAAATTCATAGTAACGATACTGGTGTACCAAAGAGTCCCACATCAAGAACCCTGCCACACCTCTGCAAGTATTACATTAATAAGCACAATGGTCATAACGTGTTATATGACATAGTATTAATTTCCTATATTTAATTATCAATGCTTAAATTGTACACAGCTGCAGTATTATATTGTATTATAATATTATTTGATAACAAAATAAATCATAATAACTGCCAAAGCATTTTGTACCTGTTTACAATTTTCATGTATCACTGTTATGCATGGTTATCTTCTACAGTTTTACTTCATGATTTAGCGTTCTGAGTTATAGATTGTTATAAGTCTGTGTATTATGTATATATATTGCACTGTTATGCATCAAAATTTAAAGTTTTAAGATGCGGCAGGATTATGTAACTAAACTTATGTAACACTAATACAGTATGTAGCTGATTTACATACTGTTGACTCTGTATAAAGCATTGATATGCCTTAGGTTAAAGCATTTTTAAGCATTAGGTACGTACACTGTTAGTTGTTGTAGCTCTAAAATAATGTAACAGACCTATACATTGTTAAAATGTGGCATCATAGTGCATATAATGGCTAGGTATTGTGTTTATGCATAATTATTGGTTGGATTATAGGGTCCTATTTTTCTATAGATTTTCTGTTTCTTACTGCCACCCACTACTAGACTGTTCTAAACTTACTAGAACTAGATAAGAAATGAAAAAGTGAAAAAGAGGCTCAATAACACGCAGTCCATGATTTGCTCACTGTGACACACTAATTTATTGCAAAAAGTCTTCATTGGCTCAAAAATGGTGCTAACTTAAAATAACATTTCCTGACCAACTGAGTATGAATCTTTATTGATTATAGCTTTCAAAAAATGAGTAACGGTGTCTTCTCAGGGGCCAAAGATCCAGCGGTGGTGGCAACCTTCATGGAATGATCCATCTTCGTACAGGTAAGTGCTACTATCAGAAGTCGACAAGCAGGCAGTTCCTACTACAACACTATAAAAGAATTTCTCATGCAGAAAGTCATCAAAATGATCCTGGAGTTCCAAAGAGTCTTAAATCAGGAACTCTGCAAGTACTACGTTAATATGCACAATGGTCATAAAGTGTTATATGAATTAAACTAGTACCAGCTAAGAAATGAAAGAGTGAAAAAGAGGCTCAATAACACGCAAACCATGATTTGCTCAATGTGACAAACTGTGATTGTTTATTGGAAGAAGTCCTGATTGGCTCAAAAATGGTGCAAATTTAAAATGACATTTCCTGACCAACTGAGTATGAATCTTTATTGATTAAAGCTTTCAAAAAATTAGTAACCGTGTCTTCTCAGGGGCCAAAGATCCAGCGGTAGTGGCAACCTTCATGGAATGATCCTTCTTCCGACCGGAAAGTGCTACTAGAACACATCGACAAGCAGACGCTTCCTGCTTTTACTATGAAAAGTATTTCTCATGCAGCTAATTTTTCGAAATCATCCTTGGGTTCCAAAGAGTCTCGCATCAGGAACCCTGCCATACCTCTGCAAGTATTATGTTAAAATGCACAATAGTCATAAAGTGTTATATGACTTAAACTAGTACCAGATAAGAAATGAAAGAGAGAAAAAAAGGCTCAATAACACGCAATCCAAAATTTTAAAATGTAAGATGTGGCAGGATTTTGTAACTAAAGTTATGTAACACTTATATGTAGCTGATTTACATACTGTTGACTCTGTATAAAGCATTGATATGCCTTAGGTTAAAGCATTTTTAAGTATTAGGTACATATTCTGTTATTTGTTGTAGCACTAAAATAATGTAACAGACCTATACATTGTTAAAATGTGGCATCATAGTACATATAATGGCTAGGTATTGTGTTTATGCATAATTATTGGTTGGATTATAGGGTCCTATTTTTCTAAAGATTTTCTGTTTTTGACTGCCACTACTAGACTGTTCTAAGCTTACTAGAAATAGATAAGAAATTAAAAAGTGAAAAAGAGGCTCAATAACACGCAATCCATGATTTGTTCACTGTGACAAACTGTGATTGTTTATTGTAAGAAGTCTTGATAGGCTCATAAATGGTTACAATTTAAATCATGTTTCTTGACCAACTGATTATGAATTTTTATTGATTAGGGCTTTCAAACATTGATAAACAGTTTCTTCTCAGTTGCCAAAGATCCAGTGTTGTTGGCAACCTTCATAGAATGATCTTTCTTCGGACAGGTAAATGCTACTAACAGACGTCGACAAGTAGAAACTTCCTGCTTCAATGCTTTGAAATTAATTTTTCAAGCAGCAAATTCATAGTAACGATACTGGTGTACCAAAGAGTCCCACATCAAGAACCCTGCACACCTCTGCAAGTATTACATTAATAAGCACAATGGTCATAACGTGTTATATGACATAGTATTAATTTCCTATATTTAATTATCAATGCTTAAATTGTACACAGCTGCAGTATTATATTGTATTATAATATTATTTGATAACAAAATAAATCATAATAACTGCCAAAGCACTTTGTACCTGTTTACAATTTTCATGTATCACTGTTATGCATGGTTATCTTCTACAGTTTTACTTCATGATTTAGCGTTCTTATATATGAGTTATAGATTGTTATAGGTCTGTGTATTATGTATATATATATTGCACTGTTATGCATCAAAATTTAAAGTTTTAAGATGCGGCAGGATTATGTAACTAAACTTATGTAACACTAATACAGTATGTAGCTGATTTACATACTGTTGACTCTGTATAAAGCATTGATATGCCTTAGGTTAAAGCATTTTTAAGCATTAGGTACATACACTGTTAGTTGTTGTAGCTCTAAAATAATGTAACAGACCTATACATTGTTAAAATGTGGCATCATAGTGCATATAATGGCTAGGTATTATGTTTATGCATAATTATTGGTTGGATTATAGGGTCCTATTTTTCTATAGATTTTCTGTTTCTGACTGCCACCCACTACTAGACTGTTCTAAACTTACTAGAACTAGATAAGAAATGAAAAAGTGAAAAAGAGGCTCAATAACACGCAGTCCATGATTTGCTCACTGTGACACACTAATTTATTGCAAAAAGTCTTCATTGGCTCAAAAATGGTGCTAACTTAAAATAACATTTCCTGACCAACTGAGTATGAATCTTTATTGATTATAGCTTTCAAAAAATGAGTAACGGTGTCTTCTCAGGGGCCAAAGATCCAGCGGTGGTGGCAACCTTCATGGAATGATCCATCTTCGTACAGGTAAGTGCTACTATCAGAAGTCGACAAGCAGGCACTTCCTGCTACAACACTATAAAAGAATTTCTCATGCAGCAAGTCATCAAAATGATCCTGGAGTTCCAAAGAGTCTTAAATCAGGAACTCTGCAAGTACTACGTTAATATGCACAATGGTCATAAAGTGTTATATGAATTAAACTAGTACCAGCTAAGAAATGAAAGAGTGAAAAAGAGGCTCAATAACACGCAAACCATGATTTGCTCAATGTGACAAACTGTGATTGTTTATTGGAAGAAGTCCTGATTGGCTCAAAAATGGTGCAAATTTAAAATGACATTTCCTGACCAACTGAGTATGAATCTTTATTGATTAAAGCTTTCAAAAAATTAGTAACAGTGTCTTCTCAGGGGCCAAAGATCCAGCGGTGGTGGCTACCTTCATGGAATGATCCTTCTTCCGACCGGAAAGTGCTACTAGAACACATCGACAAGCAGACGCTTCCTGCTTTTACTATGAAAAGTATTTCTCATGCAGCTAATTTTTCGAAATCATCCTTGGGTTCCAAAGAGTCTCGCATCAGGAACCCTGCCATACCTCTGCAAGTATTATGTTAATATGCACAATAGTCATAAAGTGTTATATGACTTAAACTAGTACCAGATAAGAAATGAAAGAGAGAAAAAAAGGCTCAATAACACGCAATCCAAAATTTTAAAATGTAAGATGTGGCAGGATTTTGTAACTAAAGTTATGTAACACTTATATGTAGCTGATTTACATACTGTTGACTCTGTATAAAGCATTGATATGCCTTAGGTTAAAGCATTTTTAAGTATTAGGTACATATTCTGTTATTTGTTGTAGCACTAAAATAATGTAACAGACCTATACATTGTTAAAATGTGGCATCATAGTACATATAATGGCTAGGTATTGTGTTTATGCATAATTATTGGTTGGATTATAGGGTCCTATTTTTCTAAAGATTTTCTGTTTTTGACTGCCACTACTAGACTGTTCTAAGCTTACTAGAAATAGATAAGAAATTAAAAAGTGAAAAAGAGGCTCAATAACACACAATCCATGATTTGTTCACTGTGACAAACTGTGATTGTTTATTGTAAGAAGTCTTGATAGGCTCATAAATGGTTACAATTTAAATCATGTTTCTTGACCAACTGATTATGATTTTTTATTGATTAGGGCTTTCAGACATTGATAAACAGTTTCTTCTCAGTGGCCAAAGATCCAGCGTTGTTGGCAACCTTCATAGAATGATCTTTCTTCGGACAGGTAAATGCTACTAACAGACGTCGACAAGTAGAAACTTCCTGCTTCAATGCTTTGAAATTAATTTTTCAAGCAGCAAATTCATAGTAACGATACTGGTGTACCAAAGAGTCCCACATCAAGAACCCTGCCACACCTCTGCAAGTATTACATTAATAAGCACAATGGTCATAACGTGTTATATGACATAGTATTAATTTCCTATATTTAATTATCAATGCTTAAATTGTACACAGCTGCAGTTTTATATTGTATTATAATATTATTTGATAACAAAATAAATCATAATAACTGCCAAAGCATTTTGCACCTGTTTACAATTTTCATGTATCACTGTTATGCATGGTTATCTTCTACAGTTTTACTTCATGATTTAGCGTTCTGAGTTATAGATTGTTATAGGTCTGTGTATTATGTATATATATTGCACTGTTATGCATCAAAATTTAAAGTTTTAAGATGCGGCAGGATTATGTAACTAAACTTATGTAACACTAATACAGTATGTAGCTGATTTACATACTGTTGACTCTGTATAAAGCATTGATATGCCTTAGGTTAAAGCATTTTTAAGCATTAGGTACGTACACTGTTAGTTGTTGTAGCTCTAAAATAATGTAACAGACCTATACATTATTAAAATGTGGCATCATAGTGCATATAATGGCTAGGTATTGTGTTTATGCATAATTATTGGTTGGATTATAGGGTCCTATTTTTCTATAGATTTTCTGTTTCTTACTGCCACCCACTACTAGACTGTTCTAAACTTACTAGAACTAGATAAGAAATGAAAAAGTGAAAAAGAGGCTCAATAACACGCAGTCCATGATTTGCTCACTGTGACACACTAATTTATTGCAAAAAGTCTTCATTGGCTCAAAAATGGTGCTAACTTAAAATAACATTTCCTGACCAACTGAGTATGAATCTTTATTGATTATAGCTTTCAAAAAATGAGTAACGGTGTCTTCTCAGGGGCCAAAGATCCAGCGGTGGTGGCAACCTTCATGGAATGATCCATCTTCGTACAGGTAAGTGCTACTATCAGAAGTCGACAAGCAGGCACTTCCTACTACAACACTATAAAAGAATTTCTCATGCAGAAAGTCATCAAAATGATCCTGGAGTTCCAAAGAGTCTTAAATCAGGAACTCTGCAAGTACTACGTTAATATGCACAATGGTCATAAAGTGTTATATGAATTAAACTAGTACCAGCTAAGAAATGAAAGAGTGAAAAAGAGGCTCAATAACACGCAAACCATGATTTGCTCAATGTGACAAACTGTGACTGTTTATTGGAAGAAGTCCTGATTGGCTCAAAAATTGTGCAAATTTAAAATGACATTTCCTGACCAACTGAGTATGAATCTTTATTGATTAAAGCTTTCAAAAAATTAGTAACAGTGTCTTCTCAGGGGCCAAAGATCCAGCGGTAGTGGCAACCTTCATGGAATGATCCTTCTTCCGACCGGAAAGTGCTACTAGAACACATCGACAAGCAGACGCTTCCTGCTTTTACTATGAAAAGTATTTCTCATGCAGCTAATTTTTCGAAATCATCCTTGGGTTCCAAAGAGTCTCGCATCAGGAACCCTGCCATACCTCTGCAAGTATTATGTTAAAATGCACAATAGTCATAAAGTGTTATATGACTTAAACTAGTACCAGATAAGAAATGAAAGAGAGAAAAAAAGGCTCAATAACACGCAATCCAAAATTTTAAAATGTAAGATGTGGCAGGATTTTGTAACTAAAGTTATGTAACACTTATATGTAGCTGATTTACATACTGTTGACTCTGTATAAAGCATTGATATGCCTTAGGTTAAAGCATTTTTAAGTATTAGGTACATATTCTGTTATTTGTTGTAGCACTAAAATAATGTAACAGACCTATACATTGTTAAAATGTGGCATCATAGTACATATAATGGCTAGGTATTGTGTTTATGCATAATTATTGGTTGGATTATAGGGTCCTATTTTTCTAAAGATTTTCTGTTTTTGACTGCCACTACTAGACTGTTCTAAGCTTACTAGAAATAGATAAGAAATTAAAAAGTGAAAAAGAGGCTCAATAACACGCAATCCATGATTTGTTCACTGTGACAAACTGTGATTGTTTATTGTAAGAAGTCTTGATAGGCTCATAAATGGTTACAATTTAAATCATGTTTCTT
Organism: Pseudophryne corroboree; assembly: GCF_028390025.1. Taxonomy (NCBI): domain Eukaryota; kingdom Metazoa; phylum Chordata; class Amphibia; order Anura; family Myobatrachidae; genus Pseudophryne; species Pseudophryne corroboree. The sequence continues at coordinate 512,975,611 of NC_086447.1, forward strand.
GACCAACTGATTATGAATTTTTATTGATTAGGGCTTTCAAACATTGATAAACAGTTTCTTCTCAGTGGCCAAAGATCCAGTGTTGTTGGCAACCTTCATAGAATGATCTTTCTTCGGACAGGTAAATGCTACTAACAGACGTCGACAAGTAGAAACTTCCTGCTTCAATGCTTTGAAATTAATTTTTCAAGCAGCAAATTCATAGTAACGATACTGGTGTACCAAAGAGTCCCACATCAAGAACCCTGCCACACCTCTGCAAGTATTACATTAATAAGCACAATGGTCATAACGTGTTATATGACATAGTATTAATTTCCTATATTTAATTATCAATGCTTAAATTGTACACAGCTGCAGTATTATATTGTATTATAATATTATTTGATAACAAAATAAATCATAATAACTGCCAAAGCATTTTGTACCTGTTTACAATTTTCATGTATCACTGTTATGCATGGTTATCTTCTACAGTTTTACTTCATGATTTAGCGTTCTTATATATGAGTTATAGATTGTTATAGGTCTGTGTATTATGTATATATATATTGCACTGTTATGCATCAAAATTTAAAGTTTTAAGATGCGGCAGGATTATGTAACTAAACTTATGTAACACTAATACAGTATGTAGCTGATTTACATACTGTTGACTCTGTATAAAGCATTGATATGCCTTAGGTTAAAGCATTTTTAAGCATTAGGTACATACACTGTTAGTTGTTGTAGCTCTAAAATAATGAAACAGACCTATACATTGTTAAAATGTGGCATCATAGTGCATATAATGGCTAGGTATTATGTTTATGCATAATTATTGGTTGGATTATAGGGTCCTATTTTTCTATAGATTTTCTGTTTCTGACTGCCACCCACTACTAGACTGTTCTAAACTTACTAGAACTAGATAAGAAATGAAAAAGTGAAAAAGAGGCTCAATAACACGCAGTCCAAGATCTGCTCACTGTGACACACTAATTTATTGCAAAAAGTCTTCATTGGCTCAAAAATGGTGCTAACTTAAAATAACATTTCCTGACCTACTGAGTATGAATCTTTATTGATTATAGCTTTCAAAAAATGAGTAACGGTGTCTTCTCAGGGGCCAAAGATCCAGCGGTGGTGGCAACCTTCATGGAATGATCCATCTTCGTACAGGTAAGTGCTACTATCAGAAGTCGACAAGCAGGCACTTCCTGCTACAACACTATAAAAGAATTTCTCATGCAGCAAGTCATCAAAATGATCCTGGAGTTCCAAAGAGTCTTAAATCAGGAACTCTGCAAGTACTACGTTAATATGCACAATGGTCATAAAGTGTTATATGAATTAAACTAGTACCAGCTAAGAAATGAAAGAGTGAAAAAGAGGCTCAATAACACGCAAACCATGATTTGCTCAATGTGACAAACTGTGATTGTTTATTGGAAGAAGTCCTGATTGGCTCAAAAATGGTGCAAATTTAAAATGACATTTCCTGACCAACTGAGTATGAATCTTTATTGATTAAAGCTTTCAAAAAATTAGTAACCGTGTCTTCTCAGGGGCCAAAGATCCAGCGGTAGTGGCAACCTTCATGGAATGATCCTTCTTCCGACCGGAAAGTGCTACTAGAACACATCGACAAGCAGACGCTTCCTGCTTTTACTATGAAAAGTATTTCTCATGCAGCTAATTTTTCGAAATCATCCTTGGGTTCCAAAGAGTCTCGCATCAGGAACCCTGCCATACCTCTGCAAGTATTATGTTAAAATGCACAATAGTCATAAAGTGTTATATGACTTAAACTAGTACCAGATAAGAAATGAAAGAGAGAAAAAAAGGCTCAATAACACGCAATCCAAAATTTTAAAATGTAAGATGTGGCAGGATTTTGTAACTAAAGTTATGTAACACTTATATGTAGCTGATTTACATACTGTTGACTCTGTATAAAGCATTGATATGCCTTAGGTTAAAGCATTTTTAAGTATTAGGTACATATTCTGTTATTTGTTGTAGCACTAAAATAATGTAACAGACCTATACATTGTTAAAATGTGGCATCATAGTACATATAATGGCTAGGTATTGTGTTTATGCATAATTATTGGTTGGATTATAGGGTCCTATTTTTCTAAAGATTTTCTGTTTTTGACTGCCACTACTAGACTGTTCTAAGCTTACTAGAAATAGATAAGAAATTAAAAAGTGAAAAAGAGGCTCAATAACACGCAATCCATGATTTGTTCACTGTGACAAACTGTGATTGTTTATTGTAAGAAGTCTTGATAGGCTCATAAATGGTTACAATTTAAATCATGTTTCTTGACCAACTGATTATGAATTTTTATTGATTAGGGCTTTCAAACATTGATAAACAGTTTCTTCTCAGTTGCCAAAGATCCAGTGTTGTTGGCAACCTTCATAGAATGATCTTTCTTCGGACAGGTAAATGCTACTAACAGACGTCGACAAGTAGAAACTTCCTGCTTCAATGCTTTGAAATTAATTTTTCAAGCAGCAAATTCATAGTAACGATACTGGTGTACCAAAGAGTCCCACATCAAGAACCCTGCCACACCTCTGCAAGTATTACATTAATAAGCACAATGGTCATAACGTGTTATATGACATAGTATTAATTTCCTATATTTAATTATCAATGCTTAAATTGTACACAGCTGCAGTATTATATTGTATTATAATATTATTTGATAACAAAATAAATCATAATAACTGCCAAAGCATTTTGTACCTGTTTACAATTTTCATGTATCACTGTTATGCATGGTTATCTTCTACAGTTTTACTTCATGATTTAGCGTTCTTATATATGAGTTATAGATTGTTATAGGTCTGTGTATTATGTATATATATATTGCACTGTTATGCATCAAAATTTAAAGTTTTAAGATGCGGCAGGATTATGTAACTAAACTTATGTAACACTAATACAGTATGTAGCTGATTTACATACTGTTGACTCTGTATAAAGCATTGATATGCCTTAGGTTAAAGCATTTTTAAGCATTAGGTACATACACTGTTAGTTGTTGTAGCTCTAAAATAATGTAACAGACCTATACATTGTTAAAATGTGGCATCATAGTGCATATAATGGCTAGGTATTATGTTTATGCATAATTATTGGTTGGATTATAGGGTCCTATTTTTCTATAGATTTTCTGTTTCTGACTGCCACCCACTACTAGACTGTTCTAAACTTACTAGAACTAGATAAGAAATGAAAAAGTGAAAAAGAGGCTCAATAACACGCAGTCCATGATTTGCTCACTGTGACACACTAATTTATTGCAAAAAGTCTTCATTGGCTCAAAAATGGTGCTAACTTAAAATAACATTTCCTGACCAACTGAGTATGAATCTTTATTGATTATAGCTTTCAAAAAATGAGTAACGGTGTCTTCTCAGGGGCCAAAGATCCAGCGGTGGTGGCAACCTTCATGGAATGATCCATCTTCGTACAGGTAAGTGCTACTATCAGAAGTCGACAAGCAGGCACTTCCTGCTACAACACTATAAAAGAATTTCTCATGCAGCAAGTCATCAAAATGATCCTGGAGTTCCAAAGAGTCTTAAATCAGGAACTCTGCAAGTACTACGTTAATATGCACAATGATCATAAAGTGTTATATGAATTAAACTAGTACCAGCTAAGAAATGAAAGAGTGAAAAAGAGGCTCAATAACACGCAAACCATGATTTGCTCAATGTGACAAACTGTGATTGTTTATTGGAAGAAGTCCTGATTGGCTCAAAAATGGTGCAAATTTAAAATGACATTTCCTGACCAACTGAGTATGAATCTTTATTGATTAAAGCTTTCAAAAAATTAGTAACCGTGTCTTCTCAGGGGCCAAAGATCCAGCGGTAGTGGCAACCTTCATGGAATGATCCTTCTTCCGACCGGAAAGTGCTACTAGAACACATCGACAAGCAGACGCTTCCTGCTTTTACTATGAAAAGTATTTCTCATGCAGCTAATTTTTCGAAATCATCCTTGGGTTCCAAAGAGTCTCGCATCAGGAACCCTGCCATACCTCTGCAAGTATTATGTTAAAATGCACAATAGTCATAAAGTGTTATATGACTTAAACTAGTACCAGATAAGAAATGAAAGAGAGAAAAAAAGGCTCAATAACACGCAATCCAAAATTTTAAAATGTAAGATGTGGCAGGATTTTGTAACTAAAGTTATGTAACACTTATATGTAGCTGATTTACATACTGTTGACTCTGTATAAAGCATTGATATGCCTTAGGTTAAAGCATTTTTAAGTATTAGGTACATATTCTGTTATTTGTTGTAGCACTAAAATAATGTAACAGACCTATACATTGTTAAAATGTGGCATCATAGTACATATAATGGCTAGGTATTGTGTTTATGCATAATTATTGGTTGGATTATAGGGTCCTATTTTTCTAAAGATTTTCTGTTTTTGACTGCCACTACTAGACTGTTCTAAGCTTACTAGAAATAGATAAGAAATTAAAAAGTGAAAAAGAGGCTCAATAACACGCAATCCATGATTTGTTCACTGTGACAAACTGTGATTGTTTATTGTAAGAAGTCTTGATAGGCTCATAAATGGTTACAATTTAAATCATGTTTCTTGACCAACTGATTATGAATTTTTATTGATTAGGGCTTTCAAACATTGATAAACAGTTTCTTCTCAGTTGCCAAAGATCCAGTGTTGTTGGCAACCTTCATAGAATGATCTTTCTTCGGACAGGTAAATGCTACTAACAGACGTCGACAAGTAGAAACTTCCTGCTTCAATGCTTTGAAATTAATTTTTCAAGCAGCAAATTCATAGTAACGATACTGGTGTACCAAAGAGTCCCACATCAAGAACCCTGCCACACCTCTGCAAGTATTACATTAATAAGCACAATGGTCATAACGTGTTATATGACATAGTATTAATTTCCTATATTTAATTATCAATGCTTAAATTGTACACAGCTGCAGTATTATATTGTATTATAATATTATTTGATAACAAAATAAATCATAATAACTGCCAAAGCATTTTGTACCTGTTTACAATTTTCATGTATCACTGTTATGCATGGTTATCTTCTACAGTTTTACTTCATGATTTAGCGTTCTTATATATGAGTTATAGATTGTTATAGGTCTGTGTATTATGTATATATATATTGCACTGTTATGCATCAAAATTTAAAGTTTTAAGATGCGGCAGGATTATGTAACTAAACTTATGTAACACTAATACAGTATGTAGCTGATTTACATACTGTTGACTCTGTATAAAGCATTGATATGCCTTAGGTTAAAGCATTTTTAAGCATTAGGTACATACACTGTTAGTTGTTGTAGCTCTAAAATAATGTAACAGACCTATACATTGTTAAAATGTGGCATCATAGTGCATATAATGGCTAGGTATTATGTTTATGCATAATTATTGGTTGGATTATAGGGTCCTATTTTTCTATAGATTTTCTGTTTCTGACTGCCACCCACTACTAGACTGTTCTAAACTTACTAGAACTAGATAAGAAATGAAAAAGTGAAAAAGAGGCTCAATAACACGCAGTCCATGATTTGCTCACTGTGACACACTAATTTATTGCAAAAAGTCTTCATTGGCTCAAAAATGGTGCTAACTTAAAATAACATTTCCTGACCAACTGAGTATGAATCTTTATTGATTATAGCTTTCAAAAAATGAGTAACGGTGCCTTCTCAGGGGCCAAAGATCCAGCGGTGGTGGCAACCTTCATGGAATGATCCATCTTCGTACAGGTAAGTGCTACTATCAGAAGTCGACAAGCAGGCACTTCCTGCTACAACACTATAAAAGAATTTCTCATGCAGCAAGTCATCAAAATGATCCTGGAGTTCCAAAGAGTCTTAAATCAGGAACTCTGCAAGTACTACGTTAATATGCACAATGGTCATAAAGTGTTATATGAATTAAACTAGTACCAGCTAAGAAATGAAAGAGTGAAAAAGAGGCTCAATAACACGCAAACCATGATTTGCTCAATGTGACAAACTGTGATTGTTTATTGGAAGAAGTCCTGATTGGCTCAAAAATGGTGCAAATTTAAAATGACATTTCCTGACCAACTGAGTATGAATCTTTATTGATTAAAGCTTTCAAAAAATTAGTAACAGTGTCTTCTCAGGGGCCAAAGATCCAGCGGTGGTGGCAACCTTCATGGAATGATCCTTCTTCCGACCGGAAAGTGCTACTAGAACACATCGACAAGCAGACGCTTCCTGCTTTTACTATGAAAAGTATTTCTCATGCAGCTAATTTTTCGAAATCATCCTTGGGTTCCAAAGAGTCTCGCATCAGGAACCCTGCCATACCTCTGCAAGTATTATGTTAATATGCACAATAGTCATAAAGTGTTATATGACTTAAACTAGTACCAGATAAGAAATGAAAGAGAGAAAAAAAGGCTCAATAACACGCAATCCAAAATTTTAAAATGTAAGATGTGGCAGGATTTTGTAACTAAAGTTATGTAACACTTATATGTAGCTGATTTACATACTGTTGACTCTGTATAAAGCATTGATATGCCTTAGGTTAAAGCATTTTTAAGTATTAGGTACATATTCTGTTATTTGTTGTAGCACTAAAATAATGTAACAGACCTATACATTGTTAAAATGTGGCATCATAGTACATATAATGGCTAGGTATTGTGTTTATGCATAATTATTGGTTGGATTATAGGGTCCTATTTTTCTAAAGATTTTCTGTTTTTGACTGCCACTACTAGACTGTTCTAAGCTTACTAGAAATAGATAAGAAATTAAAAAGTGAAAAAGAGGCTCAATAACACACAATCCATGATTTGTTCACTGTGACAAACTGTGATTGTTTATTGTAAGAAGTCTTGATAGGCTCATAAATGGTTACAATTTAAATCATGTTTCTTGACCAACTGATTATGATTTTTTATTGATTAGGGCTTTCAGACATTGATAAACAGTTTCTTCTCAGTGGCCAAAGATCCAGCGTTGTTGGCAACCTTCATAGAATGATCTTTCTTCGGACAGGTAAATGCTACTAACAGACGTCGACAAGTAGAAACTTCCTGCTTCAATGCTTTGAAATTAATTTTTCAAGCAGCAAATTCATAGTAACGATACTGGTGTACCAAAGAGTCCCACATCAAGAACCCTGCCACACCTCTGCAAGTATTACATTAATAAGCACAATGGTCATAACGTGTTATATGACATAGTATTAATTTCCTATATTTAATTATCAATGCTTAAATTGTACACAGCTGCAGTTTTATATTGTATTATAATATTATTTGATAACAAAATAAATCATAATAACTGCCAAAGCATTTTGTACCTGTTTACAATTTTCATGTATCACTGTTATGCATGGTTATCTTCTACAGTTTTACTTCATGATTTAGCGTTCTGAGTTATAGATTGTTATAGGTCTGTGTATTATGTATATATATTGCACTGTTATGCATCAAAATTTAAAGTTTTAAGATGCGGCAGGATTATGTAACTAAACTTATGTAACACTAATACAGTATGTAGCTGATTTACATACTGTTGACTCTGTATAAAGCATTGATATGCCTTAGGTTAAAGCATTTTTAAGCATTAGGTACGTACACTGTTAGTTGTTGTAGCTCTAAAATAATGTAACAGACCTATACATTGTTAAAATGTGGCATCATAGTGCATATAATGGCTAGGTATTGTGTTTATGCATAATTATTGGTTGGATTATAGGGTCCAATTTTTCTATAGATTTTCTGTTTCTTACTGCCACCCACTACTAGACTGTTCTAAACTTACTAGAACTAGATAAGAAATGAAAAAGTGAAAAAGAGGCTCAATAACACGCAGTCCATGATTTGCTCACTGTGACACACTAATTTATTGCAAAAAGTCTTCATTGGCTCAAAAATGGTGCTAACTTAAAATAACATTTCCTGACCAACTGAGTATGAATCTTTATTGATTATAGCTTTCAAAAAATGAGTAACGGTGTCTTCTCAGGGGCCAAAGATCCAGCGGTGGTGGCAACCTTCATGGAATGATCCATCTTCGTACAGGTAAGTGCTACTATCAGAAGTCGACAAGCAGGCACTTCCTACTACAACACTATAAAAGAATTTCTCATGCAGAAAGTCATCAAAATGATCCTGGAGTTCCAAAGAGTCTTAAATCAGGAACTCTGCAAGTACTACGTTAATATGCACAATGGTCATAAAGTGTTATATGAATTAAACTAGTACCAGCTAAGAAATGAAAGAGTGAAAAAGAGGCTCAATAACACGCAAACCATGATTTGCTCAATGTGACAAACTGTGATTGTTTATTGGAAGAAGTCCTGATTGGCTCAAAAATGGTGCAAATTTAAAATGACATTTCCTGACCAACTGAGTATGAATCTTTATGGATTAAAGCTTTCAAAAAATTAGTAACAGTGTCTTCTCAGGGGCCAAAGATCCAGCGGTAGTGGCAACCTTCATGGAATGATCCTTCTTCCGACCGGAAAGTGCTACTAGAACACATCGACAAGCAGACGCTTCCTGCTTTTACTATGAAAAGTATTTCTCATGCAGCTAATTTTTCGAAATCATCCTTGGGTTCCAAAGAGTCTCGCATCAGGAACCCTGCCATACCTCTGCAAGTATTATGTTAAAATGCACAATAGTCATAAAGTGTTATATGACTTAAACTAGTACCAGATAAGAAATGAAAGAGAGAAAAAAAGGCTCAATAACACGCAATCCAAAATTTTAAAATGTAAGATGTGGCAGGATTTTGTAACTAAAGTTATGTAACACTTATATGTAGCTGATTTACATACTGTTGACTCTGTATAAAGCATTGATATGCCTTAGGTTAAAGCATTTTTAAGTATTAGGTACATATTCTGTTATTTGTTGTAGCACTAAAATAATGTAACAGACCTATACATTGTTAAAATGTGGCATCATAGTACATATAATGGCTAGGTATTGTGTTTATGCATAATTATTGGTTGGATTATAGGGTCCTATTTTTCTAAAGATTTTCTGTTTTTGACTGCCACTACTAGACTGTTCTAAGCTTACTAGAAATAGATAAGAAATTAAAAAGTGAAAAAGAGGCTCAATAACACGCAATCCATGATTTGTTCACTGTGACAAACTGTGATTGTTTATTGTAAGAAGTCTTGATAGGCTCATAAATGGTTACAATTTAAATCATGTTTCTTGACCAACTGATTATGAATTTTTATTGATTAGGGCTTTCAAACATTGATAAACAGTTTCTTCTCAGTGGCCAAAGATCCAGTGTTGTTGGCAACCTTCATAGAATGATCTTTCTTCGGACAGGTAAATGCTACTAACAGACGTCGACAAGTAGAAACTTCCTGCTTCAATGCTTTGAAATTAATTTTTCAAGCAGCAAATTCATAGTAACGATACTGGTGTACCAAAGAGTCCCACATCAAGAACCCTGCCACACCTCTGCAAGTATTACATTAATAAGCACAATGGTCATAACGTGTTATATGACATAGTATTAATTTCCTATATTTAATTATCAATGCTTAAATTGTACACAGCTGCAGTATTATATTGTATTATAATATTATTTGATAACAAAATAAATCATAATAACTGCCAAAGCATTTTGTACCTGTTTACAATTTTCATGTATCACTGTTATGCATGGTTATCTTCTACAGTTTTACTTCATGATTTAGCGTTCTTATATATGAGTTATAGATTGTTATAGGTCTGTGTATTATGTATATATATATTGCACTGTTATGCATCAAAATTTAAAGTTTTAAGATGCGGCAGGATTATGTAACTAAACTTATGTAACACTAATACAGTATGTAGCTGATTTACATACTGTTGACTCTGTATAAAGCATTGATATGCCTTAGGTTAAAGCATTTTTAAGCATTAGGTACGTACACTGTTAGTTGTTGTAGCTCTAAAATAATGTAACAGACCTATACATTGTTAAAATGTGGCATCATAGTGCATATAATGGCTAGGTATTGTGTTTATGCATAATTATTGGTTGGATTATAGGGTCCTATTTTTCTATAGATTTTCTGTTTCTGACTGCCACCCACTACTAGACGGTTCTAAACTTACTAGAACTAGATAAGAAATGAAAAAGTGAAAAAGAGGCTCAATAACACGCAGTCCATGATTTGCTCACTGTGACACACTAATTTATTGCAAAAAGTCTTCATTGGCTCAAAAATGGTGCTAACTTAAAATAACATTTCCTGACCAACTGAGTATGAATCTTTATTGATTATAGCTTTCAAAAAATGAGTAACGGTGTCTTCTCAGGGGCCAAAGATCCAGCGGTGGTGGCAACCTTCATGGAATGATCCATCTTCGTACAGGTAAGTGCTACTATCAGAAGTCGACAAGCAGGCACTTCCTACTACAACACTATAAAAGAATTTCTCATGCAGAAAGTCATCAAAATGATCCTGGAGTTCCAAAGAGTCTTAAATCAGGAACTCTGCAAGTACTACGTTAATATGCACAATGGTCATAAAGTGTTATATGAATTAAACTAGTACCAGCTAAGAAATGAAAGAGTGAAAAAGAGGCTCAATAACACGCAAACCATGATTTGCTCAATGTGACAAACTGTGATTGTTTATTGGAAGAAGTCCTGATTGGCTCAAAAATGGTGCAAATTTAAAATGACATTTCCTGACCAACTGAGTATGAATCTTTATTGATTAAAGCTTTCAAAAAATTAGTAACAGTGTCTTCTCAGGGGCCAAAGATCCAGCGGTAGTGGCAACCTTCATGGAATGATCCTTCTTCCGACCGGAAAGTGCTACTAGAACACATCGACAAGCAGACGCTTCCTGCTTTTACTATGAAAAGTATTTCTCATGCAGCTAATTTTTCGAAATCATCCTTGGGTTCCAAAGAGTCTCGCATCAGGAACCCTGCCATACCTCTGCAAGTATTATGTTAAAATGCACAATAGTCATAAAGTGTTATATGACTTAAACTAGTACCAGATAAGAAATGAAAGAGAGAAAAAAAGGCTCAATAACACGCAATCCAAAATTTTAAAATGTAAGATGTGGCAGGATTTTGTAACTAAAGTTATGTAACACTTATATGTAGCTGATTTACATACTGTTGACTCTGTATAAAGCATTGATATGCCTTAGGTTAAAGCATTTTTAAGTATTAGGTACATATTCTGTTATTTGTTGTAGCACTAAAATAATGTAACAGACCTATACATTGTTAAAATGTGGCATCATAGTACATATAATGGCTAGGTATTGTGTTTATGCATAATTATTGGTTGGATTATAGGGTCCTATTTTTCTAAAGATTTTCTGTTTTTGACTGCCACTACTAGACTGTTCTAAGCTTACTAGAAATAGATAAGAAATTAAAAAGTGAAAAAGAGGCTCAATAACACGCAATCCATGATTTGTTCACTGTGACAAACTGTGATTGTTTATTGTAAGAAGTCTTGATAGGCTCATAAATGGTTACAATTTAAATCATGTTTCTTGACCAACTGATTATGAATTTTTATTGATTAGGGCTTTCAAACATTGATAAACAGTTTCTTCTCAGTGGCCAAAGATCCAGCGTTGTTGGCAACCTTCATAGAATGATCTTTCTTCGGACAGGTAAATGCTACTAACAGACGTCGACAAGTAGAAACTTCCTGCTTCAATGCTTTGAAATTAATTTTTCAAGCAGCAAATTCATAGTAACGATACTGGTGTACCAAAGAGTCCCACATCAAGAACCCTGCCACACCTCTGCAAGTATTACATTAATAAGCACAATGGTCATAACGTGTTATATGACAAAGTATTAATTTCCTATATTTAATTATCAATGCTTAAATTGTACACAGCTGCAGTATTATATTGTATTATAATATTATTTGATAACAAAATAAATCATAATAACTGCCAAAGCATTTTGTACCTGTTTACAATTTTCATGTATCACTGTTATGCATGGTTATCTTCTACAGTTTTACTTCATGATTTAGCGTTCTTATATATGAGTTATAGATTGTTATAGGTCTGTGTATTATGTATATATATATTGCACTGTTATGCATCAAAATTTAAAGTTTTAAGATGCGGCAGGATTATGTAACTAAACTTATGTAACACTAATACAGTATGTAGCTGATTTACATACTGTTGACTCTGTATAAAGCATTGATATGCCTTAGGTTAAAGCATTTTTAAGCATTAGGTACATACACTGTTAGTTGTTGTAGCTCTAAAATAATGTAACAGACCTATACATTGTTAAAATGTGGCATCATAGTGCATATAATGGCTAGGTATTATGTTTATGCATAATTATTGGTTGGATTATAGGGTCCTATTTTTCTATAGATTTTCTGTTTCTGACTGCCACCCACTACTAGACTGTTCTAAACTTACTAGAACTAGATAAGAAATGAAAAAGTGAAAAAGAGGCTCAATAACACGCAGTCCATGATCTGCTCACTGTGACACACTAATTTATTGCAAACAGTCTTCATTGGCTCAAAAATGGTGCTAACTTAAAATAACATTTCCTGACCAACTAAGTATGAATCTTTATTGATTATAGCTTTCAAAAAATGAGTAACGGTGTCTTCTCAGGGGCCAAAGATCCAGCGGTGGTGGCAACCTTCATGGAATGATCCATCTTCGTACAGGTAAGTGCTACTATCAGAAGTCGACAAGCAGGCACTTCCTGCTACAACACTATAAAAGAATTTCTCATGCAGCAAGTCATCAAAATGATCCTGGAGTTCCAAAGAGTCTTAAATCAGGAACTCTGCAAGTACTACGTTAATATGCACAATGGTCATAAAGTGTTATATGAATTAAACTAGTACCAGTTAAGAAATGAAAGAGTGAAAAAGAGGCTCAATAACACGCAAACCATGATTTGCTCAATGTGACAAACTGTGATTGTTTATTGGAAGAAGTCCTGATTGGCTCAAAAATGGTGCAAATTTAAAATGACATTTCCTGACCAACTGAGTATGAATCTTTATTGATTAAAGCATTCAAAAAATTAGTAACAGTGTCTTCTCAGGGGCCAAAGATCCAGCGGTAGTGGCAACCTTCATGGAATGATCCTTCTTCCGACCGGAAAGTGCTACTAGAACACATCGACAAGCAGACGCTTCCTGCTTTTACTATGAAAAGTATTTCTCATGCAGCTAATTTTTCGAAATCATCCTTGGGTTCCAAAGAGTCTCGCATCAGGAACCCTGCCATACCTCTGCAAGTATTATGTTAATATGCACAATAGTCATAAAGTGTTATATGACTTAAACTAGTACCAGATAAGAAATGAAAGAGAGAAAAAAAGGCTCAATAACACGCAATCCAAAATTTTAAAATGTAAGATGTGGCAGGATTTTGTAACTAAAGTTATGTAACACTTATATGTAGCTGATTTACATACTGTTGACTCTGTATAAAGCATTGATATGCCTTAGGTTAAAGCATTTTTAAGTATTAGGTACATATTCTGTTATTTGTTGTAGCACTAAAATAATGTAACAGACCTATACATTGTTAAAATGTGGCATCATAGTGCATATAATGGCTAGGTATTATGTTTATGCATAATTATTGGTTGGATTATAGGGTCCTATTTTTCTATAGATTTTCTGTTTCTGACTGCCACCCACTACTAGACTGTTCTAAACTTACTAGAACTAGATAAGAAATGAAAAAGTGAAAAAGAGGCTCAATAACACGCAGTCCATGATCTGCTCACTGTGACACACTAATTTATTGCAAAAAGTCTTCATTGGCTCAAAAATGGTGCTAACTTAAAATAACATTTCCTGACCAACTGAGTATGAATCTTTATTGATTATAGCTTTCAAAAAATGAGTAACGGTGTCTTCTCAGGGGCCAAAGATCCAGCGGTGGTGGCAACCTTCATGGAATGATCCATCTTCGTACAGGTAAGTGCTACTATCAGAAGTCGACAAGCAGGCACTTCCTGCTACAACACTATAAAAGAATTTCTCATGCAGCAAGTCATCAAAATGATCCTGGAGTTCCAAAGAGTCTTAAATCAGGAACTCTGCAAGTACTACGTTAATATGCACAATGGTCATAAAGTGTTATATGAATTAAACTAGTACCAGCTAAGAAATGAAAGAGTGAAAAAGAGGCTCAATAACACGCAAACCATGATTTGCTCAATGTGACAAACTGTGATTGTTTATTGGAAGAAGTCCTGATTGGCTCAAAAATGGTGCAAATTTAAAATGACATTTCCTGACCAACTGAGTATGAATCTTTATTGATTAAAGCTTTCAAAAAATTAGTAACAGTGTCTTCTCAGGGGCCAAAGATCCAGCGGTAGTGGCAACCTTCATGGAATGATCCTTCTTCCGACCGGAAAGTGCTACTAGAACACATCGACAAGCAGACGCTTCCTGCTTTTACTATGAAAAGTATTTCTCATGCAGCTAATTTTTCGAAATCATCCTTGGGTTCCAAAGAGTCTCGCATCAGGAACCCTGCCATACCTCTGCAAGTATTATGTTAATATGCACAATAGTCATAAAGTGTTATATGACTTAAACTAGTACCAGATAAGAAATGAAAGAGAGAAAAAAAGGCTCAATAACACGCAATCCAAAATTTTAAAATGTAAGATGTGGCAGGATTTTGTAACTAAAGTTATGTAACACTTATATGTAGCTGATTTACATACTGTTGACTCTGTATAAAGCATTGATATGCCTTAGGTTAAAGCATTTTTAAGTATTAGGTACATATTCTGTTATTTGTTGTAGCACTAAAATAATGTAACAGACCTATACATTGTTAAAATGTGGCATCATAGTACATATAATGGCTAGGTATTGTGTTTATGCATAATTATTGGTTGGATTATAGGGTCCTATTTTTCTAAAGATTTTCTGTTTTTGACTGCCACTACTAGACTGTTCTAAGCTTACTAGAAATAGATAAGAAATTAAAAAGTGAAAAAGAGGCTCAATAACACACAATCCATGATTTGTTCACTGCTACAAACTGTGATTGTTTATTGTAAGAAGTCTTGATAGGCTCATAAATGGTTACAATTTAAATCATGTTTCTTGACCAACTGATTATGATTTTTTATTGATTAGGGCTTTCAAACATTGATAAACAGTTTCTTCTCAGTGGCCAAAGATCCAGCGTTGTTGGCAACCTTCATAGAATGATCTTTCTTCGGACAGGTAAATGCTACTAACAGACGTCGACAAGTAGAAACTTCCTGCTTCAATGCTTTGAAATTAATTTTTCAAGCAGCAAATTCATAGTAACGATACTGGTGTACCAAAGAGTCCCACATCAAGAACCCTGCCACACCTCTGCAAGTATTACATTAATAAGCACAATGGTCATAACGTGTTATATGACATAGTATTAATTTCCTATATTTAATTATCAATGCTTAAATTGTACACAGCTGCAGTTTTATATTGTATTATAATATTATTTGATAACAAAATAAATCATAATAACTGCCAAAGCATTTTGTACCTGTTTACAATTTTCATGTATCACTGTTATGCATGGTTATCTTCTACAGTTTTACTTCATGATTTAGCGTTCTGAGTTATAGATTGTTATAGGTCTGTGTATTATGTATATATATTGCACTGTTATGCATCAAAATTTAAAGTTTTAAGATGCGGCAGGATTATGTAACTAAACTTATGTAACACTAATACAGTATGTAGCTGATTTACATACTGTTGACTCTGTATAAAGCATTGATATGCCTTAGGTTAAAGCATTTTTAAGCATTAGGTACGTACACTGTTAGTTGTTGTAGCTCTAAAATAATGTAACAGACCTATACATTGTTAAAATGTGGCATCATAGTGCATATAATGGCTAGGTATTGTGTTTATGCATAATTATTGGTTGGATTATAGGGTCCTATTTTTCTATAGATTTTCTGTTTCTGACTGCCACCCACTACTAGACGGTTCTAAACTTACTAGAACTAGATAAGAAATGAAAAAGTGAAAAAGAGGCTCAATAACACGCAGTCCATGATTTGCTCACTGTGACACACTAATTTATTGCAAAAAGTCTTCATTGGCTCAAAAATGGTGCTAACTTAAAATAACATTTCCTGACCAACTGAGTATGAATCTTTATTGATTATAGCTTTCAAAAAATGAGTAACGGTGTCTTCTCAGGGGCCAAAGTTCCAGCGGTGGTGGCAACCTTCATGGAATGATCCATCTTCGTACAGGTAAGTGCTACTATCAGAAGTCGACAAGCAGGCACTTCCTACTACAACACTATAAAAGAATTTCTCATGCAGAAAGTCATCAAAATGATCCTGGAGTTCCAAAGAGTCTTAAATCAGGAACTCTGCAAGTACTACGTTAATATGCACAATGGTCATAAAGTGTTATATGAATTAAACTAGTACCAGCTAAGAAATGAAAGAGTGAAAAAGAGGCTCAATAACACGCAAACCATGATTTGCTCAATGTGACAAACTGTGATTGTTTATTGGAAGAAGTCCTGATTGGCTCAAAAATGGTGCAAATTTAAAATGACATTTCCTGACCAACTGAGTATGAATCTTTATTGATTAAAGCTTTCAAAAAATTAGTAACAGTGTCTTCTCAGGGGCCAAAGATCCAGCGGTAGTGGCAACCTTCATGGAATGATCCTTCTTCCGACCGGAAAGTGCTACTAGAACACATCGACAAGCAGACGCTTCCTGCTTTTACTATGAAAAGTATTTCTCATGCAGCTAATTTTTCGAAATCATCCTTGGGTTCCAAAGAGTCTCGCATCAGGAACCCTGCCATACCTCTGCAAGTATTATGTTAAAATGCACAATAGTCATAAAGTGTTATATGACTTAAACTAGTACCAGATAAGAAATGAAAGAGAGAAAAAAAGGCTCAATAACACGCAATCCAAAATTTTAAAATGTAAGATGTGGCAGGATTTTGTAACTAAAGTTATGTAACACTTATATGTAGCTGATTTACATACTGTTGACTCTGTATAAAGCATTGATATGCCTTAGGTTAAAGCATTTTTAAGTATTAGGTACATATTCTGTTATTTGTTGTAGCACTAAAATAATGTAACAGACCTATACATTGTTAAAATGTGGCATCATAGTACATATAATGGCTAGGTATTGTGTTTATGCATAATTATTGGTTGGATTATAGGGTCCTATTTTTCTAAAGATTTTCTGTTTTTGACTGCCACTACTAGACTGTTCTAAGCTTACTAGAAATAGATAAGAAATTAAAAAGTGAAAAAGAGGCTCAATAACACGCAATCCATGATTTGTTCACTGTGACAAACTGTGATTGTTTATTGTAAGAAGTCTTGATAGGCTCATAAATGGTTACAATTTAAATCATGTTTCTTGACCAACTGATTATGAATTTTTATTGATTAGGGCTTTCAAACATTGATAAACAGTTTCTTCTCAGTGGCCAAAGATCCAGTGTTGTTGGCAACCTTCATAGAATGATCTTTCTTCGGACAGGTAAATGCTACTAACAGACGTCGACAAGTAGAAACTTCCTGCTTCAATGCTTTGAAATTAATTTTTCAAGCAGCAAATTCATAGTAACGATACTGGTGTACCAAAGAGTCCCACATCAAGAACCCTGCCACACCTCTGCAAGTATTACATTAATAAGCACAATGGTCATAACGTGTTATATGACAAAGTATTAATTTCCTATATTTAATTATCAATGCTTAAATTGTACACAGCTGCAGTATTATATTGTATTATAATATTATTTGATAACAAAATAAATCATAATAACTGCCAAAGCATTTTGTACCTGTTTACAATTTTCATGTATCACTGTTATGCATGGTTATCTTCTACAGTTTTACTTCATGATTTAGCGTTCTTATATATGAGTTATAGATTGTTATAGGTCTGTGTATTATGTATATATATATTGCACTGTTATGCATCAAAATTTAAAGTTTTAAGATGCGGCAGGATTATGTAACTAAACTTATGTAACACTAATACAGTATGTAGCTGATTTACATACTGTTGACTCTGTATAAAGCATTGATATGCCTTAGGTTAAAGCATTTTTAAGCATTAGGTACATACACTGTTAGTTGTTGTAGCTCTAAAATAATGTAACAGACCTATACATTGTTAAAATGTGGCATCATAGTGCATATAATGGCTAGGTATTATGTTTATGCATAATTATTGGTTGGATTATAGGGTCCTATTTTTCTATAGATTTTCTGTTTCTGACTGCCACCCACTACTAGACTGTTCTAAACTTACTAGAACTAGATAAGAAATGAAAAAGTGAAAAAGAGGCTCAATAACACGCAGTCCATGATCTGCTCACTGTGACACACTAATTTATTGCAAAAAGTCTTCATTGGCTCAAAAATGGTGCTAACTTAAAATAACATTTCCTGACCAACTGAGTATGAATCTTTATTGATTATAGCTTTCAAAAAATGAGTAACGGTGTCTTCTCAGGGGCCAAAGATCCAGCGGTGGTGGCAACCTTCATGGAATGATCCATCTTCGTACAGGTAAGTGCTACTATCAGAAGTCGACAAGCAGGCACTTCCTGCTACAACACTATAAAAGAATTTCTCATGCAGCAAGTCATCAAAATGATCCTGGAGTTCCAAAGAGTCTTAAATCAGGAACTCTGCAAGTACTACGTTAATATGCACAATGGTCATAAAGTGTTATATGAATTAAACTAGTACCAGCTAAGAAATGAAAGAGTGAAAAAGAGGCTCAATAACACGCAAACCATGATTTGCTCAATGTGACAAACTGTGATTGTTTATTGGAAGAAGTCCTGATTGGCTCAAAAATGGTGCAAATTTAAAATGACATTTCCTGACCAACTGAGTATGAATCTTTATTGATTAAAGCTTTCAAAAAATTAGTAACAGTGTCTTCTCAGGGGCCAAAGATCCAGCGGTAGTGGCAACCTTCATGGAATGATCCTTCTTCCGACCGGAAAGTGCTACTAGAACACATCGACAAGCAGACGCTTCCTGCTTTTACTATGAAAAGTATTTCTCATGCAGCTAATTTTTCGAAATCATCCTTGGGTTCCAAAGAGTCTCGCATCAGGAACCCTGCCATACCTCTGCAAGTATTATGTTAATATGCACAATAGTCATAAAGTGTTATATGACTTAAACTAGTACCAGATAAGAAATGAAAGAGAGAAAAAAAGGCTCAATAACACGCAATCCAAAATTTTAAAATGTAAGATGTGGCAGGATTTTGTAACTAAAGTTATGTAACACTTATATGTAGCTGATTTACATACTGTTGACTCTGTATAAAGCATTGATATGCCTTAGGTTAAAGCATTTTTAAGTATTAGGTACATATTCTGTTATTTGTTGTAGCACTAAAATAATGTAACAGACCTATACATTGTTAAAATGTGGCATCATAGTGCATATAATGGCTAGGTATTATGTTTATGCATAATTATTGGTTGGATTATAGGGTCCTATTTTTCTATAGATTTTCTGTTTCTGACTGCCACCCACTACTAGACTGTTCTAAACTTACTAGAACTAGATAAGAAATGAAAAAGTGAAAAAGAGGCTCAATAACACGCAGTCCATGATCTGCTCACTGTGACACACTAATTTATTGCAAAAAGTCTTCATTGGCTCAAAAATGGTGCTAACTTAAAATAACATTTCCTGACCAACTGAGTATGAATCTTTATTGATTATAGCTTTCAAAAAATGAGTAACGGTGTCTTCTCAGGGGCCAAAGATCCAGCGGTGGTGGCAACCTCCATGGAATGATCCATCTTCGTACAGGTAAGTGCTACTATCAGAAGTCGACAAGCAGGCACTTCCTGCTACAACACTATAAAAGAATTTCTCATGCAGCAAGTCATCAAAATGATCCTGGAGTTCCAAAGAGTCTTAAATCAGGAACTCTGCAAGTACTACGTTAATATGCACAATGGTCATAAAGTGTTATATGAATTAAACTAGTACCAGCTAAGAAATGAAAGAGTGAAAAAGAGGCTCAATAACACGCAAACCATGATTTGCTCAATGTGACAAACTGTGATTGTTTATTGGAAGAAGTCCTGATTGGCTCAAAAATGGTGCAAATTTAAAATGACATTTCCTGACCAACTGAGTATGAATCTTTATTGATTAAAGCTTTCAAAAAATTAGTAACAGTGTCTTCTCAGGGGCCAAAGATCCAGCGGTAGTGGCAACCTTCATGGAATGATCCTTCTTCCGACCGGAAAGTGCTACTAGAACACATCGACAAGCAGACGCTTCCTGCTTTTACTATGAAAAGTATTTCTCATGCAGCTAATTTTTCGAAATCATCCTTTGGTTCCAAAGAGTCTCGCATCAGGAACCCTGCCATACCTCTGCAAGTATTATGTTAATATGCACAATAGTCATAAAGTGTTATATGACTTAAACTAGTACCAGATAAGAAATGAAAGAGAGAAAAAAAGGCTCAATAACACGCAATCCAAAATTTTAAAATGTAAGATGTGGCAGGATTTTGTAACTAAAGTTATGTAACACTTATATGTAGCTGATTTACATACTGTTGACTCTGTATAAAGCATTGATATGCCTTAGGTTAAAGCATTTTTAAGCATTAGGTACGTACACTGTTAGTTGTTGTAGCTCTAAAATAATGTAACAGACCTATACATTGTTAAAATGTGGCATCATAGTGCATATAATGGCTAGGTATTGTGTTTATGCATAATTATTGGTTGGATTATAGGGTCCTATTTTTCTATAGATTTTCTGTTTCTGACTGCCACCCACTACTAGACGGTTCTAAACTTACTAGAACTAGATAAGAAATGAAAAAGTGAAAAAGAGGCTCAATAACACGCAGTCCATGATTTGCTCACTGTGACACACTAATTTATTGCAAAAAGTCTTCATTGGCTCAAAAATGGTGCTAACTTAAAATAACATTTCCTGACCAACTGAGTATGAATCTTTATTGATTATAGCTTTCAAAAAATGAGTAACGGTGTCTTCTCAGGGGCCAAAGATCCAGCGGTGGTGGCAACCTTCATGGAATGATCCATCTTCGTACAGGTAAGTGCTACTATCAGAAGTCGACAAGCAGGCACTTCCTACTACAACACTATAAAAGAATTTCTCATGCAGAAAGTCATCAAAATGATCCTGGAGTTCCAAAGAGTCTTAAATCAGGAACTCTGCAAGTACTACGTTAATATGCACAATGGTCATAAAGTGTTATATGAATTAAACTAGTACCAGCTAAGAAATGAAAGAGTGAAAAAGAGGCTCAATAACACGCAAACCATGATTTGCTCAATGTGACAAACTGTGATTGTTTATTGGAAGAAGTCCTGATTGGCTCAAAAATGGTGCAAATTTAAAATGACATTTCCTGACCAACTGAGTATGAATCTTTATTGATTAAAGCTTTCAAAAAATTAGTAACAGTGTCTCCTCAGGGGCCAAAGATCCAGCGGTAGTGGCAACCTTCATGGAATGATCCTTCTTCCGACCGGAAAGTGCTACTAGAACACATCGACAAGCAGACGCTTCCTGCTTTTACTATGAAAAGTATTTCTCATGCAGCTAATTTTTCGAAATCATCCTTGGGTTCCAAAGAGTCTCGCATCAGGAACCCTGCCATACCTCTGCAAGTATTATGTTAATATGCACAATAGTCATAAAGTGTTATATGACTTAAACTAGTACCAGATAAGAAATGAAAGAGAGAAAAAAAGGCTCAATAACACGCAATCCAAAATTTTAAAATGTAAGATGTGGCAGGATTTTGTAACTAAAGTTATGTAACACTTATATGTAGCTGATTTACATACTGTTGACTCTGTATAAAGCATTGATATGCCTTAGGTTAAAGCATTTTTAAGTATTAGGTACATATTCTGTTATTTGTTGTAGCACTAAAATAATGTAACAGACCTATACATTGTTAAAATGTGGCATCATAGTACATATAATGGCTAGGTATTGTGTTTATGCATAATTATTGGTTGGATTATAGGGTCCTATTTTTCTAAAGATTTTCTGTTTTTGACTGCCACTACTAGACTGTTCTAAGCTTACTAGAAATAGATAAGAAATTAAAAAGTGAAAAAGAGGCTCAATAACACAAAATCCATGATTTGTTCACTGTGACAAACTGTGATTGTTTATTGTAAGAAGTCTTGATAGGCTCATAAATGGTTACAATTTAAATCATGTTTCTTGACCAACTGATTATGATTTTTTATTGATTAGGGCTTTCAGACATTGATAAACAGTTTCTTCTCAGTGGCCAAAGATCCAGCGTTGTTGGCAACCTTCATAGAATGATCTTTCTTCGGACAGGTAAATGCTACTAACAGACGTCGACAAGTAGAAACTTCCTGCTTCAATGCTTTGAAATTAATTTTTCAAGCAGCAAATTCATAGTAACGATACTGGTGTACCAAAGAGTCCCACATCAAGAACCCTGCCACACCTCTGCAAGTATTACATTAATAAGCACAATGGTCATAACGTGTTATATGACATAGTATTAATTTCCTATATTTAATTATCAATGCTTAAATTGTACACAGCTGCAGTTTTATATTGTATTATAATATTATTTGATAACAAAATAAATCATAATAACTGCCAAAGCATTTTGTACCTGTTTACAATTTTCATGTATCACTGTTATGCATGGTTATCTTCTACAGTTTTACTTCATGATTTAGCGTTCTGAGTTATAGATTGTTATAGGTCTGTGTATTATGTATATATATTGCACTGTTATGCATCAAAATTTAAAGTTTTAAGATGCGGCAGGATTATGTAACTAAACTTATGTAACACTAATACAGTATGTAGCTGATTTACATACTGTTGACTCTGTATAAAGCATTGATATGCCTTAGGTTAAAGCATTTTTAAGCATTAGGTACGTACACTGTTAGTTGTTGTAGCTCTAAAATAATGTAACAGACCTATACATTGTTAAAATGTGGCATCATAGTGCATATAATGGCTAGGTATTGTGTTTATGCATAATTATTGGTTGGATTATAGGGTCCTATTTTTCTATAGATTTTCTGTTTCTGACTGCCACCCACTACTAGACGGTTCTAAACTTACTAGAACTAGATAAGAAATGAAAAAGTGAAAAAGAGGCTCAATAACACGCAGTCCATGATTTGCTCACTGTGACACACTAATTTATTGCAAAAAGTCTTCATTGGCTCAAAAATGGTGCTAACTTAAAATAACATTTCCTGACCAACTGAGTATGAATCTTTATTGATTATAGCTTTCAAAAAATGAGTAACGGTGTCTTCTCAGGGGCCAAAGTTCCAGCGGTGGTGGCAACCTTCATGGAATGATCCATCTTCGTACAGGTAAGTGCTACTATCAGAAGTCGACAAGCAGGCACTTCCTACTACAACACTATAAAAGAATTTCTCATGCAGAAAGTCATCAAAATGATCCTGGAGTTCCAAAGAGTCTTAAATCAGGAACTCTGCAAGTACTACGTTAATATGCACAATGGTCATAAAGTGTTATATGAATTAAACTAGTACCAGCTAAGAAATGAAAGAGTGAAAAAGAGGCTCAATAACACGCAAACCATGATTTGCTCAATGTGACAAACTGTGATTGTTTATTGGAAGAAGTCCTGATTGGCTCAAAAATGGTGCAAATTTAAAATGACATTTCCTGACCAACTGAGTATGAATCTTTATTGATTAAAGCTTTCAAAAAATTAGTAACAGTGTCTTCTCAGGGGCCAAAGATCCAGCGGTAGTGGCAACCTTCATGGAATGATCCTTCTTCCGACCGGAAAGTGCTACTAGAACACATCGACAAGCAGACGCTTCCTGCTTTTACTATGAAAAGTATTTCTCATGCAGCTAATTTTTCGAAATCATCCTTGGGTTCCAAAGAGTCTCGCATCAGGAACCCTGCCATACCTCTGCAAGTATTATGTTAAAATGCACAATAGTCATAAAGTGTTATATGACTTAAACTAGTACCAGATAAGAAATGAAAGAGAGAAAAAAAGGCTCAATAACACGCAATCCAAAATTTTAAAATGTAAGATGTGGCAGGATTTTGTAACTAAAGTTATGTAACACTTATATGTAGCTGATTTACATACTGTTGACTCTGTATAAAGCATTGATATGCCTTAGGTTAAAGCATTTTTAAGTATTAGGTACATATTCTGTTATTTGTTGTAGCACTAAAATAATGTAACAGACCTATACATTGTTAAAATGTGGCATCATAGTACATATAATGGCTAGGTATTGTGTTTATGCATAATTATTGGTTGGATTATAGGGTCCTATTTTTCTAAAGATTTTCTGTTTTTGACTGCCACTACTAGACTGTTCTAAGCTTACTAGAAATAGATAAGAAATTAAAAAGTGAAAAAGAGGCTCAATAACACGCAATCCATGATTTGTTCACTGTGACAAACTGTGATTGTTTATTGTAAGAAGTCTTGATAGGCTCATAAATGGTTACAATTTAAATCATGTTTCTTGACCAACTGATTATGAATTTTTATTGATTAGGGCTTTCAAACATTGATAAACAGTTTCTTCTCAGTGGCCAAAGATCCAGTGTTGTTGGCAACCTTCATAGAATGATCTTTCTTCGGACAGGTAAATGCTACTAACAGACGTCGACAAGTAGAAACTTCCTGCTTCAATGCTTTGAAATTAATTTTTCAAGCAGCAAATTCATAGTAACGATACTGGTGTACCAAAGAGTCCCACATCAAGAACCCTGCCACACCTCTGCAAGTATTACATTAATAAGCACAATGGTCATAACGTGTTATATGACAAAGTATTAATTTCCTATATTTAATTATCAATGCTTAAATTGTACACAGCTGCAGTATTATATTGTATTATAATATTATTTGATAACAAAATAAATCATAATAACTGCCAAAGCATTTTGTACCTGTTTACAATTTTCATGTATCACTGTTATGCATGGTTATCTTCTACAGTTTTACTTCATGATTTAGCGTTCTTATATATGAGTTATAGATTGTTATAGGTCTGTGTATTATGTATATATATATTGCACTGTTATGCATCAAAATTTAAAGTTTTAAGATGCGGCAGGATTATGTAACTAAACTTATGTAACACTAATACAGTATGTAGCTGATTTACATACTGTTGACTCTGTATAAAGCATTGATATGCCTTAGGTTAAAGCATTTTTAAGCATTAGGTACATACACTGTTAGTTGTTGTAGCTCTAAAATAATGTAACAGACCTATACATTGTTAAAATGTGGCATCATAGTGCATATAATGGCTAGGTATTATGTTTATGCATAATTATTGGTTGGATTATAGGGTCCTATTTTTCTATAGATTTTCTGTTTCTGACTGCCACCCACTACTAGACTGTTCTAAACTTACTAGAACTAGATAAGAAATGAAAAAGTGAAAAAGAGGCTCAATAACACGCAGTCCATGATCTGCTCACTGTGACACACTAATTTATTGCAAAAAGTCTTCATTGGCTCAAAAATGGTGCTAACTTAAAATAACATTTCCTGACCAACTGAGTATGAATCTTTATTGATTATAGCTTTCAAAAAATGAGTAACGGTGTCTTCTCAGGGGCCAAAGATCCAGCGGTGGTGGCAACCTTCATGGAATGATCCATCTTCGTACAGGTAAGTGCTACTATCAGAAGTCGACAAGCAGGCACTTCCTGCTACAACACTATAAAAGAATTTCTCATGCAGCAAGTCATCAAAATGATCCTGGAGTTCCAAAGAGTCTTAAATCAGGAACTCTGCAAGTACTACGTTAATATGCACAATGGTCATAAAGTGTTATATGAATTAAACTAGTACCAGCTAAGAAATGAAAGAGTGAAAAAGAGGCTCAATAACACGCAAACCATGATTTGCTCAATGTGACAAACTGTGATTGTTTATTGGAAGAAGTCCTGATTGGCTCAAAAATGGTGCAAATTTAAAATGACATTTCCTGACCAACTGAGTATGAATCTTTATTGATTAAAGCTTTCAAAAAATTAGTAACAGTGTCTTCTCAGGGGCCAAAGATCCAGCGGTAGTGGCAACCTTCATGGAATGATCCTTCTTCCGACCGGAAAGTGCTACTAGAACACATCGACAAGCAGA
This sequence comes from Pseudophryne corroboree, assembly GCF_028390025.1. Lineage (NCBI taxonomy): Eukaryota > Metazoa > Chordata > Amphibia > Anura > Myobatrachidae > Pseudophryne > Pseudophryne corroboree. The sequence goes on from NC_086447.1 coordinate 513,001,843, forward strand.
CGCTTCCTGCTTTTACTATGAAAAGTATTTCTCATGCAGCTAATTTTTCGAAATCATCCTTGGGTTCCAAAGAGTCTCGCATCAGGAACCCTGCCATACCTCTGCAAGTATTATGTTAATATGCACAATAGTCATAAAGTGTTATATGACTTAAACTAGTACCAGATAAGAAATGAAAGAGAGAAAAAAAGGCTCAATAACACGCAATCCAAAATTTTAAAATGTAAGATGTGGCAGGATTTTGTAACTAAAGTTATGTAACACTTATATGTAGCTGATTTACATACTGTTGACTCTGTATAAAGCATTGATATGCCTTAGGTTAAAGCATTTTTAAGTATTAGGTACATATTCTGTTATTTGTTGTAGCACTAAAATAATGTAACAGACCTATACATTGTTAAAATGTGGCATCATAGTGCATATAATGGCTAGGTATTATGTTTATGCATAATTATTGGTTGGATTATAGGGTCCTATTTTTCTATAGATTTTCTGTTTCTGACTGCCACCCACTACTAGACTGTTCTAAACTTACTAGAACTAGATAAGAAATGAAAAAGTGAAAAAGAGGCTCAATAACACGCAGTCCATGATCTGCTCACTGTGACACACTAATTTATTGCAAAAAGTCTTCATTGGCTCAAAAATGGTGCTAACTTAAAATAACATTTCCTGACCAACTGAGTATGAATCTTTATTGATTATAGCTTTCAAAAAATGAGTAACGGTGTCTTCTCAGGGGCCAAAGATCCAGCGGTGGTGGCAACCTCCATGGAATGATCCATCTTCGTACAGGTAAGTGCTACTATCAGAAGTCGACAAGCAGGCACTTCCTGCTACAACACTATAAAAGAATTTCTCATGCAGCAAGTCATCAAAATGATCCTGGAGTTCCAAAGAGTCTTAAATCAGGAACTCTGCAAGTACTACGTTAATATGCACAATGGTCATAAAGTGTTATATGAATTAAACTAGTACCAGCTAAGAAATGAAAGAGTGAAAAAGAGGCTCAATAACACGCAAACCATGATTTGCTCAATGTGACAAACTGTGATTGTTTATTGGAAGAAGTCCTGATTGGCTCAAAAATGGTGCAAATTTAAAATGACATTTCCTGACCAACTGAGTATGAATCTTTATTGATTAAAGCTTTCAAAAAATTAGTAACAGTGTCTTCTCAGGGGCCAAAGATCCAGCGGTAGTGGCAACCTTCATGGAATGATCCTTCTTCCGACCGGAAAGTGCTACTAGAACACATCGACAAGCAGACGCTTCCTGCTTTTACTATGAAAAGTATTTCTCATGCAGCTAATTTTTCGAAATCATCCTTGGGTTCCAAAGAGTCTCGCATCAGGAACCCTGCCATACCTCTGCAAGTATTATGTTAATATGCACAATAGTCATAAAGTGTTATATGACTTAAACTAGTACCAGATAAGAAATGAAAGAGAGAAAAAAAGGCTCAATAACACGCAATCCAAAATTTTAAAATGTAAGATGTGGCAGGATTTTGTAACTAAAGTTATGTAACACTTATATGTAGCTGATTTACATACTGTTGACTCTGTATAAAGCATTGATATGCCTTAGGTTAAAGCATTTTTAAGCATTAGGTACGTACACTGTTAGTTGTTGTAGCTCTAAAATAATGTAACAGACCTATACATTGTTAAAATGTGGCATCATAGTGCATATAATGGCTAGGTATTGTGTTTATGCATAATTATTGGTTGGATTATAGGGTCCTATTTTTCTATAGATTTTCTGTTTCTGACTGCCACCCACTACTAGACGGTTCTAAACTTACTAGAACTAGATAAGAAATGAAAAAGTGAAAAAGAGGCTCAATAACACGCAGTCCATGATTTGCTCACTGTGACACACTAATTTATTGCAAAAAGTCTTCATTGGCTCAAAAATGGTGCTAACTTAAAATAACATTTCCTGACCAACTGAGTATGAATCTTTATTGATTATAGCTTTCAAAAAATGAGTAACGGTGTCTTCTCAGGGGCCAAAGATCCAGCGGTGGTGGCAACCTTCATGGAATGATCCATCTTCGTACAGGTAAGTGCTACTATCAGAAGTCGACAAGCAGGCACTTCCTACTACAACACTATAAAAGAATTTCTCATGCAGAAAGTCATCAAAATGATCCTGGAGTTCCAAAGAGTCTTAAATCAGGAACTCTGCAAGTACTACGTTAATATGCACAATGGTCATAAAGTGTTATATGAATTAAACTAGTACCAGCTAAGAAATGAAAGAGTGAAAAAGAGGCTCAATAACACGCAAACCATGATTTGCTCAATGTGACAAACTGTGATTGTTTATTGGAAGAAGTCCTGATTGGCTCAAAAATGGTGCAAATTTAAAATGACATTTCCTGACCAACTGAGTATGAATCTTTATTGATTAAAGCTTTCAAAAAATTAGTAACAGTGTCTTCTCAGGGGCCAAAGATCCAGCGGTAGTGGCAACCTTCATGGAATGATCCTTCTTCCGACCGGAAAGTGCTACTAGAACACATCGACAAGCAGACGCTTCCTGCTTTTACTATGAAAAGTATTTCTCATGCAGCTAATTTTTCGAAATCATCCTTGGGTTCCAAAGAGTCTCGCATCAGGAACCCTGCCATACCTCTGCAAGTATTATGTTAATATGCACAATAGTCATAAAGTGTTATATGACTTAAACTAGTACCAGATAAGAAATGAAAGAGAGAAAAAAAGGCTCAATAACACGCAATCCAAAATTTTAAAATGTAAGATGTGGCAGGATTTTGTAACTAAAGTTATGTAACACTTATATGTAGCTGATTTACATACTGTTGACTCTGTATAAAGCATTGATATGCCTTAGGTTAAAGCATTTTTAAGTATTAGGTACATATTCTGTTATTTGTTGTAGCACTAAAATAATGTAACAGACCTATACATTGTTAAAATGTGGCATCATAGTACATATAATGGCTAGGTATTGTGTTTATGCATAATTATTGGTTGGATTATAGGGTCCTATTTTTCTAAAGATTTTCTGTTTTTGACTGCCACTACTAGACTGTTCTAAGCTTACTAGAAATAGATAAGAAATTAAAAAGTGAAAAAGAGGCTCAATAACACAAAATCCATGATTTGTTCACTGTGACAAACTGTGATTGTTTATTGTAAGAAGTCTTGATAGGCTCATAAATGGTTACAATTTAAATCATGTTTCTTGACCAACTGATTATGATTTTTTATTGATTAGGGCTTTCAGACATTGATAAACAGTTTCTTCTCAGTGGCCAAAGATCCAGCGTTGTTGGCAACCTTCATAGAATGATCTTTCTTCGGACAGGTAAATGCTACTAACAGACGTCGACAAGTAGAAACTTCCTGCTTCAATGCTTTGAAATTAATTTTTCAAGCAGCAAATTCATAGTAACGATACTGGTGTACCAAAGAGTCCCACATCAAGAACCCTGCCACACCTCTGCAAGTATTACATTAATAAGCACAATGGTCATAACGTGTTATATGACATAGTATTAATTTCCTATATTTAATTATCAATGCTTAAATTGTACACAGCTGCAGTTTTATATTGTATTATAATATTATTTGATAACAAAATAAATCATAATAACTGCCAAAGCATTTTGTACCTGTTTACAATTTTCATGTATCACTGTTATGCATGGTTATCTTCTACAGTTTTACTTCATGATTTAGCGTTCTGAGTTGTAGATTGTTATAGGTCTGTGTATTATGTATATATATTGCACTGTTATGCATCAAAATTTAAAGTTTTAAGATGCGGCAGGATTATGTAACTAAACTTATGTAACACTAATACAGTATGTAGCTGATTTACATACTGTTGACTCTGTATAAAGCATTGATATGCCTTAGGTTAAAGCATTTTTAAGCATTAGGTACGTACACTGTTAGTTGTTGTAGCTCTAAAATAATGTAACAGACCTATACATTGTTAAAATGTGGCATCATAGTGCATATAATGGCTAGGTATTGTGTTTATGCATAATTATTGGTTGGATTATAGGGTCCTATTTTTCTATAGATTTTCTGTTTCTGACTGCCACCCACTACTAGACGGTTCTAAACTTACTAGAACTAGATAAGAAATGAAAAAGTGAAAAAGAGGCTCAATAACACGCAGTCCATGATTTGCTCACTGTGACACACTAATTTATTGCAAAAAGTCTTCATTGGCTCAAAAATGGTGCTAACTTAAAATAACATTTCCTGACCAACTGAGTATGAATCTTTATTGATTATAGCTTTCAAAAAATGAGTAACGGTGTCTTCTCAGGGGCCAAAGTTCCAGCGGTGGTGGCAACCTTCATGGAATGATCCATCTTCGTACAGGTAAGTGCTACTATCAGAAGTCGACAAGCAGGCACTTCCTACTACAACACTATAAAAGAATTTCTCATGCAGAAAGTCATCAAAATGATCCTGGAGTTCCAAAGAGTCTTAAATCAGGAACTCTGCAAGTACTACGTTAATATGCACAATGGTCATAAAGTGTTATATGAATTAAACTAGTACCAGCTAAGAAATGAAAGAGTGAAAAAGAGGCTCAATAACACGCAAACCATGATTTGCTCAATGTGACAAACTGTGATTGTTTATTGGAAGAAGTCCTGATTGGCTCAAAAATGGTGCAAATTTAAAATGACATTTCCTGACCAACTGAGTATGAATCTTTATTGATTAAAGCTTTCAAAAAATTAGTAACAGTGTCTTCTCAGGGGCCAAAGATCCAGCGGTAGTGGCAACCTTCATGGAATGATCCTTCTTCCGACCGGAAAGTGCTACTAGAACACATCGACAAGCAGACGCTTCCTGCTTTTACTATGAAAAGTATTTCTCATGCAGCTAATTTTTCGAAATCATCCTTGGGTTCCAAAGAGTCTCGCATCAGGAACCCTGCCATACCTCTGCAAGTATTATGTTAAAATGCACAATAGTCATAAAGTGTTATATGACTTAAACTAGTACCAGATAAGAAATGAAAGAGAGAAAAAAAGGCTCAATAACACGCAATCCAAAATTTTAAAATGTAAGATGTGGCAGGATTTTGTAACTAAAGTTATGTAACACTTATATGTAGCTGATTTACATACTGTTGACTCTGTATAAAGCATTGATATGCCTTAGGTTAAAGCATTTTTAAGTATTAGGTACATATTCTGTTATTTGTTGTAGCACTAAAATAATGTAACAGACCTATACATTGTTAAAATGTGGCATCATAGTACATATAATGGCTAGGTATTGTGTTTATGCATAATTATTGGTTGGATTATAGGGTCCTATTTTTCTAAAGATTTTCTGTTTTTGACTGCCACTACTAGACTGTTCTAAGCTTACTAGAAATAGATAAGAAATTAAAAAGTGAAAAAGAGGCTCAATAACACGCAATCCATGATTTGTTCACTGTGACAAACTGTGATTGTTTATTGTAAGAAGTCTTGATAGGCTCATAAATGGTTACAATTTAAATCATGTTTCTTGACCAACTGATTATGAATTTTTATTGATTAGGGCTTTCAAACATTGATAAACAGTTTCTTCTCAGTGGCCAAAGATCCAGTGTTGTTGGCAACCTTCATAGAATGATCTTTCTTCGGACAGGTAAATGCTACTAACAGACGTCGACAAGTAGAAACTTCCTGCTTCAATGCTTTGAAATTAATTTTTCAAGCAGCAAATTCATAGTAACGATACTGGTGTACCAAAGAGTCCCACATCAAGAACCCTGCAAGTATTACATTAATAAGCACAATGGTCATAACGTGTTATATGACAAAGTATTAATTTCCTATATTTAATTATCAATGCTTAAATTGTACACAGCTGCAGTATTATATTGTATTATAATATTATTTGATAACAAAATAAATCATAATAACTGCCAAAGCATTTTGTACCTGTTTACAATTTTCATGTATCACTGTTATGCATGGTTATCTTCTACAGTTTTACTTCATGATTTAGCGTTCTTATATATGAGTTATAGATTGTTATAGGTCTGTGTATTATGTATATATATATTGCACTGTTATGCATCAAAATTTAAAGTTTTAAGATGCGGCAGGATTATGTAACTAAACTTATGTAACACTAATACAGTATGTAGCTGATTTACATACTGTTGACTCTGTATAAAGCATTGATATGCCTTAGGTTAAAGCATTTTTAAGCATTAGGTACATACACTGTTAGTTGTTGTAGCTCTAAAATAATGTAACAGACCTATACATTGTTAAAATGTGGCATCATAGTGCATATAATGGCTAGGTATTATGTTTATGCATAATTATTGGTTGGATTATAGGGTCCTATTTTTCTATAGATTTTCTGTTTCTGACTGCCACCCACTACTAGACTGTTCTAAACTTACTAGAACTAGATAAGAAATGAAAAAGTGAAAAAGAGGCTCAATAACACGCAGTCCATGATCTGCTCACTGTGACACACTAATTTATTGCAAAAAGTCTTCATTGGCTCAAAAATGGTGCTAACTTAAAATAACATTTCCTGACCAACTGAGTATGAATCTTTATTGATTATAGCTTTCAAAAAATGAGTAACGGTGTCTTCTCAGGGGCCAAAGATCCAGCGGTGGTGGCAACCTTCATGGAATGATCCATCTTCGTACAGGTAAGTGCTACTATCAGAAGTCGACAAGCAGGCACTTCCTGCTACAACACTATAAAAGAATTTCTCATGCAGCAAGTCATCAAAATGATCCTGGAGTTCCAAAGAGTCTTAAATCAGGAACTCTGCAAGTACTACGTTAATATGCACAATGGTCATAAAGTGTTATATGAATTAAACTAGTACCAGCTAAGAAATGAAAGAGTGAAAAAGAGGCTCAATAACACGCAAACCATGATTTGCTCAATGTGACAAACTGTGATTGTTTATTGGAAGAAGTCCTGATTGGCTCAAAAATGGTGCAAATTTAAAATGACATTTCCTGACCAACTGAGTATGAATCTTTATTGATTAAAGCTTTCAAAAAATTAGTAACAGTGTCTTCTCAGGGGCCAAAGATCCAGCGGTAGTGGCAACCTTCATGGAATGATCCTTCTTCCGACCGGAAAGTGCTACTAGAACACATCGACAAGCAGACGCTTCCTGCTTTTACTATGAAAAGTATTTCTCATGCAGCTAATTTTTCGAAATCATCCTTGGGTTCCAAAGAGTCTCGCATCAGGAACCCTGCCATACCTCTGCAAGTATTATGTTAATATGCACAATAGTCATAAAGTGTTATTTGACTTAAACTAGTACCAGATAAGAAATGAAAGAGAGAAAAAAAGGCTCAATAACACGCAATCCAAAATTTTAAAATGTAAGATGTGGCAGGATTTTGTAACTAAAGTTATGTAACACTTATATGTAGCTGATTTACATACTGTTGACTCTGTATAAAGCATTGATATGCCTTAGGTTAAAGCATTTTTAAGTATTAGGTACATATTCTGTTATTTGTTGTAGCACTAAAATAATGTAACAGACCTATACATTGTTAAAATGTGGCATCATAGTGCATATAATGGCTAGGTATTATGTTTATGCATAATTATTGGTTGGATTATAGGGTCCTATTTTTCTATAGATGTTCTGTTTCTGACTGCCACCCACTACTAGACTGTTCTAAACTTACTAGAACTAGATAAGAAATGAAAAAGTGAAAAAGAGGCTCAATAACACGCAGTCCATGATCTGCTCACTGTGACACACTAATTTATTGCAAAAAGTCTTCATTGGCTCAAAAATGGTGCTAACTTAAAATAACATTTCCTGACCAACTGAGTATGAATCTTTATTGATTATAGCTTTCAAAAAATGAGTAACGGTGTCTTCTCAGGGGCCAAAGATCCAGCGGTGGTGGCAACCTCCATGGAATGATCCATCTTCGTACAGGTAAGTGCTACTATCAGAAGTCGACAAGCAGGCACTTCCTGCTACAACACTATAAAAGAATTTCTCATGCAGCAAGTCATCAAAATGATCCTGGAGTTCCAAAGAGTCTTAAATCAGGAACTCTGCAAGTACTACGTTAATATGCACAATGGTCATAAAGTGTTATATGAATTAAACTAGTACCAGCTAAGAAATGAAAGAGTGAAAAAGAGGCTCAATAACACGCAAACCATGATTTGCTCAATGTGACAAACTGTGATTGTTTATTGGAAGAAGTCCTGATTGGCTCAAAAATGGTGCAAATTTAAAATGACATTTCCTGACCAACTGAGTATGAATCTTTATTGATTAAAGCTTTCAAAAAATTAGTAACAGTGTCTTCTCAGGGGCCAAAGATCCAGCGGTAGTGGCAACCTTCATGGAATGATCCTTCTTCCGACCGGAAAGTGCTACTAGAACACATCGACAAGCAGACGCTTCCTGCTTTTACTATGAAAAGTATTTCTCATGCAGCTAATTTTTCGAAATCATCCTTGGGTTCCAAAGAGTCTCGCATCAGGAACCCTGCCATACCTCTGCAAGTATTATGTTAATATGCACAATAGTCATAAAGTGTTATATGACTTAAACTAGTACCAGATAAGAAATGAAAGAGAGAAAAAAAGGCTCAATAACACGCAATCCAAAATTTTAAAATGTAAGATGTGGCAGGATTTTGTAACTAAAGTTATGTAACACTTATATGTAGCTGATTTACATACTGTTGACTCTGTATAAAGCATTGATATGCCTTAGGTTAAAGCATTTTTAAGCATTAGGTACGTACACTGTTAGTTGTTGTAGCTCTAAAATAATGTAACAGACCTATACATTGTTAAAATGTGGCATCATAGTGCATATAATGGCTAGGTATTGTGTTTATGCATAATTATTGGTTGGATTATAGGGTCCTATTTTTCTATAGATTTTCTGTTTCTGACTGCCACCCACTACTAGACGGTTCTAAACTTACTAGAACTAGATAAGAAATGAAAAAGTGAAAAAGAGGCTCAATAACACGCAGTCCATGATTTGCTCACTGTGACACACTAATTTATTGCAAAAAGTCTTCATTGGCTCAAAAATGGTGCTAACTTAAAATAACATTTCCTGACCAACTGAGTATGAATCTTTATTGATTATAGCTTTCAAAAAATGAGTAACGGTGTCTTCTCAGGGGCCAAAGATCCAGCGGTGGTGGCAACCTTCATGGAATGATCCATCTTCGTACAGGTAAGTGCTACTATCAGAAGTCGACAAGCAGGCACTTCCTACTACAACACTATAAAAGAATTTCTCATGCAGAAAGTCATCAAAATGATCCTGGAGTTCCAAAGAGTCTTAAATCAGGAACTCTGCAAGTACTACGTTAATATGCACAATGGTCATAAAGTGTTATATGAATTAAACTAGTACCAGCTAAGAAATGAAAGAGTGAAAAAGAGGCTCAATAACACGCAAACCATGATTTGCTCAATGTGACAAACTGTGATTGTTTATTGGAAGAAGTCCTGATTGGCTCAAAAATGGTGCAAATTTAAAATGACATTTCCTGACCAACTGAGTATGAATCTTTATTGATTAAAGCTTTCAAAAAATTAGTAACAGTGTCTTCTCAGGGGCCAAAGATCCAGCGGTAGTGGCAACCTTCATGGAATGATCCTTCTTCCGACCGGAAAGTGCTACTAGAACACATCGACAAGCAGACGCTTCCTGCTTTTACTATGAAAAGTATTTCTCATGCAGCTAATTTTTCGAAATCATCCTTGGGTTCCAAAGAGTCTCGCATCAGGAACCCTGCCATACCTCTGCAAGTATTATGTTAATATGCACAATAGTCATAAAGTGTTATATGACTTAAACTAGTACCAGATAAGAAATGAAAGAGAGAAAAAAAGGCTCAATAACACGCAATCCAAAATTTTAAAATGTAAGATGTGGCAGGATTTTGTAACTAAAGTTATGTAACACTTATATGTAGCTGATTTACATACTGTTGACTCTGTATAAAGCATTGATATGCCTTAGGTTAAAGCATTTTTAAGTATTAGGTACATATTCTGTTATTTGTTGTAGCACTAAAATAATGTAACAGACCTATACATTGTTAAAATGTGGCATCATAGTACATATAATGGCTAGGTATTGTGTTTATGCATAATTATTGGTTGGATTATAGGGTCCTATTTTTCTAAAGATTTTCTGTTTTTGACTGCCACTACTAGACTGTTCTAAGCTTACTAGAAATAGATAAGAAATTAAAAAGTGAAAAAGAGGCTCAATAACACAAAATCCATGATTTGTTCACTGTGACAAACTGTGATTGTTTATTGTAAGAAGTCTTGATAGGCTCATAAATGGTTACAATTTAAATCATGTTTCTTGACCAACTGATTATGATTTTTTATTGATTAGGGCTTTCAGACATTGATAAACAGTTTCTTCTCAGTGGCCAAAGATCCAGCGTTGTTGGCAACCTTCATAGAATGATCTTTCTTCGGACAGGTAAATGCTACTAACAGACGTCGACAAGTAGAAACTTCCTGCTTCAATGCTTTGAAATTAATTTTTCAAGCAGCAAATTCATAGTAACGATACTGGTGTACCAAAGAGTCCCACATCAAGAACCCTGCCACACCTCTGCAAGTATTACATTAATAAGCACAATGGTCATAACGTGTTATATGACATAGTATTAATTTCCTATATTTAATTATCAATGCTTAAATTGTACACAGCTGCAGTTTTATATTGTATTATAATATTATTTGATAACAAAATAAATCATAATAACTGCCAAAGCATTTTGTACCTGTTTACAATTTTCATGTATCACTGTTATGCATGGTTATCTTCTACAGTTTTACTTCATGATTTAGCGTTCTGAGTTATAGATTGTTATAGGTCTGTGTATTATGTATATATATTGCACTGCTATGCATCAAAATTTAAAGTTTTAAGATGCGGCAGGATTATGTAACTAAACTTATGTAACACTAATACAGTATGTAGCTGATTTACATACTGTTGACTCTGTATAAAGCATTGATATGCCTTAGGTTAAAGCATTTTTAAGCATTAGGTACGTACACTGTTAGTTGTTGTAGCTCTAAAATAATGTAACAGACCTATACATTGTTAAAATGTGGCATCATAGTGCATATAATGGCTAGGTATTGTGTTTATGCATAATTATTGGTTGGAATATAGGGTCCTATTTTTCTATAGATTTTCTGTTTCTTACTGCCACCCACTACTAGACTGTTCTAAACTTACTAGAACTAGATAAGAAATAAAAAAGTGAAAAAGAGGCTCAATAACACGCAGTCCATGATTTGCTCACTGTGACACACTAATTTATTGCAAAAAGTCTTCATTGGCTCAAAAATGGTGCTAACTTAAAATAACATTTCCTGACCAACTGAGTATGAATCTTTATTGATTATAGCTTTCAAAAAATGAGTAACGGTGTCTTCTCAGGGGCCAAAGATCCAGCGGTGGTGGCAACCTTCATGGAATGATCCATCTTCGTACAGGTAAGTGCTACTATCAGAAGTCGACAAGCAGGCACTTCCTACTACAACACTATAAAAGAATTTCTCATGCAGAAAGTCATCAAAATGATCCTGGAGTTCCAAAGAGTCTTAAATCAGGAACTCTGCAAGTACTACGTTAATATGCACAATGGTCATAAAGTGTTATATGAATTAAACTAGTACCAGCTAAGAAATGAAAGAGTGAAAAAGAGGCTCAATAACACGCAAACCATGATTTGCTCAATGTGACAAACTGTGATTGTTTATTGGAAGAAGTCCTGATTGGCTCAAAAATGGTGCAAATTTAAAATGACATTTCCTGACCAACTGAGTATGAATCTTTATTGATTAAAGCTTTCAAAAAATTAGTAACAGTGTCTTCTCAGGGGCCAAAGATCCAGCGGTAGTGGCAACCTTCATGGAATGATCCTTCTTCCGACCGGAAAGTGCTACTAGAACACATCGACAAGCAGACGCTTCCTGCTTTTACTATGAAAAGTATTTCTCATGCAGCTAATTTTTCGAAATCATCCTTGGGTTCCAAAGAGTCTTGCATCAGGAACCCTGCCATACCTCTGCAAGTATTATGTTAAAATGCACAATAGTCATAAAGTGTTATATGACTTAAACTAGTACCAGATAAGAAATGAAAGAGAGAAAAAAAGGCTCAATAACACGCAATCCAAAATTTTAAAATGTAAGATGTGGCAGGATTTTGTAACTAAAGTTATGTAACACTTATATGTAGCTGATTTACATACTGTTGACTCTGTATAAAGCATTGATATGCCTTAGGTTAAAGCATTTTTAAGTATTAGGTACATATTCTGTTATTTGTTGTAGCACTAAAATAATGTAACAGACCTATACATTGTTAAAATGTGGCATCATAGTACATATAATGGCTAGGTATTGTGTTTATGCATAATTATTGGTTGGATTATAGGGTCCTATTTTTCTAAAGATTTTCTGTTTTTGACTGCCACTACTAGACTGTTCTAAGCTTACTAGAAATAGATAAGAAATTAAAAAGTGAAAAAGAGGCTCAATAACACGCAATCCATGATTTGTTCACTGTGACAAACTGTGATTGTTTATTGTAAGAAGTCTTGATAGGCTCATAAATGGTTACAATTTAAATCATGTTTCTTGACCAACTGATTATGAATTTTTATTGATTAGGGCTTTCAAACATTGATAAACAGTTTCTTCTCAGTGGCCAAAGATCCAGCGTTGTTGGCAACCTTCATAGAATGATCTTTCTTCGGACAGGTAAATGCTACTAACAGACGTCGACAAGTAGAAACTTCCTGCTTCAATGCTTTGAAAATAATTTTTCAAGCAGCAAATTCATAGTAACGATACTGGTGTACCAAAGAGTCCCACATCAAGAACCCTGCCACACCTCTGCAAGTATTACATTAATAAGCACAATGGTCATAACGTGTTATATGACATAGTATTAATTTCCTATATTTAATTATCAATGCTTAAATTGTACACAGCTGCAGTATTATATTGTATTATAATATTATTTGATAACAAAATAAATCATAATAACTGCCAAAGCATTTTGTACCTGTTTACAATTTTCATGTATCACTGTTATGCATGGTTATCTTCTACAGTTTTACTTCATGATTTAGCGTTCTTATATATGAGTTATAGATTGTTATAGGTCTGTGTATTATGTATATATATTGCACTGTTATGCATCAAAATTTAAAGTTTTAAGATGCGGCAGGATTATGTAACTAAACTTATGTAACACTAATACAGTATGTAGCTGATTTACATACTGTTGACTCTGTATAAAGCATTGATATGCCTTAGGTTAAAGCATTTTTAAGCATTAGGTACGTACACTGTTAGTTGTTGTAGCTCTAAAATAATGTAACAGACCTATACATTGTTAAAATGTGGCATCATAGTGCATATAATGGCTAGGTATTGTGTTTATGCATAATTATTGGTTGGATTATAGGGTCCTATTTTTCTATAGATTTTCTGTTTCTTACTGCCACCCACTACTAGACTGTTCTAAACTTACTAGAACTAGATAAGAAATGAAAAAGTGAAAAAGAGGCTCAATAACACGCAGTCCATGATTTGCTCACTGTGACACACTAATTTATTGCAAAAAGTCTTCATTGGCTCAAAAATGGTGCTAACTTAAAATAACATTTCCTGACCAACTGAGTATGAATCTTTATTGATTATAGCTTTCAAAAAATGAGTAACGGTGTCTTCTCAGGGGCCAAAGATCCAGCGGTGGTGGCAACCTTCATGGAATGATCCATCTTCGTACAGGTAAGTGCTACTATCAGAAGTCGACAAGCAGGCACTTCCTGCTACAACACTATAAAAGAATTTCTCATGCAGCAAGTCATCAAAATGATCCTGGAGTTCCAAAGAGTCTTAAATCAGGAACTCTGCAAGTACTACGTTAATATGCACAATGGTCATAAAGTGTTATATGAATTAAACTAGTACCAGCTAAGAAATGAAAGAGTGAAAAAGAGGCTCAATAACACGCAAACCATGATTTGCTCAATGTGACAAACTGTGATTGTTTATTGGAAGAAGTCCTGATTGGCTCAAAAATGGTGCAAATTTAAAATGACATTTCCTGACCAACTGAGTATGAATCTTTATTGATTAAAGTTTTCAAAAAATTAGTAACAGTGTCTTCTCAGGGGCCAAAGATCCAGCGGTAGTGGCAACCTTCATGGAATAATCCTTCTTCCGACCGGAAAGAGCTACTAGAACACATCGACAAGCAGACGCTTCCTGCTTTTACTATGAAAAGTATTTCTCATGCAGCTAATTTTTCGAAATCATCCTTGGGTTCCAAAGAGTCTCGCATCAGGAACCCTGCCATACCTCTGCAAGTATTATGTTAAAATGCACAATAGTCATAAAGTGTTATATGACTTAAACTAGTACCAGATAAGAAATGAAAGAGAGAAAAAAAGGCTCAATAACACGCAATCCAAAATTTTAAAATGTAAGATGTGGCAGGATTTTGTAACTAAAGTTATGTAACACTTATATGTAGCTGATTTACATACTGTTGACTCTGTATAAAGCATTGATATGCCTTAGGTTAAAGCATTTTTAAGTATTAGGTACATATTCTGTTATTTGTTGTAGCACTAAAATAATGTAACAGACCTATACATTGTTAAAATGTGGCATCATAGTACATATAATGGCTAGGTATTGTGTTTATGCATAATTATTGGTTGGATTATAGGGTCCTATTTTTCTAAAGATTTTCTGTTTTTGACTGCCACTACTAGACTGTTCTAAGCTTACTAGAAATAGATAAGAAATTAAAAAGTGAAAAAGAGGCTCAATAACACGCAATCCATGATTTGTTCACTGTGACAAACTGTGATTGTTTATTGTAAGAAGTCTTGATAGGCTCATAAATGGTTACAATTTAAATCATGTTTCTTGACCAACTGATTATGAATTTTTATTGATTAGGGCTTTAAAACATTGATAAACAGTTTCTTCTCAGTGGCCAAAGATCCAGTGTTGTTGGCAACCTTCATAGAATGATCTTTCTTCGGACAGGTAAATGCTACTAACAGACGTCGACAAGTAGAAACTTCCTGCTTCAATGCTTTGAAATTAATTTTTCAAGCAGCAAATTCATAGTAACGATACTGGTGTACCAAAGAGTCCCACATCAAGAACCCTGCCACACCTCTGCAAGTATTACATTAATAAGCACAATGGTCATAACGTGTTATATGACATAGTATTAATTTCCTATATTTAATTATCAATGCTTAAATTGTACACAGCTGCAGTATTATATTGTATTATAATATTATTTGATAACAAAATAAATCATAACTGCCAAAGCATTTTGTACCTGTTTACAATTTTCATGTATCACTGTTATGCATGGTTATCTTCTACAGTTTTACTTCATGATTTAGCGTTCTTATATATGAGTTATAGATTGTTATAGGTCTGTGTATTATGTATATATATATTGCACTGTTATGCATCAAAATTTAAAGTTTTAAGATGCGGCAGGATTATGTAACTAAACTTATGTAACACTAATACAGTATGTAGCTGATTTACATACTGTTGACTCTGTATAAAGCATTGATATGCCTTAGGTTAAAGCATTTTTAAGCATTAGGTACGTACACTGTTAGTTGTTGTAGCTCTAAAATAATGTAACAGACCTATACATTGTTAAAATGTGGCATCATAGTGCATATAATGGCTAGGTATTGTGTTTATGCATAATTATTGGTTGGATTATAGGGTCCTATTTTTCTATAGATTTTCTGTTTCTGACTGCCACCCACTACTAGACTGTTCTAAACTTACTAGAACTAGATAAGAAATGAAAAAGTGAAAAAGAGGCTCAATAACACGCAGTCCATGATTTGCTCACTGTGACACACTAATTTATTGCAAAAAGTCTTCATTGGCTCAAAAATGGTGCTAACTTAAAATAACATTTCCTGACCAACTGAGTATGAATCTTTATTGATTATAGCTTTCAAAAAATGAGTAACGGTGTCTTCTCAGGGGCCAAAGATCCAGCGGTGGTGGCAACCTTCATGGAATGATCCATCTTCGTACAGGTAAGTGCTACTATCAGAAGTCGACAAGCAGGCACTTCCTGCTACAACACTATAAAAGAATTTCTCATGCAGCAAGTCATCAAAATGATCCTGGAGTTCCAAAGAGTCTTAAATCAGGAACTCTGCAAGTACTACGTTAATATGCACAATGGTCATAAAGTGTTATATGAATTAAACTAGTACCAGCTAAGAAATGAAAGAGTGAAAAAGAGGCTCAATAACACGCAAACCATGATTTGCTCAATGTGACAAACTGTGATTGTTTATTGGAAGAAGTCCTGATTGGCTCAAAAATGGTGCAAATTTAAAATGACATTTCCTGACCAACTGAGTATGAATCTTTATTGATTAAAGTTTTCAAAAAATTAGTAACAGTGTCTTCTCAGGGGCCAAAGATCCAGCGGTAGTGGCAACCTTCATGGAATAATCCTTCTTCCGACCGGAAAGAGCTACTAGAACACATCGACAAGCAGACGCTTCCTGCTTTTACTATGAAAAGTATTTCTCATGCAGCTAATTTTTCGAAATCATCCTTGGGTTCCAAAGAGTCTCGCATCAGGAACCCTGCCATACCTCTGCAAGTATTATGTTAATATGCACAATAGTCATAAAGTGTTATATGACTTAAACTAGTACCAGATAAGAAATGAAAGAGAGAAAAAAAGGCTCAATAACACGCAATCCAAAATTTTAAAATGTAAGATGTGGCAGGATTTTGTAACTAAAGTTATGTAACACTTATATGTAGCTGATTTACATACTGTTGACTCTGTATAAAGCATTGATATGCCTTAGGTTAAAGCATTTTTAAGTATTAGGTACATATTCTGTTATTTGTTGTAGCACTAAAATAATGTAACAGACCTATACATTGTTAAAATGTGGCATCATAGTACATATAATGGCTAGGTATTGTGTTTATGCATAATTATTGGTTGGATTATAGGGTCCTATTTTTCTAAAGATTTTCTGTTTTTGACTGCCACTACTAGACTGTTCTAAGCTTACTAGAAATAGATAAGAAATTAAAAAGTGAAAAAGAGGCTCAATAACACGCAATCCATGATTTGTTCACTGTGACAAACTGTGATTGTTTATTGTAAGAAGTCTTGATAGGCTCATAAATGGTTACAATTTAAATCATGTTTCTTGACCAACTGATTATGAATTTTTATTGATTAGGGCTTTAAAACATTGATAAACAGTTTCTTCTCAGTGGCCAAAGATCCAGTGTTGTTGGCAACCTTCATAGAATGATCTTTCTTCGGACAGGTAAATGCTACTAACAGACGTCGACAAGTAGAAACTTCCTGCTTCAATGCTTTGAAATTAATTTTTCAAGCAGCAAATTCATAGTAACGATACTGGTGTACCAAAGAGTCCCACATCAAGAACCCTGCCACACCTCTGCAAGTATTACATTAATAAGCACAATGGTCATAACGTGTTATATGACATAGTATTAATTTCCTATATTTAATTATCAATGCTTAAATTGTACACAGCTGCAGTATTATATTGTATTATAATATTATTTGATAACAAAATAAATCATAACTGCCAAAGCATTTTGTACCTGTTTACAATTTTCATGTATCACTGTTATGCATGGTTATCTTCTACAGTTTTACTTCATGATTTAGCGTTCTTATATATGAGTTATAGATTGTTATAGGTCTGTGTATTATGTATATATATATTGCACTGTTATGCATCAAAATTTAAAGTTTTAAGATGCGGCAGGATTATGTAACTAAACTTATGTAACACTAATACAGTATGTAGCTGATTTACATACTGTTGACTCTGTATAAAGCATTGATATGCCTTAGGTTAAAGCATTTTTAAGCATTAGGTACGTACACTGTTAGTTGTTGTAGCTCTAAAATAATGTAACAGACCTATACATTGTTAAAATGTGGCATCATAGTGCATATAATGGCTAGGTATTGTGTTTATGCATAATTATTGGTTGGATTATAGGGTCCTATTTTTCTATAGATTTTCTGTTTCTGACTGCCACCCACTACTAGACTGTTCTAAACTTACTAGAACTAGATAAGAAATGAAAAAGTGAAAAAGAGGCTCAATAACACGCAGTCCATGATTTGCTCACTGTGACACACTAATTTATTGCAAAAAGTCTTCATTGGCTCAAAAATGGTGCTAACTTAAAATAACATTTCCTGACCAACTGAGTATGAATCTTTATTGATTATAGCTTTCAAAAAATGAGTAACGGTGTCTTCTCAGGGGCCAAAGATCCAGCGGTGGTGGCAACCTTCATGGAATGATCCATCTTCGTACAGGTAAGTGCTACTATCAGAAGTCGACAAGCAGGCACTTCCTGCTACAACACTATAAAAGAATTTCTCATGCAGCAAGTCATCAAAATGATCCTGGAGTTCCAAAGAGTCTTAAATCAGGAACTCTGCAAGTACTACGTTAATATGCACAATGGTCATAAAGTGTTATATGAATTAAACTAGTACCAGCTAAGAAATGAAAGAGTGAAAAAGAGGCTCAATAACACGCAAACCATGATTTGCTCAATGTGACAAACTGTGATTGTTTATTGGAAGAAGTCCTGATTGGCTCAAAAATGGTGCAAATTTAAAATGACATTTCCTGACCAACTGAGTATGAATCTTTATTGATTAAAGTTTTCAAAAAATTAGTAACAGTGTCTTCTCAGGGGCCAAAGATCCAGCGGTAGTGGCAACCTTCATGGAATAATCCTTCTTCCGACCGGAAAGAGCTACTAGAACACATCGACAAGCAGACGCTTCCTGCTTTTACTATGAAAAGTATTTCTCATGCAGCTAATTTTTCGAAATCATCCTTGGGTTCCAAAGAGTCTCGCATCAGGAACCCTGCCATACCTCTGCAAGTATTATGTTAATATGCACAATAGTCATAAAGTGTTATATGACTTAAACTAGTACCAGATAAGAAATGAAAGAGAGAAAAAAAGGCTCAATAACACGCAATCCAAAATTTTAAAATGTAAGATGTGGCAGGATTTTGTAACTAAAGTTATGTAACACTTATATGTAGCTGATTTACATACTGTTGACTCTGTATAAAGCATTGATATGCCTTAGGTTAAAGCATTTTTAAGTATTAGGTACATATTCTGTTATTTGTTGTAGCACTAAAATAATGTAACAGACCTATACATTGTTAAAATGTGGCATCATAGTACATATAATGGCTAGGTATTGTGTTTATGCATAATTATTGGTTGGATTATAGGGTCCTATTTTTCTAAAGATTTTCTGTTTTTGACTGCCACTACTAGACTGTTCTAAGCTTACTAGAAATAGATAAGAAATTAAAAAGTGAAAAAGAGGCTCAATAACACGCAATCCATGATTTGTTCACTGTGACAAACTGTGATTGTTTATTGTAAGAAGTCTTGATAGGCTCATAAATGGTTACAATTTAAATCATGTTTCTTGACCAACTGATTATGAATTTTTATTGATTAGGGCTTTCAAACATTGATAAACAGTTTCTTCTCAGTGGCCAAAGATCCAGCGTTGTTGGCAACCTTCATAGAATGATCTTTCTTCGGACAGGTAAATGCTACTAACAGACGTCGACAAGTAGAAACTTCCTGCTTCAATGCTTTGAAATTAATTTTTCAAGCAGCAAATTCATAGTAACGATACTGGTGTACCAAAGAGTCCCACATCAAGAACCCTGCCACACCTCTGCAAGTATTACATTAATAAGCACAATGGTCATAACGTGTTATATGACATAGTATTAATTTCCTATATTTAATTATCAATGCTTAAATTGTACACAGCTGCAGTATTATATTGTATTATAATATTATTTGATAACAAAATAAATCATAATAACTGCCAAAGCATTTTGTACCTGTTTACAATTTTCATGTATCACTGTTATGCATGGTTATCTTCTACAGTTTTACTTCATGATTTAGCGTTCTTATATATGAGTTATAGATTGTTATAGGTCTGTGTATTATGTATATATATATTGCACTGTTATGCATCAAAATTTAAAGTTTTAAGATGCGGCAGGATTATGTAACTAAACTTATGTAACACTAATACAGTATGTAGCTGATTTACATACTGTTGACTCTGTATAAAGCATTGATATGCCTTAGGTTAAAGCATTTTTAAGCATTAGGTACATACTCTGTTAGTTGTTGTAGCTCTAAAATAATGTAACAGACCTATACATTGTTAAAATGTGGCATCATAGTGCATATAATGGCTAGGTATTGTGTTTATGCATAATTATTGGTTGGATTATAGGGTCCTATTTTTCTATAGATTTTCTGTTTCTGACTGCCACCCACTACTAGACTGTTCTAAACTTACTAGAACTAGATAAGAAATGAAAAAGTGAAAAAGAGGCTCAATAACACGCAGTCCATGATTTGCTCACTGTGACACACTAATTTATTGCAAAAAGTCTTCATTGGCTCAAAAATGGTGCTAACTTAAAATAACATTTCCTGACCAACTGAGTATGAATCTTTATTGATTATAGCTTTCAAAAAATGAGTAACGGTGTCTTCTCAGGGGCCAAAGATCCAGCGGTGGTGGCAACCTTCATGGAATGATCCATCTTCGTACAGGTAAGTGCTACTATCAGAAGTCGACAAGCAGGCACTTCCTGCTACAACACTATAAAAGAATTTCTCATGCAGCAAGTGATCAAAATGATCCTGGAGTTCCAAAGAGTCTCAAATCAGGAACTCTGCAAGTACTACGTTAATATGCACAATGGTCATAAAGTGTTATATGGCTTAAACTAGTACCAGTTAAGAAATGAAAGAGTGAAAAAGAGGCTCAATAACACGCAAACCATGATTTGCTCAATGTGACAAACTGTGATTGTTTATTGGAAGAAGTCCTGATTGGCTCAAAAATGGTGCAAATTTAAAATGACATTTCCTGACCAACTGAGTATGAATCTTTATTGATTAAAGCTTTCAAAAAATTAGTAACAGTGTCTTCTCAGGGGCCAAAGATCCAGCGGTAGTGGCAACCTTCATGGAATGATCCTTCTTCCGACCGGAAAGTGCTACTAGAACACATCGACAAGCTGACGCTTCCTGCTTTTACTATGAAAAGTATTTCTCATGCAGCTAATTTTTCGAAATCATCCTCGGGTTCCAAAGAGTCAAAGAGTCTCGCATCAGGAACCCTGCCATACCTCTGCAAGTATTACGTTAATATGCACAATGCTCATAAAGTGTTATATGACTTAAACTAGTATCAGATAAGAAATGAAAGAGTGAAAAAGAGGCTCAATAACACACAATCCATGATTTGTTCACTGTGACAAACTGTGATTATTTATTGTAAGAAGTCTTGATAGGCTCATAAATGGTTACAATTTAAATCATGTTTCTTGACCAACTGAGTGGGAAGTTTTATTGATTAGGGATTTCAAACATTGATAAACAGATTCTTCTCAGTTGCCAAAGATCCAGCGTTGTTGGCAACCTTCATAGAATGATCTTTCTTCAGACAGGTAAATGCTACTAACAGACGTCGACAAGTAGACACTTCCTGCTACAATGCTTTGAAATTAATTTTTCATGCAGCAAATTCATAGTAACGATACTGGGGTACCAAATAGTCTCACATCAAGAACCCTGCCACACCTCTGCAAGTATTACATTAATATGCACAATGGTCATAACGTGTTATATGACATAGTATTAGTTTCCTATATTTAATTATCACTGCTTAAATTGTACACATCTGCCGTATTATATTGTATTATAATATTATTTGATAACAAAATAAATCATAATAACTGCCAAAGCATTTTGTACCTGTTTACAATTTTCATGTATCACTGTTATGCATGATTATCTTCTACAGTTTTACTTCATGATTTAGCGTTCTTATATATGAGTTATAGATTGTTATAGGTCTGTGTATTATGTATATATATTACAATATTACACTGTTATGCATCAAAATTTAAAAATTTAAGATGTGGCAGGATTATATAACTAAAGTTATGTAACACTTATATGTGGCTGATTTACGTACTGTTGACTCTGTATAAAACATTGATATGCCTTAGGTTAAAGCATTTTTAAGTATTAGGTACATACAGTGTTATTTGTTGTAGCACTAAAATAATGTAGCAGACCTATACATTGTTAAAATGTGGCATCATTGTGCATATAATGGCTAGGTATTGTGTTTATGCATAATTATTGGTTGGATTAGAGGGTCCTATTTTTCTAAAGATTTTCTGTTTCTGACTGCCACTACTAGACTGTGCTTTTCTTACTAGAACTAGATAAGAAATGAAAAAGTGAAAAAGAGGCTCAATAACACACAGTCCATGATTTGCTCACTGTGACAAACTGATTTATTGCAAAAAGTCTTCAATGGCTCAAAAATGGTGCTAACTTAAAATAACATTTCCTGACCAACTGAGTATGAATCTTTATTGATTATAGCTTTAAAAAAATTAGTAACAGTGTCTTCTCAGGGGCCAAACATCCAGCGGTGGTGGAAACCTTCATGGAATGATCCATCTTCGAACAGGTGCTACTAACAGAAGTCGACAAGCAGGCACTTCCTTCTACAACACCATAAAAGAATTTCTCATGCAGCAAGTCATCAAAATGATTCTGGAGTTTCAAAGAGTCTCAAATCAGGAACTCTGCAAGTACTACGTTAATATGCACAATGGTCATAAAAGTGTTATATGACTTAAACTAGTACCAGTTAAGAAATGAAAGAGTGAAAAAGAGGCTCAATAACACGCAAACCATGATTTGCTCAATGTGACAAACTGTGATTGTTTATTGGAAGAAGTCCTGATTGGCTCAAAAATGGTGCAAATTTAAAATGACATTTCCTGACCAACTGAGTATGAATCTTTATTGATTAAAGCTTTCAAAAAATTAGTAACAGTGTCTTCTCAGGGGCCAAAGATCCAGCGGTGGTGGCAACCTTCATGGAATGATCCTTCTTCCGACAGGATAGTGCTACTAGAACACGTCGACAAGCAGACGCTTCCTGCTTTTACTATGAAAAGTATTTCTCATGCAGCTAATTTTTCAAAATCATCCTGGGGTTCCAAAGAGTCTCGCATCAGGAACCCTGCCATACCTCTGCAAGTATTACGTTAATATGCACTATGGTGATAAAGTGTTATATGACTTAAACTAGTACCAGATAAGAAATGAAAGAGTGAAAAAGAGGCTCAATAACACGCAATCCATGATTTGTTCACTGTGACAAACTGTGATTGTTTATTGTAAGAAGTCTTGATAGGCTCATAAATGGTTACAATTTAAATCATGTTTCTTGACCAACTGAGTATGAATTTTTATTGATTAGGGCTTTCAAACATTGATAAACAGTTTCTTCTCAGTGGCCAAAGATCCAGCGTTGTTGGCAACCTTCATGGAATGATCTTTCTTCGGACAGGTAAATGCTACTAACAGACGTCGACAAGTAGATACTTCCTGCTACAATGCTTTGAAATTAATTTTTCATGCAGCAAATTCATAGTAACGATACTAGAGTACCAAAGAGTCCCACATCAAGAACTCTGCCACACCTCTGCAAGTATTACATTAATATGCACAATGGTCATAACGTGTTATATGACATAGTATTAATTTCCTATATTTAATTATCAATGCTTAAATTGTACACAGCTGCAGTATTATATTGTATTATAATATTATTTGATAACAAAATAAATCATAATAACTGCCAAAGCATTTTGTACCTGTTTACAATTTTCATGTATCACTGTTATGCATGATTATCTTCTACAGTTTTACTTCATGATTTAGCATTCTTATATATGAGTTATAGATTGTTATAGGTCTGTGTATTATGTATATATATTACAATATTACACTGTTATGCATCAAAATTTTAAAATTTAAGATGTGGCAGGATTATATAACTAAAGTTATGTAACACTTATATGTGGCTGATTTACGTTCTGTTGACTCTGTATAAAGCATTGATATGCCTTAGCTTAAAGCATTTTTAAGTATTAGGTACATACAGTGTTAATTGTTGTAGCACTTAAATAATGTAACAGACCTATACATTGTTAAAATGTGGCATCATAGTGCATATAATGGCTAGGTATTGTGTTTATGCATAATTATTGGTTGGATTATAGGGTCCTATTTTTCTAAAGATTTTCTGTTTCTGACTGCCACTACTAGACTGTGCTTTTCTTACTAGAACTACATAAGAAATGAAAAAGTGAAAAAGAGGCTCAATAACACGCAGTCCATGATTTGCTCACTGTGACAAACTGATTTATTGCAAAAAGTCTTCAATGGCTCAAAAATGGTGCTAATTTAAAATAACATTTCCTGACCAACTAAGTATGAATCTTTATTGATTATAGCTTAAAAAAAATGAGTAACAGTGTCTTCTCAGGGGCCAAACATCCAGCGGTGGTGGCAACCTTCATGGAATGATCCATCTTCGAATAGGTGCTACTAACAGAAGTCGACAAGCAGGCACTTCCTGCTACAACACTATAAAAGAATTTCTCATGCAGCAAGTCATCAAAATGATCCTGGAGTACCAAAGAGTCTCAAATCAGGAACTCTGCAAGTACTACGTTAATATGCACAATGGTCATAAAGTGTTATATGACTTAAACTAGTACCAGTTAAGAAATGAAAGAGTGAAAAAGAGGATCAATAACACGCAAACCATGATTTGTTCACTGTGACAAACTGTGATTGTTTATTGTAAGAAGTCTTGATAGGTTCATAAATGGTTACAATTTAAATCATGTTTCTTGACCAACCGAGTATGGATTTTTATTGATTAAAGCTTTCAAAAAATGAGTAACGGTGTCTTCTCAGGGGCCAAAGATCCAGCGGTGGTGGCAACCTTCATGGAATGATCCATCTTCGAACAGGTAAGTGCTACTATCAGAAGTCGACAAGCAGGCACTTCCTGCTACAACACTATAAAAGAATTTCTCATGCAGCAAGTGATCAAAATGATCCTGGAGTTCCAAAGAGTCTCAAATCAGGAACTCTGCAAGTACTACGTTAATATGCACAATGGTCATAAAGTGTTATATGACTTAAACTAGTACCAGTTAAGAAATGAAAGAGTGAAAAAGAGGCTCAATAACACGCAAACCATGATTTGCTCAATGTGACAAACTGTGATTGTTTATTGGAAGAAGTCCTGATTGGCTCAAAAATGGTGCAAATTTAAAATGACATTTCCTGACCAACTGAGTATAAATCTTTATTGATTAAAGCTTTCAAAAAATTAGTAACAGTGTCTTCTCAGGGGCCAAAGATCCAGCGGTGGTGGCAACCTTCACGGAATGATCCTTCTTCTGACCGGATAGTGCTACTAGAACACATCGACAAGCTGACGCTTCCTGCTTTTACTATGAAAAGTATTTCTCATGCAGCTAATTTTTTGAAATCATCCTCGGGTTCCAAAGAGTCAAAGAGTCTCGCATCAGGAACCCTGCCATACCTCTGCAAGTATTACGTTAATATGCACAATGGTCATAAAGTGTTATATGACTTAAACTAGTATCAGATAAGAAATGAAAGAGTGAAAAAGAGGCTCAATAACACACAATCCATGATTTGTTCACTGTGACAAACTGTGATTGTTTATTGTAAGAAGTCTTGATAGGCTCATAAATGGTTACAATTTAAATCATGTTTCTTTACCAACTGAGTGGGAAGTTTTATTGATTAGGGATTTCAAACATTGATAAACAGATTCTTCTCAGTTGCCAAAGATCCAGCGTTGTTGGCAACCTTCATAGAATGATCTTTCTTCAGACAGGTAAATGCTACTAACAGACGTCGACAAGTAGACACTTCCTGCTACAATGCTTTGAAATTAATTTTTCATGCAGCAAATTCATAGTAACGATACTGGGGTACCAAATAGTCTCACATCAAGAACCCTGCCACACCTCTGCAAGTATTACATTAATATGCACAATGGTCATAACGTGTTATATGACATAGTATTAATTTCCTATATTTAATTATCACTGCTTAAATTGTACACATCTGCCGTATTATATTGTATTATAATATTATTTGATAACAAAATAAATCATAATAACTGCCAAAGCATTTTGTACCTGTTTACAATTTTCATGTATCACTGTTATGCATGATTATCTTCTACAGTTTTACTTCATGATTTAGCGTTCTTATATATGAGTTATAGATTGTTATAGGTCTGTGTATTATGTATATATATTACAATATTACACTGTTATGCATCAAAATTTAAAAATTTAAGATGTGGCAGGATTATATAACTAAAGTTATGTAACACTTATATGTGGCTGATTTACGTACTGTTGACTCTGTATAAAACATTGATATGCCTTAGGCTAAAGCATTTTTAAGTATTAGGTACATACAGTGTTATTTGTTGTAGCACTAAAATAATGTAACAGACCTATACATTGTTAAAATGTAGCATCATAGTGCATATAATGGCTAGGTATTGTGTTTATGCATAATTATTGGTTGGATTAGAGGGTCCTATTTTTCTAAAGATTTTCTGTTTTTGACTGCCACTACTAGACTGTGCTTTTCTTACTAGAACTAGATAAGAAATGAAAAAGTGAAAAAGAGGCTCAATAACACACAGTCCATGATTTGCTCACTGTGACAAACTGATTTATTGCAAAAAGTCTTCAATGGCTCAAAAATGGTGCTAACTTAAAATAACATTTCCTGACCAACTGAGTATGAATCTTTATTGATTATAGCTTTAAAAAAAATGAGTAACAGTGTCTTCTCAGGGGCCAAACATCCAGCGGTGGTGGAAACCTTCATGGAATGATCCATCTTCGAACAGGTGCTACTAACAGAAGTCGACAAGCAGGCACTTCCTTCTACAACACCATAAAAGAATTTCTCATGCAGCAAGTCATCAAAATGATTCTGGAGTTTCAAAGAGTCTCAAATCAGGAACTCTGCAAGTACTACGTTAATATGCACAATGGTCATAAAAGTGTTATATGACTTAAACTAGTACCAGTGAAGAAATGAAAGAGTGAAAAAGAGGCTCAATAACACGCAAACCATGATTTGCTCAATGTGACAAACTGTGATTGTTTATTGGAAGAAGTCCTGATTGGCTCAAAAATGGTGCAAATTTAAAATGACATTTCCTGACAATTGAGTATGAATCTTTATTGATTAAAGCTTTCAAAAAATTAGTAACAGTGTCTTCTCAGGGGCCAAAGATCCAGCGGTGGTGGCAACCTTCATGGAATGATCCTTCTTCCGACAGGATAGTGCTACTAGAACACGTCGACAAGCAGACGCTTCCTGCTTTTACTATGAAAAGTATTTCTCATGCAGCTCATTTTTCGAAATCATCCTGGGGTTCCAAAGAGTCTCGCATCAGGAACCCTGCCATACCTCTGCAAGTATTATGTTAATATGCACAATAGTCATAAAGTGTTATATGACTTAATTAGTACCAGATAAGAAATGAAAGAGAGAAAAAAAGGCTCAATAATACGCAATCCAAAATTTTAAAATGTAAGATGTGGGAGGATTTTGTAACTAAAGTTATGTAACACTTATATGTAGCTGATTTACATACTGTTGACTCTGTATAAAGCATTGATATGCCTTAGGTTAAAGCATTTTTAAGTATTAGGTACATATTCTGTTATTTGTTGTAGCACTAAAATAATGTAACAGACCTATACATTGTTAAAATGTGGCATCATAGTACATATAATGGCTAGGTATTGTGTTTATGCATAATTATTGGTTGGATTATAGGGTCCTATTTTTCTAAAGATTTTCTGTTTTTGACTGCCACTACTAGACTGTTCAAAGCTTACTAGAAATAGATAAGAAATTAAAAAGTGAAAAAGAGGCTCAATAACACGCAATCCATGATTTGTTCACTGTGACAAACTGTGATTTTTTATTGTAAGAAGTCTTGATAGGCTCATAAATGGTTACAATTTAAATAATGTTTCTTGACCAACTGAGTGGGAAGTTTTATTGATTAGGGATTTCAAACATTGATAAACAGATTCTTCTCAGTTGCCAAAGATCCAGCGTTGTTGGCAACCTTCATAGAATGATCTTTCTTCAGACAGGTAAATGCTACTAACAGACGTCGACAAGTAGACACTTCCTGCTACAATGCTTTGAAATTAATTTTTCATGCAGCAAATTCATAGTAACGATACTGGGGTACCAAATAGCCTCACATCAAGAACCCTGCCACACCTCTGCAAGTATTACATTAATATGGACAATGGTCATAACGTGTTATATGACATAGTATTAATTTCCTATATTTAATTATCACTGCTTAAATTGTACACATCTGCCGTATTATATTGTATTATAATATTATTTGATAACAAAATAAATCATAATAACTGCCAAAGCATTTTGTACCTGTTTACAATTTTCATGTATCACTGTTATGCATGATTATCTTCTACAGTTTTACTTCATGATTTAGCGTTCTTATATATGAGTTATAGATTGTTATAGGTCTGTGTATTATGTATATATATTACAATATTACACTGTTATGCATCAAAATTTAAAAATTTAAGATGTGGCAGGATTATATAACTAAAGTTATGTAACACTTATATGTGGCTGATTTACGTACTGTTGACTCTGTATAAAACATTGATATGCCTTAGGCTAAAGCATTTTTAAGTATTAGGTACATACAGTGTTATTTGTTGTAGCACTAAAATAATGTAACAGACCTATACATTGTTAAAATGTAGCATCATAGTGCATATAATGGCTAGGTATTGTGTTTATGCATAATTATTGGTTGGATTAGAGGGTCCTATTTTTCTAAAGATTTTCTGTTTTTGACTGCCACTACTAGACTGTGCTTTTCTTACTAGAACTAGATAAGAAATGAAAAAGTGAAAAAGAGGCTCAATAACACACAGTCCATGATTTGCTCACTGTGACAAACTGATTTATTGCAAAAAGTCTTCAATGGCTCAAAAATGGTGCTAACTTAAAATAACATTTCCTGACCAACTGAGTATGAATCTTTATTGATTATAGCTTTAAAAAAAATGAGTAACAGTGTCTTCTCAGGGGCCAAACATCCAGCGGTGGTGGAAACCTTCATGGAATGATCCATCTTCGAACAGGTGCTACTAACAGAAGTCGACAAGCAGGCACTTCCTTCTACAACACCATAAAAGAATTTCTCATGCAGCAAGTCATCAAAATGATTCTGGAGTTTCAAAGAGTCTGAAATCAGGAACTCTGCAAGTACTACGTTAATATGCACAATGGTCATAAAAGTGTTATATGACTTAAACTAGTACCAGTGAAGAAATGAAAGAGTGAAAAAGAGGCTCAATAACACGCAAACCATGATTTGCTCAATGTGACAAACTGTGATTGTTTATTGGAAGAAGTCCTGATTGGCTCAAAAATGGTGCAAATTTAAAATGACATTTCCTGACAATTGAGTATGAATCTTTATTGATTAAAGCTTTCAAAAAATTAGTAACAGTGTCTTCTCAGGGGCCAAAGATCCAGCGGTGGTGGCAACCTTCATGGAATGATCCTTCTTCCGACAGGATAGTGCTACTAGAACACGTCGACAAGCAGACGCTTCCTGCTTTTACTATGAAAAGTATTTCTCATGCAGCTCATTTTTCGAAATCATCCTGGGGTTCCAAAGAGTCTCGCATCAGGAACCCTGCCATACCTCTGCAAGTATTATGTTAATATGCACAATAGTCATAAAGTGTTATATGACTTAATTAGTACCAGATAAGAAATGAAAGAGAGAAAAAAAGGCTCAATAATACGCAATCCAAAATTTTAAAATGTAAGATGTGGGAGGATTTTGTAACTAAAGTTATGTAACACTTATATGTAGCTGATTTACATACTGTTGACTCTGTATAAAGCATTGATATGCCTTAGGTTAAAGCATTTTTAAGTATTAGGTACATATTCTGTTATTTGTTGTAGCACTAAAATAATGTAACAGACCTATACATTGTTAAAATGTGGCATCATAGTACATATAATGGCTAGGTATTGTGTTTATGCATAATTATTGGTTGGATTATAGGGTCCTATTTTTCTAAAGATTTTCTGTTTTTGACTGCCACTACTAGACTGTTCAAAGCTTACTAGAAATAGATAAGAAATTAAAAAGTGAAAAAGAGGCTCAATAACACGCAATCCATGATTTGTTCACTGTGACAAACTGTGATTTTTTATTGTAAGAAGTCTTGATAGGCTCATAAATGGTTACAATTTAAATAATGTTTCTTGACCAACTGAGTGGGAAGTTTTATTGATTAGGGATTTCAAACATTGATAAACAGATTCTTCTCAGTTGCCAAAGATCCAGCGTTGTTGGCAACCTTCATAGAATGATCTTTCTTCAGACAGGTAAATGCTACTAACAGACGTCGACAAGTAGACACTTCCTGCTACAATGCTTTGAAATTAATTTTTCATGCAGCAAATTCATAGTAACGATACTGGGGTACCAAATAGCCTCACATCAAGAACCCTGCCACACCTCTGCAAGTATTACATTAATATGGACAATGGTCATAACGTGTTATATGACATAGTATTAATTTCCTATATTTAATTATCACTGCTTAAATTGTACACATCTGCCGTATTATATTGTATTATAATATTATTTGATAACAAAATAAATCATAATAACTGCCAAAGCATTTTGCACCTGTTTACAATTTTCATGTATCACTGTTATGCATGATTATCTTCTACAGTTTTACTTCATGATTTAGCGTTCTTATATATGAGTTATAGATTGTTATAGGTCTGTGTATTATGTATATATATTACAATATTACACTGTTATGCATCAAAATTTAAAAATTTAACATGTGGCAGGATTATATAACTAAAGTTATGTAACACTTATATGTGGCTGATTTACGTACTGTTGACTCTGTATAAAACATTGATATGCCTTAGGTTAAAGCATTTTTAAGTATTAGGTACATACAGTGTTATTTGTTGTAGCACTAAAATAATGTAACAGACCTATACATTGTTAAAATGTGGCATCATAGTGCATATAATGGCTAGGTATTGTGTTTATGCATAATTATTGGTTGGATTATAGGGTCCTATTTTTCTAAAGATTTTCTGTTTTTGACTGCCACTACTAGACTGTGCTTTTCTTACTTGAACTAGATAAGAAATGAAAAAGTGAAAAAGAGGCTCAATAACACACAGTCCATGATTTGCTCACTGTGACAAACTGATTTATTGCAAAAAGTCTTCAATGGCTCAAAAATGGTGCTAACTTAAAATAACATTTCCTGACCAACTGAGTATGAATCTTTATTGATTATAGCTTTCAAAAAATGAGTAACAGTATCTTCTCAGGGGCCAAACATCCAGCGGTGGTGGAAACCTTCATGGAATGATCCATCTTCGAACAGGTGCTACTAACAGAAGTCGACAAGCAGGCACTTCCTTCTACAACACCATAAAAGAATTTCTCATGCAGCAAGTCATCAAAATGATTCTGGAGTTTCAAAGAGTCTCAAATCAGGAACTCTGCAAGTACTACGTTAATATGCACAATGGTCATAAAGTGTTATATGACTTAAACTAGTACCAGTTAAGAAATAAAAGAGTGAAAAAGAGGATCAATAACACGCAAACCATGCTTTGCTCAATGTGACAAACTGTGATTGTTTATTGGAAGAAGTCCTGATTGGCTCAAAAATGGTGCAAATTTAAAATGACATTTCCTGACCAACTGAGTATGAATCTTTATTGATTAAAGCTTTCAAAAAATTAGTAACAGTGTCTTCTCAGGGGCCAAAGATCCAGCGGTGGTGGCAACCTTCATGGAATGATCCTTCTTCCGACAGGATAGTGCTACTAGAACACGTCGACAAGCAGACGCTTCCTGCTTTTACTATGAAAAGTATTTCTCATGCAGCTAATTTTTCAAAATCATCCTGGGGTTCCAAAGAGTCTCGCATCAGTAACCCTGCCATACCTCTGCAAGTATTACGTTAATATGCACTATGGTGATAAAGTGTTATATGACTTAAACTAGTACCAGATAAGAAATGAAAGAGAGAAAAAGAGGCTCAATAACACGCAATCCATGATTTGTTCACTGTGACAAACTGTGATTGTTTATTGTAAGAAGTCTTGATAGGCTCATAAATGGTTACAATTTAAATCATGTTTCTTGACCAACTGAGTATGAATTTTTATTGATTAGGGCTTTCAAACATTGATAAACAGTTTCTTCTCAGTGGCCAAAGATCCAGCGTTGTTGGCAACCTTCATGGAATGATCTTTCTTCGGACAGGTAAATGCTACTAACAGACGTCGACAAGTAGATACTTCCTGCTACAATGCTTTGAAATTAATTTTTCATGCAGCAAATTCATAGTAACGATACTAGAGTACCAAAGAGTCCCACATCAAGAACTCTGCCACACCTCTGCAAGTATTACATTAATATGCACAATGGTCATAACGTGTTATATGACATAGTATTAATTTCATATATTTAATTATCAATGCTTAAATTGTACACAGCTGCAGTATTATATTGTATTATAATATTATTTGATAACAAAATAAATCATAATAACTGCCAAAGCATTTTGTACCTGTTTACAATTTTCATGTATCACTGTTATGCTTGATTATCTTCTACAGTTTTACTTCATGATTTAGCATTCTTATATATGAGTTATAGATTGTTATAGGTCTGTGAATTATGTATATATATTACAATATTACACTGTTATGCATCAAAATTTTAAAATTTAAGATGTGACAGGATTATATAACTAAAGTTATGTAACACTTATATGTGGCTGATTTACGTACTGTTGACTCTGTATAAAGCATTGATATGCCTTAGCTTAAAGCATTTTTAAGTATTAGGTACATACAGTGTTAATTGTTGTAGCACTTAAATAATGTAACAGACCTATACATTGTTAAAATGTGGCATCATAGTGCATATAATGGCTAGGTATTGTGTTTATGCATAATTATTGGTTGGATTATAGGGTCCTATTTTTCTAAAGAATTTCTGTTTCTGACTGCCACTACTAGACTGTGCTTTTCTTACTAGAACTACATAAGAAATGAAAAAGTGAAAAAGAGGCTCAATAACACGCAGTCCATGATTTGCTCACTGTGACAAACTGATTTATTGCAAAAAGTCTTCAATGGTTTAAAAATGGTGCTAATTTAAAGTAACATTTCCTGACCAACTAAGTCTGAATCTTTATTGATTATAGCTTAAAAAAAATGAGTAACAGTGTCTTCTCAGGGGCCAAACATCCAGCGGTGGTGGCAACCTTCATGGAATGATCCATCTTCATAGGTGCTACTAACAGAAGTCGACAAGCAGACACTTCCTGCTACAACACTATAAAATAATTTCTCATGCAGCAAGTCATCAAAATGATCCTGGAGTACCAAAAAGTCTCAAATCAGGAACTCTGCAAGTACTACATTAATATGCACAATAGTCATAAAGTGTTATATGACTTAAACTAGTACCAGATAAGAAATGAAAGAGTGAAAAAGAGGATCAATAACACGCAATCCATGATTTGTTCACTGTGACAAACTGTGATTGTTTATTGTAAGAAGTCTTGATAGGCTCATAAATGGTTACAATTTAAATCATGTTTCTTGACCAACTGAGTATGAATTTTTATTGATTAGGGCTTTCAAACATTGATAAACAGTTTCTTCTCAGTGGCCAAAGATCCAGCGTTGTTGGCAACCTTCATAGAATGATCTTTCTTCGGACAGGTAAATGCTACTAACAGACGTCGACAAGTAGAAACTTCCTGCTACAATGCTTTGAAATTAATTTTTCATGCAGCAAATTCATAGTAACGATACTGGGGTACCAAAGAGTCCCACATCAAGAACCCTGCCACACCTCTGCAAGTATTACATTCATAAGCACAATGGTCATAACGTGTTTTATGACATAGTATTAATTTCCTATATTTAATTATCAATGCTTAAATTGTACACAGCTGCAGTATTATATTGTATTATAATATTATTTGATAACAAAATAAATCATAATAACTGCCAAAGCATTTTGTACCTGTTTACAATTTTCATGTATCACTGTTATGCATGGTTATCTTCAACAGTTTTACTTCATGATTTAGCATTCTTATATATGAGTTATAGATTGTTATAGGTCTGTGTATTATGTATATATATTGCACTGTTATGCATCAAAATTTTTAGTTTTAAGATGCGGCAGGATTATGTAACTAAACTTATGTAACACTAATACAGTATGTAGCTGATTTACATACTGTTGACTCTG
The DNA here is from genome assembly GCF_028390025.1 of Pseudophryne corroboree. NCBI lineage: Eukaryota > Metazoa > Chordata > Amphibia > Anura > Myobatrachidae > Pseudophryne > Pseudophryne corroboree. Next base: position 513,036,357 of record NC_086447.1, read on the forward strand.
TATAAAGCATTGATATGCCTTAGTTTAAAGCATTTTTAAGCATTAGGTACATACACTGTTAGTTGTTGTAGCTCTAAAATAATGTAACAGACCTATACATTGTAAAAATGTGGCATCATAGTGCATATAATGGCTAGGTATTGTATTTATGCAGAATTATTGTTTGGATTATAGGGTCCTATTTTTCTAAAGATTTTCTGTTTCTGACTGCCACTACTAGACTGTACTTTTCTAACTAGAACTAGATAAGAAATGAAAAAGTGAAAAAGAGGCTCAATAACATGCAGTCCATGATTTGCTCACTGTGACAAACTAATTTATTGCAAAAAGTCTTCATTGGCTCAAAAATGGTGCTAACTTAAAATAACATTTCCTGACCAACTGAGTATGAATCTTTATTGATTATAGCTTTAAATAAATGAGTAACGGTGTCTTCTCAGGGGCCAAACATCCAGCGGTGGTGGCAACCTTCATAGAATGATCCATCTTCGAACAGGTAAGTGCTACTAACAGAAGTCGACAAGCAGGCACTTCCTGCTACAACACTATAAAAGAATTTCTCATGCAGCAAGTCATCAAAATGATCCTGGAGGTCCTAAGAGTCTCAAATCAGGAACTCTGCAAGTACTACGTTAATATGCACAATGGTCATAAAGTGTTATATGACTTAAACTAGTACCAGTTAAGAAATGAAAGAGTGAAAAATAGGCTCAATAACACGCAAACCATGATTTGCTCAATGTGACAAACTGTGATTGTTTATTGGAAGAAGTCCTGATTGGCTCAAAAATGGTGCAAATTTAAAATGACATTTCCTGACCAACTGAGTATGAATCTTTATTGATTAAAGTTTTCAAAAAATTAGTAACAGTGTCTTCTCAGGGGCCAAAGATCCAGCGGTAGTGGCAACCTTCATGGAATAATCCTTCTTCCGACCGGAAAGAGCTACTAGAACACATCGACAAGCAGACGCTTCCTGCTTTTACTATGAAAAGTATTTCTCATGCAGCTAATTTTTCGAAATCATCCTTGGGTTCCAAAGAGTCTCGCATCAGGAACCCTGCCATACCTCTGCAAGTATTACGTTAATATGCACAATGGTCATAAAGTGTTATATGACTTAAACTAGTACCAGATAAGAAATGAAAGAGAGAAAAAGAGGCTCAATAACACACAATCCATGATTTGTTCACTGTGACAAACTGTGATTGTTTATTGTAAGAAGTCTTGATAGGCTCATAAATGGTTACAATTGAAATCATGTTTCTTGACCAACTGAGTATGAATTTTTATTAATTAGGGATTTCAAACATTGATAAACAGATTCTTCTCAGTTGCCAAAGATCCAGCGTTGTTGGCAACCTTCATGGAATGATCTTTCTTCAGACAGGTAAATACTACTAACAGACGTCGACAAGTAGACACTTCCTGCTACAATGCTTTGAAATAAATTTTTCATGCAGCAAATTCATAGTAACGATACTGGGGTACCAAAGAGTCCCACATCAAGAACCCTGCCACACCTCTGCAAGTATTACATTAATATGCACAATGGTCATAACGTGTTATATGACATAGTATTAATTTCCTATATTTAATTATCACTGCTTAAATTGTACACATCTGCCGTATTATATTGTATTATAATATTATTTGATAACAAAATAAATCATAATAACTGCCAAAGCATTTTGTACCTGTTTACAATATTCATGTATCACTGTTATGCATGATTATCTTCTACAGTTTTACTTCATGATTTAGCATTCTTATATATGAGTTATAGATTGTTATAGGTCTGTGTATTATGTATATATATATTACAATATTACACTGTTATGCATCAAAATTTTAAAATGTAAGATGTGGCAGGATTTTGTAACTAAAGTTATGTAACACTTATATGTAGCTGATTTACATACTGCTGACTATGTACAAAGTATTGATATGCCTTAGGTTAAAGCATTTGTAAGTATTAGGTGCATACAGTGTTATTTGTTGTAGCACTAAAATAATGTAACAGACCTATACATTGTTAAAATGTGGCATCATAGTGCATATAATGGCTAGGTATTGTGTTTATGCATAATTATTGGTTGGATTATAGGGTCCTATTTTTCTAAAGATTTTCTGTTTCTGACTGCCACTACTAGACTGTGCTTTTCTAACTAGAACTATATAAGAAATGAAAAAGTGAAAAAGAGGCTCAATAACACGCAGTCCATGATTTGCTCACTGTGACAAACTGATTTATTGCAAAAATTCTTCAATGGCTCAAAAATGGTGCTAACTTAAAATAACATTTCCTGACCAACTAAGTATGAATCTTTATTCATTATAGCTTTAAAAAAATGAGTAACAGTGTCTTCTCAGGGGCCAAACATCCAGCGGTGGTGGCAACCTTCATGGAATGATCCATCTTCGAACAGGTGCTACTAACAGAAGTCGACAAACAGGCACTTCCTGCTACAACACCATAAAAGAATTTCTCATGCAGCAAGTCATCAAAATGATTCTGGAGTTTCAAAGAGTCTCAAATCAGGAACTCTGCAAGTACTACGTTAATATGCACAATGGTCATAAAGTGTTATATGACTTAAACTAGTACCAGTTAAGAAATTAAAGAGTGAAAAAGAGGCTCAATAACACGCAAACCATGATTTGCTCAATGTGACAAACTGTGATTGTTTATTGGAAGAAGTCCTGATTGGTTCAAAAATGGTGCAAATTTAAAATTTCATTTCCTGACCAACTGAGTATGAATCTTTATTGATTAAAGCTTTCAAAAAATTAGTAACAGTGTCTTCTCAGGGGCCAAAGATCCAGCGGTGGTGGCAACCTTCATGGAATGATCCTTCTTCCGACAGGATAGTGCTACTAGAACACGTCGACAAGCAGACGCTTCCTGCTTTTACTATGAAAAGTATTTCTCATGCAGCTAATTTTTCGAAATCATCCTGGGGTTCCAAAGAGTCTCGCATCAGGAACCCTGCCATACCTCTGCAAGTATTACGTTAATATACACTATGGTCATAAAGTGTTATATGACTTAAACTAGTACCAGATAAGAAATGAAAGAAAGAAAAAGAGGCTCAATAACACGCAATCCATGATTTGTTCACTGTGACAAACTGTGATTGTTTATTGTAAGAAGTCTTGATAGGCTCATAAATGGTTACAATTTAAATCATGTTTCTTGACCAACTGATTATGAATTTTTATTGATTAGGGCTTTCAAACATTGATAAACAGTTTCTTCTCAGTGGCCAAAGATCCAGTGTTGTTGGCAACCTTCATAGAATGATCTTTCTTCGGACAGGTAAATGCTACTAACAGACGTCGACAAGTAGAAACTTCCTGCTACAATGCTTTGAAATTAATTTTTCAAGCAGCAAATTCATAGTAACGACACTGGTGTACCAAAGAGTCCCACATCAAGAACCCTGCCACACCTCTGCAAGTATTACATTAATAAGCACAATGGTCATAACGTGTTATATGACATAGTATTAATTTCCTATATTTAATTATCAATGCTTAAATTGTACACAGCTGCAGTATTATATTGTATTATAATATTATTTGATAAAAAAATAAATCATAATAACTGCCAAAGCATTTTGTACCTGTTTACAATTTTCATGTATCACTGTTATGCATGGTTATCTTCTATAGTATTAATTTCCTATATTTAATTATCAATGCTTAAATTGTACACAGCTGCAGTATTATATTGTATTATAATATTATTTGATAAAAAAATTATCATAATAACTGCCAAAGCATTTTGTACCTGTTTACAATTTTCATGTATCACTATTATGCATGGTTATCTTCTACAGTTTTATTTCATGATTTAGCGTTCTTATATATGAGTTATAGATTGTTATAGGTCTGTGTATTATGTATATATATTGCACTGTTATGCATCAAAATTTTTAGTTTTAAGATGCGGCAGGATTATGTAACTAAACTTATGTAAAACTGATACAGTATGTAGCTGATTTACATACTGTTGACTCTGTATAAAGCTTTGATATGCCTTAGGTTAAAGCATTTTTAAGCATTAGGTACATACACTGTTAGTTGTTGTAGCTCTAAAATAATGTAACAGACCTATACATTGTAAAAATGTGGCATCATAGTGCATATAATGGCTAGGTATTGTATTTATGCAGAATTATTGTTTGGATTATAGGGTCCTATTTTTCTAAAGATTTTCTGTTTCTGACTGCCACTACTAGACTGTGCTTTTCTTACTAGAACTAGATAAGAAATGAAAAAGTGAAAAAGATGCTCAATAACATGCAGTCCATGATTTGCTCACTGTGACAAACTAATTTATTGCAAAAAGTCTTCATTGGCTCAAAAATGGTGCTAACTTAAAATAACATTTCCTGACCAACTGAGTATGAATCTTTATTGATTATAGCTTTCAAAAAATTAGTAACGGTGTCTTCTCAGGGGCCAAATATCCAGCGGTGGTGGCAACCTTCATGGAATGATCCATCTTCGAACAGGTGCTACTAACAGAAGTCGACAAGCAGGCACTTCCTTCTACAACACCATAAAAGAATTTCTAATGCAGCAAGTCATCAAAATGATTCTGGAGTTTCAAAGAGTCTCAAATCAGGAACTCTGCAAGTACTACGTTAATATGCACAATGGTCATAAAAGTGTTATATGACTTAAACTAGTACCAGTTAAGAAATGAAAGAGTGAAAAAGAGGCTCAATAACACGCAAACCATGATTTGCTCAATGTGACAAACTGTGATTGTTTATTGGAAGAAGTCCTGATTGGCTCAAAAATGGTTCAAATTTAAAATGACATTTCCTGACCAACTGAGTATGAATCTTTATTGATTAAAGCTTTCAAAAAATTAGTAACAGTGTCTTCTCAGGGGCCAAAGATCCAGCGGTGGTGGCAACCTTCATGGAATGATCCTTCTTCCGACAGGATAGTGCTACTAGAACACGTCGACAAGCAGACGCTTCCTGCTTTTACTATGAAAAGTATTTCTCATGCAGCTAATTTTTCGAAATCATCCTGGGGTTCCAAAGAGTCTCGCATCAGGAACCCTGCCATACCTCTGCAAGTATTACGTTAATATGCACTATGGTGATAAAGTGTTATATGACTTAAACTAGTACCAGATAAGAAATGAAAGAGAGAAAAAGAGGCTCAATAACACGCAATCCATGATTTGTTAACTGTGACAAACTGTGATTGTTTATTGTAAGAAGTCTTGATAGGCTCATAAATGGTTACAAATTAAATCATGTTTCTTGACCAACTGAGTATGAATTTTTATTGATTAGGGCTTTCAAACATTGATAAACAGTTTCTTCTCAGTGGCCAAAGATCCAGCATTGTTGGCAACCTTCATGGAATGATCTTTCTTCGGACAGGTAAATGCTACTAACAGACGTCGACAAGTAGACACTTCCTGCTACAATGCTTTGAAATTAATTTTTCATGCAGCAAATTCATAGTAACGATACTGGGGTACCAAAGAGTCCCACATCAAGAACCCTGCCACACCTCTGCAAGTATTACATTAATATGCACAATGGTCATAACGTGTTATATGACATAGTATTAATTTCCTATATTTAATTATCAATGCTTAAATTGTACACAGCTGCCGTATTATATTGTATTATAATATTATTTGATAACAAAATAAATCATAATAACTGCCAAAACATTTTGTACCTGTTTACAATTTTCATGTATCACTGTTATGCATGGTTATCTTCTACAGTTTTACTTCATAATTTAGCGTTCTTATATATGAGTTATAGATTGTTATAGGTCTGTGTATTATGTATATATATTACAATATTACACTGTTATGCATCAAAATGTAAAAATTTAAGATGTGGCAGGATTATATAACTAAAGTTATGTAACACTTATATGTGGCTGATTTACGTACTGTTGACTCTGTATAAAGCATTAATTTGCCTTAGGTTAAAGCATTTTTAAGTATTAGGTACATACATTGTTAATTGTTGTAGCACTAAAATAATGTAACAGACCTATACATTGTAAAAATGTGGCATCATAGTGCATATAATGGCTAGGTATTGTGTTTATGCATAATTATTGGTTAGATTATAGGGTCCTATTTTTCTAAAGATTTTCTGTTTCTGACTGACACTACTAGACTGTGCTTTTCTTACTAGAACTAGAGAAGAAATGAAAAAGTGAAAAAGAGGCTCAATAACACGCAGTCCATGATTTGCTCACTGTGACAAACTGATTTATTGCAAAAAGTCTTCAATGGCTCAAAAATGGTGCTAACTTAAAATAACATTTCCTGACCAACTGAGTATGAATCTTTATTGATTAAAGCTTTAAAAAAATGAGTAACAGTGTCTTCTCAGGGGCCAAACATCCAGCGGTGGTGGCAACCTTCATGGAATGATCCATCTTCGAACAGGTGCTACTAACAGAAGTCGACAAGCAGGCACTTCCTTCTACAACACCATAAAATAATTTCTCATGCAGCAAGTCATCAAAATGATTCTGGAGTTTCAAAGAGTCTCAAATCAGGAACTCTGCAAGTACTACGTTAATATGCACAAGGGTCATAAAAGTGTTATATGACTTAAACTAGTACCAGTTAAGAAATGAAAGAGTGAAAAAGAGGCTCAATAACACGCAAACCATGATTTGCTCAATGTGACAAACTGTGATTGTTTATTGGAAGAAGTCCTGATTGGCTCAAAAATGGTGCAAATTTAAAATTACATTTCCTCACCAACTGAGTATGAATCTTTATTGATTAAAGCTTTCAAAAAATTAGTAACAGTGTCTTCTCAGGGGCCAAAGATCCAGCGGTGGTGGCAACCTTCATGGAATGATCCTTCTTCCGACAGGATAGTGCTACTAGAACACGTCGACAAGCAGACGCTTCCTGCTTTTACTATGAAAAGTATTTCTCATGCAGCTAATTTTTCGAATTCATCCTGGGGTTCCAAAGAGTCTCGCATCAGGAACCCTGCCATACATCTGCAAGTATTACGTTAATATGCACTATGGTGATAAAGTGTTATATGACTTAAACTAGTACCAGATAAGAAATGAAAGAGAGAAAAAGAGGCTCAATAACACGCAATCCATGATTTGTTCACTGTGACAAACTGTGATTGTTTATTGTAAGAAGTCTTGATAGGCTCATAAATGGTTACAATTTAAATCATGTTTCTTGACCAACTGAGTATGAATTTTTATTGATTAGGGCTTTCAAACATTGATAAACAGTTTCTTCTCAGTGGCCAAAGATCCAGCGTTGTTGGCAACCTTCATGGAATGATCTTTCTTCGGACAGGTAAATGCTACTAACAGACGTCAACATGTAGACACTTCCTGCTACAATGCTTTGAAATTAATTTTTCATGCAGCAAATTCATAGTAACGATACTGGGGTACCAAAGAGTCCCACATCAAGAACTCTGCCACACCTCTGCAAGTATTACATTAATATGCACAATGGTCATAACGTGTTATATGACATAGTATTAATTTCCTATATTTAATTATCAATGCTTAAATTGTACACAGCTGCAGTATTATATTGTATTATAATATTATTTGATAACAAAATAAATCATAATAACTGCCAAAGCATTTTGTACCTGTTTACAATTTTCATGTATCACTGTTATGCATGGTTATCTTCTACAGTTTTACTTCATGATTTAGCATTCTTATATATGAGTTATAGATTGTTATAGGTCTGTGTATTATGTATATATATTACAATATTACACTGTTATGCATCAAAATTTAAAAATTTAAGATGTGGCAGGATTATATAACTAAAGTTATGTAACACTTATATGTGGCTGATTTACGTACTGTTGACTCTGTATAAAGCATTGATATGCCTTAGGTTAAAGCATTTTTAAGTATTAGGTACATACAGTGTTAATTGTTGTAGCACTAAAATAATGTAATAGACCTATACATTGTAAAAATGTGGCATCATAGTGCATATAATGGCTAGGTATTGTGTTTATGCATAATTATTGGTTGGATTATAGGGTCCTATTTTTCTAAAGATTTTCTGTTTCTGACTGCCACTACTAGACTGTGCTTTTCTTACTAGAACTAGATAAGAAATGAAAAAGTGAAAAAGAGGCTCAATAACACACAGTCCATGATTTGCTCACTGTGACAAACTGATTTATTGCAAAAAGTCTTCAATGGCTCAAAAATGGTGCTAACTTAAAATAACATTTCCTGACCAACTGAGTATGAATCTTTATTGATTATAGCTTTAAAAAAATGAGTAACAGTGTCTTCTCAGGGGCCAAACATCCAGCGGTGGTGGCAACCTTCATGGAATGATCCATCTTCGAACAGGTGCTACTAACAGAAGTCGACAAGCAGGCACTTCCTTCTACAACACCATAAAACAATTTCTCATGCAGCAAGTCATCAAAATGATTCTGGAGTTTCAAAGAGTCTCAAATCAGGAACTCTGCAAGTACTACGTTAATATGCACAATGGTCATAAAAGTGTTATATGACTTAAACTAGTACCAGTTAAGAAATGAAAGAGTGAAAAAGAGGCTCAATAACACGCAAACCATGATTTGCTCAATGTGACAAACTGTGATTGTTTATTGGAAGAAGTCCTGATTGGCTCAAAAATGGTGCAAATTTAAAATTACATTTCCTCACCAACTGAGTATGAATCTTTATTGATTAAAGCTTTCAAAAAATTAGTAACAGTGTCTTCTCAGGGGCCAAAGATCCAGCGGTGGTGGCAACCTTCATGGAATGATCCTTCTTCCGACAGGATAGTGCTACTAGAACACGTCGACAAGCAGACGCTTCCTGCTTTTACTATGAAAAGTATTTCTTTTGCAGCTAATATTTCGAAATCATCCTGGGGTTCCAAAGAGTCTCGCATCAGGAACCCTGCCATACCTCTGCAAGTATTACGTTAATATGCACTATGGTGATAAAGTGTTATATGACTTAAACTAGTACCAGATAAGAAATGAAAGAGAGAAAAAGAGGCTCAATAACACGCAATCCATGATTTGTTCACTGTGACAAACTGTGATTGTTTATTGTAAGAAGTCTTGATAGGCTCATAAATGGTTACAATTTAAATCATGTTTCTTGACCAACTGAGTATGAATTTTTATTGATTAGGGCTTTCAAACAATGATAAACAGTTTCTTCTCAGTGGCCAAAGATCCAGCGTTGTTGGCAACCTTCATGGAATGATCTTTCTTCGGACAGGTAAATGCTACTAACAGACGTCGACAAGTAGACACTTCCTGCTACAATGCTTTGAAATTAATTTTTCATGCAGCAAATTCATAGTAACGATACTGGGGTACCAAAGAGTCCCACATCAAGAACTCTGCCACACCTCTGCAAGTATTACATTAATATGCACAATGGTCATAACGTGTTATATGACATAGTATTAATTTCCTATATTTAATTATCAATGCTTAAATTGTACACAGCTGCCGTATTATATTGTATTATAATATTATTTGATAACAAAATAAATCATAATAACTGCCAAAGCATTTTGTACCTGTTTACAATTTTCATGTATCACTGTTATGCATGGTTATCTTCTACAGTTTTACTTCATGATTTAGCATTCTTATATATGAGTTATAGATTGTTATAGGTCTGTGTATTATGTATATATATTACAATATTACACTGTTATGCATCAAAATTTTAAAATTTAAGATGTGGCAGGATTATATAACTAAAGTTATGTAACACTTATATGTGGCTGATTTACGTACTGTTGACTCTGTATAAAGCATTGATATGCCTTAGGTTAAAGCATTTTTAAGTATTAGGTACATACAGTGTTAATTGTTGTAGCACTAAAATAATGTAATAGACCTATACATTGTAAAAATGTGGCATCATAGTGCATATAATGGCTAGGTATTGTGTTTATGCATAATTATTGGTTGGATTATAGGGTCCTATTTTTCTAAAGATTTTCTGTTTCTGACTGCCACTACTAGACTGTGCTTTTCTTACTAGAACTAGATAAGAAATGAAAAAGTGAAAAAGAGGCTCAATAACACACAGTCCATGATTTGCTCACTGTGACAAACTGATTTATTGCAAAAAGTCTTCAATGGCTCAAAAATGGTGCTAACTTAAAAAAAACATTTCCTGACCAACTGAGTATGAATCTTTATTGATTATAGCTTTAAAAAAATGAGTAACAGTGTCTTCTCAGGGGCCAAACATCCAGCGGTGGTGGCAACCTTCATGGAATGATCCATCTTCGAACAGGTGCTACTAACAGAAGTCGACAAGCAGGCACTTCCTTCTACAACACCATAAAAGAATTTCTCATGCAGCAAGTCATCAAAATGATTCTGGAGTTTCAAAGAGTCTCAAATCAGGAACTCTGCAAGTACTACGTTAATATGCACAATGGTCATAAAGTGTTATATGACTTAAACTAGTACCAGTTAAGAAATGAAAGAATGAAAAAGAGGCTCAATAACACGCAAACCATGATTTGCTCAATGTGACAAACTGTGATTGTTTATTGGAAGAAGTCCTGATTGGCTCAAAAATGGTGCAAATTTAAAATGACATTTCCTGACCAACTGAGTATGAATCTTTATTGATTAAAGCTTTCAAAAAATTAGTAACAGTGTCTTCTCAGGGGCCAAAGATCCAGCGGTGGTGGTAACCTTCATGGAATGATCCTTCTTCCGACAGGATAGTGCTACTAGAACACGTCGACAAGCAGACGCTTCCTGCTTTTACTATGAAAAGTATTTCTCATGCAGCTAATTTTTCGAAATCATCCTGGGGTTCCAAAGAGTCTCGCATCAGGAACCCTGCCATACCTCTGCAAGTATTACGTTAATATGCACTATGGTGATAAAGTGTTATATGACTTAAACTAGTACCAGATAAGAAATGAAAGAGAGAAAAAGAGGCTCAATAACACGCAATCCATGATTTGTTCACTGTGACAAACTGTGATTGTTTATTGTAAGAAGTCTTGATAGGCTCATAAATGGTTACAATTTAAATCATGTTTCTTGACCAACTGAGTATGAATTTTTATTGATTAGGGCTTTCAAACATTGATAAACAGTTTCTTCTCAGTGGCCAAAGATCCAGCGTTGTTGGCAACCTTCATGGAATGATCTTTCTTCGGACAGGTAAATGCTACTAACAGACGTCGACAAGTAGACACTTCCTGCTACAATGCTTTGAAATTAATTTTTCATGCAGCAAATTCATAGTAACGATACTGGGGTACCAAAGAGTCCCACATCAAGAACACTGCCACACCTCTGCAAGTATTACATTAATATGCACAATGGTCATAATGTGTTATATGACATAGTATTAATTTCCTATATTTAATTATCAATGCTTAAATTGTACACAGCTGCCGTATTATATTGTATTATAATATTATTTGATAACAAAATAAATCATAATAACTGCCAAAGCATTTTGTACCTGTTTACAATTTTCATGTATCACTGTTATGCATGGTTATCTTCTACAGTTTTACTTCATGATTTAGCATTCTTATATATGAGTTATAGATTGTTATAGGTCTGTGTATTATGTATATATATTACAATATTACACTGTTATGCATCAAAATTTTAAAATTTAAGATGTGGCAGGATTATATAACTAAAGTTATGTAACACTTATATGTGGCTGATTTACGTACTGTTGACTCTGTATAAAGCATTGATATGCCTTAGGTTAAAGCATTTTTAGGTATTAGGTACATACAGTGTTAATTGTTGTAGCACTAAAATAATGTAATAGACCTATACATTGTTAAAATGTGGCATCATAGTGCATATAATGGCTAGGTATTGTGTTTATGCATAATTATTGGTTGGATTATAGGGTCCTATTTTTCTAAAGATTTTCTGTTTCTGACTGCCACTACTAGACTGTGCTTTTCTTACTAGAACTAGATAAGAAATGAAAAAGTGAAAAAGAGGCTCAATTATACAGTCCATGATTTGCTCACTGTGAACAAACTGCTTTATTGCAAAAAGTCTTCAATGGCTCAAAAATGGTGCTAACTGAAAATAACATTTCCTGACCAACTGAGTATGAATCTTTATTTATTATAGCTTTAAAAAAATGAGTAACAGTGTCTTCTCAGGGGCCAAACATCCAGCGGTGGTGGCAACCTTCATGGAATGATCCATCTTCGAACAGGTGCTACTAACAGAAGTCGACAAGCAGGCACTTCCTTCTACAACACCATAAAAGAATTTCTCATGCAGCAAGTCATCAAAATGATTCTGGAGTTTCAAAGAGTCTCAAATCAGGAACTCTGCAAGTACTACGTTAATATGCACAATGGTCATAAAAGTGTTATATGACTTAAACTAGTACCAGTTAAGAAATGAAAGAGTGAAAAAGAGGCTCAATAACACGCAAACCATGATTTGCTCAATGTGACAAACTGTGATTGTTTATTGGAAGAAGTCATGATTGGCTCAAAAATGGTGCAAATTTAAAATGACATTTCCTGACCAACTGAGTATGAATCTTTATTGATTAAAGCTTTCAAAAAATTAGTAACAGTGTCTTCTCAGGGGCCAAAGATCCAGCGGTGGTGGCAACCTTCATGGAATGAACCTTTTTCCAACAGGATAGTGCTACTAGATCACGTCGACAAGCAGACGCTTCCTGCTTTTACTATGAAAAGTATTTCTCATGCAGCTAATTTTTCGAAATCATCCTGGGGTTCCAAAGAGTCTCGCATCAGGAACCCTGCCATACCTCTGCAAGTATTACGTTAATATGCACTATGGTGATAAAGTGTTATATGACTTAAACTAGCACCAGATAAGAAATGAAAGAGAGAAAAAGAGGCTCAATAACACGCAATCCATGATTTGTTCACTGTGACAAACTGTGATTGTTTATTGTAAGAAGTCTTGATAGGCTCATAAATGGTTACAAATTAAATCATGTTTCTTGACCAACTGCGTATAAATTTTTATTGATTAGGGCTTTCAAACATTGATAAACAGTTTCTTCTCAGTGGCCAAAGATCCAGCGTTGTTGGCAACCTTCATGGAATGATCTTTCTTCGGACAGGTAAATGCTACTAACAGACGTCGACAAGTAGACACTTCCTGCTACAATGCTTTGAAATTAATTTTTCATGCAGCAAATTCATAGTAACGATACTGGGGTACCAAAGAGTCCCACATCAAGAACCCTGCCACACCTCTGCAAGTATTACATTAATATGCACAATGGTCATAACGTGTTATATGACATAGTATTAATTTCCTATATTTAATTATCACTGCTTAAATTGTACACAGCTGCCATATTATATTGTATTATAATATTATTTGATAACAAAATAAATCATAATAACTGCCAAAGCATTTTGTACCTGTTTACAATTTTCATGTATCACTGTTATGCTTGATTATCTTCTACAGTTTTACTTCATGATTTAGCATTCTTATATATGAGTTATAGATTGTTATAGGTCTGTGTATTATGTATATATATTACAATATTACACTGTTATGCATCAAAATTTTAAAATTTAAGATGTGGCAGGATTATATAACTAAAGTTATGTAACACTTATATGTGGCTGATTTACGAACTGTTGACTCTGTATAAAGCATTGATATGCCTTAGGTTAAAGCATTTTTAAGTATTAGGTACATACAGTGTTATTTGTTGTAGCACTAAAATAATGTAACAGACCTATACATTGTTAAAATGTGGCATCATAGTGCATATAATGGCTAGGTATTGTGTTTATGCATAATTATTGGTTGGATTATAGGGTCCTATTTTTCTAAAGATTTTCTGTTTCTGACTGCCACTACTAGACTGTGCTTTTCTTACTATAACTAGATAAGAAATGAAAAAGTGAAAAAGAGGCTCAATAACACACAGTCCATGATTTGCTCACTGTGACAAACTGCTTTATTGCAAAAAGTCTTCAATGGCTCAAAAATGGTGCTAACTTAAAATAACATTTCCGGACCAACTGAGTATGAATCTTTATTGATTATAGCTTTAAAAAAATGAGTAACAGTGTCTTCTCAGGGGCCAAACATCCAGCGGTGGTGGCAACCTTCATGGAATGATCCATCTTCGAACAGGTGCTACTAACAGAAGTCGACAAGCAGGCACTTCCTTCTACAACACCATAAAAGAATTTCTCATGCAGCAAGTCATCAAAATGATTCTGGAGTTTCAAAGAGTCTCAAATCAGGAACTCTGCAAGTACTACGTTAATAAGCACAATGGTCATAAAAGTGTTATATGACTTAAACTAGTACCAGTTAAGAAATGAAAGAGTGAAAAAGAGGCTCAATAACACGCAAACCATGATTTGCTCAATGTGACAAACTGTGATTGTTTATTGGAAGAAGTCCTGATTGGCTCAAAAATGGTGCAAATTTAAAATGACATTTCCTGACCAACTGAGTATGAATCTTTATTGATTAAAGCTTTCAAAAAATTAGTAACAGTGTCTTCTCAGGGGCCAAAGATCCAGCGGTGGTGGCAACCTTCATGGAATGATCCTTCTTCCGACAGGATAGTGCTACTAGAACACGTCGACAAGCAGACGCTTCCTGCTTTTACTATGAAAAGTATTTCTCATGCAGCTAATTTTTCGAAATCATCCTGGGGTTCCAAAGAGTCTCGCATCAGGAACCCTGCCATACCTCTGCAAGTATTACGTTAATATGCACTATGGTGATAAAGTGTTATATGACTTAAACTAGTACCAGATAAGAAATGAAAGAGAGAAAAAGAGGCTCAATAACACGCAATCCATGATTTGTTCACTGTGACAAACTGTGATTGTTTATTGTAAGAAGTCTTGATAGGCTCATAAATGGTTACAAATTAAATCATGTTTCTTGACCAACTGAGTAGGAATTTTTATTGATTAGGGCTTTCAAACATTGATAAACAGTTTCTTCTCAGTGGCCAAAGATCCAGCGTTGTTGGCAACCTTCATGGAATGATCTTTCTTCGGACAGGTAAATGCTACTAACAGACGTCGACAAGTAGACACTTCCTGCTACAATGCTTTGAAATTAATTTTTCATGCAGCAAATTCATAGTAACGATACTGGGGTACCAAAGAGTCCCACATCAAGAACCCTGCCACACCTCTGCAAGTATTACATTAATATGCACAATGGTCATAACGTGTTATATGACATAGCATTAATTTCCTATATTTAATTATCACTGCTTAAATTGTACACAGCTGCCGCATTATATTGTATTATAATATTATTTGATAACAAAATAAATCATAATAACTGCCAAAGCATTTTGTACCTGTTTACAATTTTCATGTATCACTGTTATGCATGGTTATCTTCTACAGTTTTACTTCATGATTTAGCATTCTTATATATGAGTTATAGATTGTTATAGGTCTGTGTATTATGTATATATATTACAATATTACACTGTTATGCATCAAAATTTTAAAATTTAAGATGTGGCATATTATATAACTAAAGTTATGTAACACTTATATGTGGCTGATTTACGTACTGTTGACTCTGTATAAAGCATTGATATGCCTTAGGTTAAAGCATTTTTAAGTATTAGGTACATACAGTGTTATTTGTTGTAGCACTAAAATAATGTAACAGACCTATACATTGTTAAAATGTGGCATCATAGTGCATATAATGGCTAGGTATTGTGTTTATGCATAATTATTGGTTGGATTATAGGGTCCTATTTTTCTAAAGATTTTCTGTTTCTGACTGCCACTACTAGACTGTGCTTTTCTTAATAGAACTAGATAAGAAATGAAAAAGTGAAAAAGAGGCTCAATTATACAGTCCATGATTTGCTCACTGTGAACAAACTGCTTTATTGCAAAAAGTCTTCAATGGCTCAAAAATGGTGCTAACTTAAAATAACATTTCCTGACCAACTGAGTATGAATCTTTATTTATTATAGCTTTAAAAAAATGAGTAACAGTGTCTTCTCAGGGGCCAAACATCCAGCGGTGGTGGCAACCTTCATGGAATGATCCATCTTCGAACAGGTGCTACTAACAGAAGTCGACAAGCAGGCACTTCCTTCTACAACACCATAAAAGAATTTCTCATGCAGCAAGTCATCAAAATGATTCTGGAGTTTCAAAGAGTCTCAAATCAGGAACTCTGCAAGTACTACGTTAATATGCACAATGGTCATAAAAGTGTTATATGACTTAAACTAGTACCAGTTAAGAAATGAGAGAGTGAAAAAGAGGCTCAATAACACGCAAACCATGATTTGCTCAATGTGACAAACTGTGATTGTTTATTGGAAGAAGTCATGATTGGAACAAAAATGGTGCAAATTTAAAATGACATTTCCTGACCAACTGAGTATGAATCTTTATTGATTAAAGCTTTCAAAAAATTAGTAACAGTGTCTTCTCAGGGGCCAAAGATCCAGCGGTGGTGGCAACCTTCATGGAATGAACCTTTTTCCAACAGGATAGTGCTACTAGAACACGTCGACAAGCAGACGCTTCCTGCTTTTACTATGAAAAGTATTTCTCATGCAGCTAATTTTTCGAAATCATCCTGGGGTTCCAAAGAGTCTCGCATCAGGAACCCTGCCATACCTCTGCAAGTATTACGTTAATATGCACTATGGTGATAAAGTGTTATATGACTTAAACTAGTACCAGATAAGAAATGAAAGAGAGAAAAAGAGGCTCAATAACACGCAATCCATGATTTGTTCACTGTGACAAACTGTGATTGTTTATTGTAAGAAGTCTTGATAGGCTCATAAATGGTTACAAATTAAATCATGTTTCTTGACCAACTGCGTATAAATTTTTATTGATTAGGGCTTTCAAACATTGATAAACAGTTTCTTCTCAGTGGCCAAAGATCCAGCGTTGTTGGCAACCTTCATGGAATGATCTTTCTTCGGACAGGTAAATGCTACTAACAGACGTCGACAAGTAGACACTTCCTGCTACAATGCTTTGAAATTAATTTTTCATGCAGCAAATTCATAGTAACGATACTGGGGTACCAAAGAGTCCCACATCAAGAACCCTGCCACACCTCTGCAAGTATTACATTAATATGCACAATGGTCATAACGTGTTATATGACATAGTATTAATTTCCTATATTTAATTATCACTGCTTAAATTGTACACAGCTGCCATATTATATTGTATTATAATATTATTTGATAACAAAATAAATCATAATAACTGCCAAAGCATTTTGTACCTGTTTACAATTTTCATGTATCACTGTTATGCTTGATTATCTTCTACAGTTTTACTTCATGATTTAGCATTCTTATATATGAGTTATAGATTGTTATAGGTCTGTGTATTATGTATATATATTACAATATTACACTGTTATGCATCAAAATTTTAAAATTTAAGATGTGGCAGGATTATATAACTAAAGTTATGTAACACTTATATGTGGCTGATTTACGAACTGTTGACTCTGTATAAAGCATTGATATGCCTTAGGTTAAAGCATTTTTAAGTATTAGGTACATACAGTGTTATTTGTTGTAGCACTAAAATAATGTAACAGACCTATACATTGTTAAAATGTGGCATCATAGTGCATATAATGGCTAGGTATTGTGTTTATGCATAATTATTGGTTGGATTATAGGGTCCTATTTTTCTAAAGATTTTCTGTTTCTGACTGCCACTACTAGACTGTGCTTTTCTTACTAGAACTAGATAAGAAATGAAAAAGTGAAAAAGAGGCTCAATAACACACAGGCCATGATTTGCTCACTGTGACAAACTGCTTTATTGCAAAAAGTCTTCAATGGCTCAAAAATGGTGCTAACTTAAAATAACATTTCCTGACCAACTGAGTATGAATCTTTATTGATTATAGCTTTAAAAAAATGAGTAACAGTGTCTTCTCAGGGGCCAAACATCCAGCGGTGGTGGCAACCTTCATGGAATGATCCATCTTCGAACAGGTGCTACTAACAGAAGTCGACAAGCAGGCACTTCCTTCTACAACACCATAAAAGAATTTCTCATGCAGCAAGTCATCAAAATGATTCTGGAGTTTCAAAGAGTCTCAAATCAGGAACTCTGCAAGTACTACGTTAATATGCACAATGGTCATAAAGTGTTATATGACTTAAACTAGTACCAGTTAAGAAATGAAAGAGTGAAAAAGAGGCTCAATAACACGCAATCCATGATTTGCTCAATGTGACAAACTGTGATTGTTTATTGGAAGAATTCCTGATTTGCTCAAAAATGGTGCATATTTAAAATGAAATTTCCTGACCAACTGAGTATGAATCTTTATTGATTAAAGCTTTCAAAAAATTAGTAACAGTGTCTTCTCAGGGGCCAAAGATCCTGCGGTGGTGGCAACCTTCATGGAATGATACTTCTTCCGACCGGATAGTGCTACAAGAACACGTCGACAAGCAGACGCTTCTTGCTTTTACTATGAAAAGTATTTCTCATGCAGCTAATTTTTCGAAATCATCCTGGGGTTCCAAAGAGTCTCGCATCAGGAACCCTGCCATAAATCTGCAAGTATTACGTTAATATGCACAATAGTCATAAAGTGTTATATGACTTAAACTAGTACCAGATAAGAAATGAAAGAGTGAAAAAGAGGCTCAATAACACGCAATCCATGATTTGTTCACTGTGACAAACTGTGATTGTTTATTGTAAGAAGTCTTGATAGGCTCATAAATGGTTACAATTTAAATCATGTTTCTTGACCAACTGAGTATGAATTTTTATTGATTAGGGCTTTCAAACATTGATAAACATTTTCTTCTCAGTGGCCAAAGATCCAGCGTTGTTGGCAACCTTCATAGAATGATCTTTCTTCGGACAGGTAAATGCTACTAACAGACGTTGACAAGTAGAAACTTCCTGCTACAATGCTTTGAAATTAATTTTTCAAGCAACAAATTCATAGTAACGATACTGGGGTACCAAAGAGTCCCACATCAAGAACCCTGCCACACCTCTGCAAGTATTACATTAATATGCACAATGGTCATAAAGTGTTATATGACAAAGTATTAATTTCCTATATTTAATTATCACTGCTTAAATTGTACACAGCTGCCGTATTATATTGTATTATAATATTATTTGATAACAAAATAAATCATAATAACTGCCAAAGCATTTTGTACCTGTTTACAATTTTCATGTATCACTGTTATGCTTGATTATCTTCTACAGTTTTACTTCATGATTTAGCATTCTTATATATGAGTTATAGATTGTTATAGGTCTGTGTATTATGTATATATATTACAATATTACACTGTTATGCATCAAAATTTTAAAATTTAAGATGTGGCAGGATTATATAACTAAAGTTATGTAACACTTATATGTGGCTGATTTACGTACCGTTTACTCTGTATAAAGCATTGATATGCCTTAGGTTAAAGCATTTTTAAGTATTAGGTACATACAGTGTTATTTGTTGTAGCACTAAAATAATGTAACAGACCTATACATTGTTAAAATGTGGCATCATAATGCATATAATGGCTAGGTATTGTGTTTATGCATAATTATTGGTTGGATTATAGGGTCCTATTTTTCTAAAGATTTTCTGTTTCTGACTGCCACTACTAGACTGTGCTTTTCTTACTATAACTAGATAAGAAATGAAAA
This sequence comes from Pseudophryne corroboree, assembly GCF_028390025.1. NCBI lineage: Eukaryota > Metazoa > Chordata > Amphibia > Anura > Myobatrachidae > Pseudophryne > Pseudophryne corroboree. Next base: position 513,056,060 of record NC_086447.1, read on the forward strand.
AGTGAAAAAGAGGCTCAATAACACACAGTCCATGATTTGCTCACTGTGACAAACTGCTTTATTGCAAAAAGTCTTCAATGGCTCAAAAATGGTGCTAACTTAAAATAACATTTCCTGACCAACTGAGTATGAATCTTTATTGATTATAGCTTTAAAAAAATGAGTAACAGTGTCTTCTCAGGGGCAAAACATCCAGCGGTGGTGGCAACCTTCATGGAATGATCCATCTTCGAACAGGTGCTACTAACAGAAGTCGACAAGCAGGCACTTCCTTCTACAACACCATAAAAGAATTTCTCATGCAGCAAGTCATCAAAATGATTCTGGAGTTTCAAAGAGTCTCAAATCAGGAACTCTGCAAGTACTACGTTAATATGCACAATGGTCATAAAAGTGTTATATGACTTAAACTAGTACCAGTTAAGAAATGAAAGAGTGAAAAAGAGGCTCAATAACACGCAAACCATGATTTGCTCAATGTGACAAACTGTGATTGTTTATTGGAAGAAGTCCTGATTGGCTCAAAAATGGTGCAAATTTAAAATGACATTTCCTGACCAACTGAGTATGAATCTTTATTGATTAAAGCTTTCAAAAAATTTGTAACAGTGTCTTCTCAGGGGCCAAAGATCCAGCGGTGGTGGCAACCATTATGGAATGATCCTTCTTCCGACAGCATAGTGCTACTAGCTCACGTCGACAAGCAGACGCTTCCTGCTTTTACTATGAAAAGTATTTCTCATGCAGCTAATTTTTCGAAATCATCCTGGGGTTCCAAAGAGTCTCGCATCAGGAACCCTGCCATACCTCTGCAAGTATTACGTTAATATGCACTATGGTGATAAAGTGTTATATGACTTAAACTAGTACCAGATAAGAAATGAAAGAGAGAAAAAGAGGCTCAATAACACGCAATCCATGATTTGTTCACTGTGACAAACTGTGATTGTTTATTGTAAGAAGTCTTGATAGGCTCATAAATGGTTACAAATTAAATCATGTTTCTTGACCAACTGAGTATGAATTTTTATTGATTAGGGCTTTCAAACATTGATAAACAGTTTCTTCTCAGTGGCCAAAGATCCAGCGTTGTTGGCAACCTTCATGGAATGATCTTTCTTCGGACAGGTAAATGCTACTAACAGACGTCGACAAGTAGACACTTCCTGCTACAATGCTTTGAAATTAATTTTTCATGCAGCAAATTCATAGTAACGATACTGGGGTACCAAAGAGTCCCACATCAAGAACACTGCCACACCTCTGCAAGTATTACATTAATATGCACAATGGTCATAACGTGTTATATGACATAGTATTAATTTCCTATATTTAATTATCAATGCTTAAATTGTACACAGCTGCCGTATTATATTGTATTATAATATTATTTGATAACAAAATAAATCATAATAACTGCCAAAGCATTTTGTACCTGTTTACAATTTTCATGTATCACTGTTATGCTTGATTATCTTCTACAGTTTTACTTCATGATTTAGCATTCTTATATATGAGTTATAGATTGTTATAGGTCTGTGTATTATGTATATATATTACAATATTACACTGTTATGCATCAAAATTTTAAAATTTAAGATGTGGCAGGATTATATAACTAAAGTTATGTAACACTTATATGTGGCTGATTTACGTACCGTTTACTCTGTATAAAGCATTGATATGCCTTAGGTTAAAGCATTTTTAAGTATTAGGTACATACAGTGTTATTTGTTGTAGCACTAAAATAATGTAACAGACCTATACATTGTTAAAATGTGTGATCATAATGCATATAATGGCTAGGTATTGTGTTTATGCATAATTATTGGTTGGATTATAGGGTCCTATTTTTCTAAAGATTTTCTGTTTCTGACTGCCACTACTAGACTGTGCTTTTCTTACTATAACTAGATAAGAAATGAAAAAGTGAAAAAGAGGCTCAATAACACACAGTCCATGATTTGCTCACTGTGACAAACTGCTTTATTGCAAAAAGTCTTCAATGGCTCAAAAATGGTGCTAACTTAAAATAACATTTCCTGACCAACTGAGTATGAATCTTTATTGATTATAGCTTTAAAAAAATGAGTAACAGTGTCTTCTCAGGGGCCAAACATCCAGCGGTGGTGGCAACCTTCATGGAATGATCCATCTTCGAACAGGTGCTACTAACAGAAGTCGACAAGCAGGCACTTCCTTCTACAACACCATAAAAGAATTTCTCATGCAGCAAGTCATCAAAATGATTCTGGAGTTTCAAAGAGTCTCAAATCAGGAACTCTGCAAGTACTACGTTAATATGCACAATGGTCATAAAAGTGTTATATGACTTAAACTAGTACCAGTTAAGAAATGAAAGAGTGAAAAAGAGGCTCAATAACACGCAAACCATGATTTGCTCAATGTGACAAACTGTGATTGTTTATTGGAAGAAGTCCTGATTGGCTCAAAAATGGTGCAAATTTAAAATGACATTTCCTGACCAACTGAGTATGAATCTTTATTGATTAAAGCTTTCAAAAAATTTGTAACAGTGTCTTCTCAGGGGCCAAAGATCCAGCGGTGGTGGCAACCATTATGGAATGATCCTTCTTCCGACAGCATAGTGCTACTAGCTCACGTCGACAAGCAGACGCTTCCTGCTTTTACTATGAAAAGTATTTCTCATGCAGCTAATTTTTCGAAATCATCCTGGGGTTCCAAAGAGTCTCGCATCAGGAACCCTGCCATACCTCTGCAAGTATTACGTTAATATGCACTATGGTGATAAAGTGTTATATGACTTAAACTAGTACCAGATAAGAAATGAAAGAGAGAAAAAGAGGCTCAATAACACGCAATCCATGATTTGTTCACTGTGACAAACTGTGATTGTTTATTGTAAGAAGTCTTGATAGGCTCATAAATGGTTACAAATTAAATCATGTTTCTTGACCAACTGAGTATGAATTTTTATTGATTAGGGCTTTCAAACATTGATAAACAGTTTCTTCTCAGTGGCCAAAGATCCAGCGTTGTTGGCAACCTTCATGGAATGATCTTTCTTCGGACAGGTAAATGCTACTAACAGACGTCGACAAGTAGACACTTCCTGCTACAATGCTTTGAAATTAATTTTTCATGCAGCAAATTCATAGTAACGATACTGGGGTACCAAAGAGTCCCACATCAAGAACCCTGCCACACCTCTGCAAGTATTACATTAATATGCACAATGGTCATAACGTGTTATATGACATAGTATTAATTTCCTATATTTAATTATCAATGCTTAAATTGTACACAGCTGCCGTATTATATTGTATTATAATATTATTTGATAACAAAATAAATCATAATAACTGCCAAAGCATTTTGTACCTGTTTACAATTTTCATGTATCACTGTTATGCATGGTTATCTTCTACAGTTTTACTTCATGATTTAGCATTCTTATATATGAGTTATAGATTGTTATAGGTCTGTGTATTATGTATATATATTACAATATTACACTGTTATGCAACAAAATTTCAAAATTTAAGATGTGGCAGGATTATATAACTAAAGTTATGTAACACTTATATGTGGCTGATTTACGTACCGTTGACTCTGTATAAAGCATTGATATGCCTTAGGTTAAAGCATTTTTAAGTATTAGGTACATACAGTGTTATTTGTTGTAGCACTAAAATAATGTAACAGACCTATACATTGTTAAAATGTGGCATCATAGTGCATATAATGGCTAGGTATTGTGTTTATGCATAATTATTGGTTGGATTATAGGGTCCTATTTTTCAAAGATTTTCTGTTTCTGACTGCCACTACTAGACTGTGCTTTTCTTACTAGAACTAGATAAGAAATGAAAAAGTGAAAAAGAGGCTCAATAACACACAGTCCATGATTTGCTCACTGTGACAAACTGCTTTATTGCAAAAAGTCTTCAATGGCTCAAAAATGGTGCTAACTTAAAATAACATTTCCTGACCAACTGAGTATGAATCTTTATTGATTATAGCTTTAAAAAAATGAGTAACAGTGTCTTCTCAGGGGCCAAACATCCAGCGGTGGTGGCAACCTTCATGGAATGATCCATCTTCGAACAGGTGCTACTAACAGAAGTCGACAAGCAGGCACTTCCTTCTACAACACCATAAAATTATTTCTCATGCAGCAAGTCATCAAAATGATTCTGGAGTTTCAAAGAGTCTCAAATCAGGAACTCTGCAAGTACTACGTTAATATGCACAATGGTCATAAAAGTGTTATATGACTTAAACTAGTACCAGTTAAGAAATGAAAGAGTGAAAAAGAGGCTCAATAACACGCAAACCATGATTTGCTCAATGTGACAAACTGTGATTGTTTATTGGAAGAAGTCCTGATTGGCTCAAAAATGGTGCAAATTTAAAATGACATTTCCTGACCAACTGAGTATGAATCTTTATTGATTGAAGCTTTCAAAAAATTTGTAACAGTGTCTTCTCAGGGGCCAAAGATCCAGCGGTGGTGGCAACCTTCATGGAATGATCCTTCTTCCGACAGCATAGTGCTACTAGATCACGTCGACAAGCAGACGCTTCCTGCTTTTACTGTGAAAAGTATTTCTCATGCAGCTAATTTTTCGAAATCATCCTGGGGTTCCAAAGAGTCTCACATCAGGAACCCTGCCATACCTCTGCAAGTATTACGTTAATATGCACTATGGTGATAAAGTGTTATATGACTTAAACTAGTACCAGATAAGAAATGAAAGAGAGAAAAAGAGGCTCAATAACACGCAATCCATGATTTGTTCACTGTGACAAACTGTGATTGTTTATTGTAAGAAGTCTTGATAGGCTCATAAATGGTTATAAATTAAATCATGTTTCTTGACCAACTGAGTATGAATTTTTATTGATTAGGGCTTTCAAACATTGATAAACAGTTTCTTCTCAGGGGCCAAAGATCCAGCGTTGTTGGCAACCTTCATGGAATGATCTTTCTTCGGACAGGTAAATGCTACTAACAGACGTCGACAAGTAGACACTTCCTGCTACAATGCTTTGAAATTAATTTTTCATGCAGCAAATTCATAGTAACGATACTGGGTTACCAAAGTGTCCCACATCAAGAACCCTGCCACACCTCTGCAAGTATTACATTAATATGCACAATGGTCATAACGTGTTATATGACATAGTATTAATTTCCTATATTTAATTATCAATGCTTAAATTGTACACAGCTGCCGTAATATATTGTATTATAATATTATTTGATAACAAAATAAATCATAATAACTGCCAAAACATTTTGTACCTGTTTACAATTTTCATGTATCACTGTTATGCATGGTTATCTTCTACAGTTTTACTTCATGATTTAGCATTCTTATATATGAGTTATAGATTGTTATAGGTCTGTGTATTATGTATATATATTACAATATTACACTGTTATGCATCAAAATTTTAAAATTTAAGATGTGGCAGGATTATATAACTAAAGTTATGTAACACTTATATGTGGCTGATTTACGTACCGTTGACTCTGTATAAAGCATTGATATGCCTTAGGTTAAAGCATTTTTAAGTATTAGGTACATACAGTGTTATTTGTTGTAGCACTAAAATAATGTAACAGACCTATACATTGTTAAAATGTGGCATCATAGTGCATATAATGGCTAGGTATTGTGTTTATGCATAATTATTGGTTGGATTATAGGGTCCTATTTTTCTAAAGATTTTCTGTTTCTGACTGCCACTACTAGACTGTGCTTTTCTTACTATAACTAGATAAGAAATGAAAAAGTGAAAAAGATGCTCAATAACACACAGTCCATGATTTGCTCACTGTGACAAACTGCTTTATTGCAAAAAGTTATCAATGGCTCAAAAATGGTGCTAACTTAAAATAACATTTCCTGACCAACTGAGTATGAATCTTTATTGATTATAGCTTTAAAAAAATGAGTAACAGTGTCTTCTCAGGGGCCAAACATCCAGCGGTGGTGGCAACCTTCATGGAATGATCCATCTTCGAACAGGTGCTACTAACAGAAGTCGACAAGCAGGCACTTCCTTCTACAACACCATAAAATAATTTCTCATGCAGCAAGTCATCAAAATGATTCTGGAGTTTCAAAGAGTCTCAAATCAGGAACTCTGCAAGTACTACGTTAATATGCACAATGGTCATAAAAGTGTTATATGACTTAAACTAGTACCAGTTAAGAAATGAAAGAGTGAAAAAGAGGCTCAATAACACGCAAACCATGATTTGCTCAATGTGACAAACTGTGATTGTTTATTGGAAGAAGTCCTGATTGGCTCAAAAATGGTGCAAATTTAAAATGACATTTCCTGACCAACTGAGTATGAATCTTTATTGATTAAAGCTTTCAAAAAATTTGTAACAGTGTCTTCTCAGGGGCCAAAGATCCAGTGGTGGTGGCAACCTTCATGGAATGATCCTTCTTCCGACAGCATAGTGCTACTAGATCACGTCGACAAGCAGACGCTTCCTGCTTTTACTATGAAAAGTATTTCTCATGCAGCTAATTTTTCGAAATCATCCTGGGGTTCCAAAGAGTCTCGCATCAGGAACCCTGCCATACCTCTGCAAGTATTACGTTAATATGCACTATGGTGATAAAGTGTTATATGACTTAAACTAGTACCAGATAAGAAATGAAAGAGAGAAAAAGAGGCTCAATAACACGCAATCCATGATTTGTTCACTGTGACAAACTGTGATTGTTTATTGTAAGAAGTCTTGATAGGCTCATAAATGGTTACAAATTAAATCATGTTTCTTGACCAACTGAGTATGAATTTTTATTGATTAGGGCTTTCAAACATTGATAAACAGTTTCTTCTCAGTGGCCAAAGATCCAGCGTTGTTGGCAACCTTCATGGAATGATCTTTCTTCGGACAGGTAAATGCTACTAACAGACGTCGACAAGTAGACACTTCCTGCTACAATGCTTTGAAATTAATTTTTCATGCAGCAAATTCATAGTAACGATACTGGGTTACCAAAGAGTCCCACATCAAGAACCCTGCCACACCTCTGCAAGTATTACATTAATATGCACAATGGTCATAACGTGTTATATGACATAGTATTAATTTCCTATATTTAATTATCAATGCTTAAATTGTACACAGCTGCCGTATTATATTGTATTATAATATTATTTGATAACAAAATAAATCATAATAACTGCCAAAGCATTTTGTACCTGTTTACAATTTTCATGTATCACTGTTATGCATGGTTATCTTCTACAGTTTTACTTCATGATTTAGCATTCTTATATATGAGTTATAGATTGTTATAGGTCTGTGTATTATGTATATATATTACAATATTACACTGTTATGCATCAAAATTTTAAAATTTAAGATGTGGCAGGATTATATAACTAAAGTTATATAACACTTATATGTGGCTGATTTACGTACCGTTGACTCTGTATAAAGCATTGATATGCCTTAGGTTAAAGCATTTTTAAGTATTAGGTACATACAGTGTTATTTGTTGTAGCACTAAAATAATGTAACAGACCTATACATTGTTAAAATGTGGCATCATAGTGCATATAATGGCTAGGTATTGTGTTTATGCATAATTATTGGTTGGATTATAGGGTCCTATTTTTCTAAAGATTTTCTGTTTCTGACTGCCACTACTAGACTGTGCTTTTCTTACTATAACTAGATAAGAAATGAAAAAGTGAAAAAGATGCTCAATAACACACAGTCCATGATTTGCTCACTGTGACAAACTGCTTTATTGCAAAAAGTCTTCAATGGCTCAAAAATGGTGCTAACTTAAAATAACATTTCCTGACCAACTGAGTATGAATCTTTATTGATTATAGCTTTAAAAAAATGAGTAACAGTGTCTTCTCAGGGGCCAAACATCCAGCGGTGGTGGCAACCTTCATGGAATGATCCATCTTCGAACAGGTGCTACTAACAGAAGTCGACAAGCAGGCACTTCCTTCTACAACACCATAAAATAATTTCTCATGCAGCAAGTCATCAAAATGATTCTGGAGTTTCAAAGAGTCTCAAATCAGGAACTCTGCAAGTACTACGTTAATATGCACAATGGTCATAAAAGTGTTATATGACTTAAACTAGTACCAGTTAAGAAATGAAAGAGTGAAAAAGAGGCTCAATAACACGCAAACCATGATTTGCTCAATGTGACAAACTGTGATTGTTTATTGGAAGAAGTCCTGATTGGCTCAAAAATGGTGCAAATTTAAAATGACATTTCCTGACCAACTGAGTATGAATCTTTATTGATTAAAGCTTTCAAAAAATTTGTAACAGTGTCTTCTCAGGGGCCAAAGATCCAGTGGTGGTGGCAACCTTCATGGAATGATCCTTCTTCCGACAGCATAGTGCTACTAGATCACGTCGACAAGCAGACGCTTCCTGCTTTTACTATGAAAAGTATTTCTCATGCAGCTAATTTTTCGAAATCATCCTGGGGTTCCAAAGAGTCTCGCATCAGGAACCCTGCCATACCTCTGCAAGTATTACGTTAATATGCACTATGGTGATAAAGTGTTATATGACTTAAACTAGTACCAGATAAGAAATGAAAGAGAGAAAAAGAGGCTCAATAACACGCAATCCATGATTTGTTCACTGTGACAAACTGTGATTGTTTATTGTAAGAAGTCTTGATAGGCTCATAAATGGTTACAAATTAAATCATGTTTCTTGACCAACTGAGTATGAATTTTTATTGATTAGGGCTTTCAAACATTGATAAACAGTTTCTTCTCAGTGGCCAAAGATCCAGCGTTGTTGGCAACCTTCATGGAATGATCTTTCTTCGGACAGGTAAATGCTACTAACAGACGTCGACAAGTAGACACTTCCTGCTACAATGCTTTGAAATTAATTTTTCATGCAGCAAATTCATAGTAACGATACTGGGGTACCAAAGAGTCCCACATCAAGAACCCTGCTACACCTCTGCAAGTATTACATTAATATGCACAATGGTCATAACGTGTTATATGACATAGTATTAATTTCCTATATTTAATTATCAATGCTTAAATTGTACACAGCTGCCGTATTATATTGTATTATAATATTATTTGATAACAAAATAAATCATAATAACTGCCAAAGCATTTTGTACCTGTTTACAATTTTCATGTATCACTGTTATGCATGGTTATCTTCTACAGTTTTACTTCATGATTTAGCATTCTTATATATGAGTTATAGATTGTTATAGGTCTGTGTATTATGTATATATATTACAATATTACACTGTTATGCATCAAAATTTTAAAATTTAAGATGTGGCAGGATTATATAACTAAAGTTATGTAACACTTATATGTGGCTGATTTACGTACCGTTGACTCTGTATAAAGCATTGATATGCCTTAGGTTAAAGCATTTTTAAGTATTAGGTACATACAGTGTTATTTGTTGTAGCACTAAAATAATGTAACAGACCTATACATTGTTAAAATGTGGCATCATAGTGCATATAATGGCTAGGTATTGTGTTTATGCATAATTATTGGTTGGATTATAGGGTCCTATTTTTCTAAAGATTTTCTGTTTCTGACTGCCACTACTAGACTGTGCTTTTCTTACTAGAACTAGATAAGAAATGAAAAAGTGAAAAAGAGGCTCAATAACACACAGTCCATGATTTGCTCACTGTGACAAACTGCTTTATTGCAAAAAGTCTTCAATGGCTCAAAAATGGTGCTAACTTAAAATAACATTTCCTGACCAACTGAGTATGAATCTTTATTGATTATAGCTTTAAAAAAATGAGTAACAGTGTCTTCTCAGGGGCCAAACATCCAGCGGTGGTGGCAACCTTCATGGAATGATCCATCTTCGAACAGGTGCTACTAACAGAAGTCGACAAGCAGGCACTTCCTTCTACAACACCATAAAATAATTTCTCATGCAGCAAGTCATCAAAATGATTCTGGAGTTTCAAAGAGTCTCAAATCAGGAACTCTGCAAGTACTACGTTAATATGCACAATGGTCATAAAAGTGTTATATGACTTAAACTAGTACCAGTTAAGAAATGAAAGAGTGAAAAAGAGGCTCAATAACACGCAAACCATGATTTGCTCAATGTGACAAACTGTGATTGTTTATTGGAAGAAGTCCTGATTGGCTCAAAAATGGTGCAAATTTAAAATGACATTTCCTGACCAACTGAGTATGAATCTTTATTGATTAAAGCTTTCAAAAAATTTGTAACAGTGTCTTCTCAGGGGCCAAAGATCCAGCGGTGGTGGCAACCTTCATGGAATGATCCTTCTTCCGACAGCATAGTGCTACTAGATCACGTCGACAAGCAGACGCTTCCTGCTTTAACTATGAAAAGTATTTCTCATGCAGCTAATTTTTCGAAATCATCCTGGGTTTCCAAAGAGTCTCGCATCAGGAACCCTGCCATACCTCTGCAAGTATTACGTTAATATGCACTATGGTGATAAAGTGTTATATGACTTAAACTAGTACCAGATAAGAAATGAAAGAGAGAAAAAGAGGCTCAATAACACGCAATCCATGATTTGTTCACTGTGACAAACTGTGATTGTTTATTGTAAGAAGTCTTGATAGGCTCATAAATGGTTACAAATTAAATCATGTTTCTTGACCAACTGAGTAGGAATTTTTATTGATTAGGGCTTTCAAACATTGATAAACAGTTTCTTCTCAGTGGCCAAAGATCCAGCGTTGTTGGCAACCTTCATGGAATGATCTTTCTTCGGACAGGTAAATGCTACTAACAGACGTCGACAAGTAGACACTTCCTGCTACAATGCTTTGAAATTAATTTTTCATGCAGCAAATTCATAGTAACGATACTGGGGTACCAAAGAGTCCCACATCAAGAACCCTGCCACACCTCTGCAAGTATTACATTAATATGCACAATGGTCATAACGTGTTATATGACATAGTATTAATTTCCTATATTTAATTATCAATGCTTAAATTGTACACAGCTGCCGTATTATATTGTATTATAATATTATTTGATAACAAAATAAATCATAATAACTGCCAAAGCATTTTGTACCTGTTTATAATTTTCATGTATCACTGTTATGCATGGTTATCTTCTACAGTTTTACTTCATGATTTAGCATTCTTATATATGAGTTATAGATTGTTATAGGTCTGTGTATTATGTATATATATTACAATATTACACTGTTATGCATCAAAATTTAAAAATTTAAGATGTGGCATATTATATAACTAAAGTTATGTAACACTTATATGTGGCTGATTTACGTACCGTTGACTCTGTATAAAGCATTGATATGCCTTAGGTTAAAGCATTTTTAAGTATTAGGTACATACAGTGTTATTTGTTGTAGCACTAAAATAATGTAACAGACCTATACATTGTTAAAATGTGGCATCATAGTGCATATAATGGCTAGGTATTGTGTTTATGCATAATTATTGGTTGGATTATAGGGTCCTATTTTTCAAAGATTTTCTGTTTCTGACTGCCACTACTAGACTGTGCTTTTCTTACTAGAACTAGATAAGAAATGAAAAAGTGAAAAAGAGGCTCAATAACACACAGTCCATGATTTGCTCACTGTGACAAACTGCTTTATTGCAAAAAGTCTTTAATGGCTCAAAAATGGTGCTAACTTAAAATAACATTTCCTGACCAACTGAGTATGAATCTTTATTGATTATAGCTTTAAAAAAATGAGTAACAGTGTCTTCTCAGGGGCCAAACATCCAGCGGTGGTGGCAACCTTCATGGAATGATCCATCTTCGAACAGGTGCTACTAACAGAAGTCGACAAGCAGGCACTTCCTTCTACAACACCATAAAATAATTTCTCATGCAGCAAGTCATCAAAATGATTCTGGAGTTTCAAAGAGTCTCAAATCAGGAACTCTGCAAGTACTACGTTAATATGCACAATGGTCATAAAAGTGTTATATGACTTAAACTAGTACCAGTTAAGAAATGAAAGAGTGAAAAAGAGGCTCAATAACACGCAAACCATGATTTGCTCAATGTGACAAACTGTGATTGTTTATTGGAAGAAGTCCTGATTGGCTCAAAAATGGTGCAAATTTAAAATGACATTTCCTGACCAACTGAGTATGAATCTTTATTGATTAAAGCTTTCAAAAAATTTGTAACAGTGTCTTTTCAGGGGCCAAAGATCCAGTGGTGATGGCAACCTTCATGGAATGATCCTTCTTCCGACAGCATAGTGCTACTAGATCACGTCGACAAGCAGACGCTTCCTGCTTTTACTATGAAAAGTATTTCTCATGCAGCTAATTTTTCGAAATCATCCTGGGGTTCCAAAGAGTCTCGCATCAGGAACCCTGCCATACCTCTGCAAGTATTACGTTAATATGCACTATGGTGATAAAGTGTTATATGACTTAAACTAGTACCAGATAAGAAATGAAAGAGAGAAAAAGAGGCTCAATAACACGCAATCCATGATTTGTTCACTGTGACAAACTGTGATTGTTTATTGTAAGAAGTCTTGATAGGCTCATAAATGGTTATAAATTAAATCATGTTTCTTGACCAACTGAGTATGAATTTTTATTGATTAGGGCTTTCAAACATTGATAAACAGTTTCTTCTCAGTGGCCAAAGATCCAGCGTTGTTGGCAACCTTCATGGAATGATCTTTCTTCGGACAGGTAAATGCTACTAACAGACGTCGACAAGTAGACACTTCCTGCTACAATGCTTTGAAATTAATTTTTCATGCAGCAAATTCATAGTAACGATACTGGGTTACCAAAGAGTCCCACATCAAGAACCCTGCCACACCTCTGCAAGTATTACATTAATATGCACAATGGTCATAACGTGTTATATGACATAGTATTAATTTCCTATATTTAATTATCAATGCTTAAATTGTACACAGCTGCCGTAATATATTGTATTATAATATTATTTGATAACAAAATAAATCATAATAACTGCCAAAGCATTTTGTACCTGTTTACAATTTTCATGTATCACTGTTATGCATGGTTATCTTCTACAGTTTTACTTCATGATTTAGCATTCTTATATATGAGTTATAGATTGTTATAGGTCTGTGTATTATGTATATATATTACAATATTACACTGTTATGCATCAAAATTTTAAAATTTAAGATGTGGCAGGATTATATAACTAAAGTTATGTAACACTTATATGTGGCTGATTTACGTACCGTTGACTCTGTATAAAGCATTGATATGCCTTAGGTTAAAGCATTTTTAAGTATTAGGTACATACAGTGTTATTTGTTGTAGCACTAAAATAATGTAACAGACCTATACATTGTTAAAATGTGGCATCATAGTGCATATAATGGCTAGGTATTGTGTTTATGCATAATTATTGGTTGGATTATAGGGTCCTATTTTTCTAAAGATTTTCTGTTTCTGACTGCCACTACTAGACTGTGCTTTTCTTACTATAACTAGATAAGAAATGAAAAAGTGAAAAAGATGCTCAATAACACACAGTCCATGATTTGCTCACTGTGACAAACTGCTTATTTGCAAAAAGTTATCAATGGCTCAAAAATGGTGCTAACTTAAAATAACATTTCCTGACCAACTGAGTATGAATCTTTATTGATTATAGCTTTAAAAAAATGAGTAACAGTGTCTTCTCAGGGGCCAAACATCCAGCGGTGGTGGCAACCTTCATGGAATGATCCATCTTCGAACAGGTGCTACTAACAGAAGTCGACAAGCAGGCACTTCCTTCTACAACACCATAAAATAATTTCTCATGCAGCAAGTCATCAAAATGATTCTGGAGTTTCAAAGAGTCTCAAATCAGGAACTCTGCAAGTACTACGTTAATATGCACAATGGTCATAAAAGTGTTATATGACTTAAACTAGTACCAGTTAAGAAATGAAAGAGTGAAAAAGAGGCTCAATAACACGCAAACCATGATTTGCTCAATGTGACAAACTGTGATTGTTTATTGGAAGAAGTCCTGATTGGCTCAAAAATGGTGCAAATTTAAAATGACATTTCCTGACCAACTGAGTATGAATCTTTATTGATTAAAGCTTTCAAAAAATTTGTAACAGTGTCTTCTCAGGGGCCAAAGATCCAGTGGTGGTGGCAACCTTCATGGAATGATCCTTCTTCCGACAGCATAGTGCTACTAGATCACGTCGACAAGCAGACGCTTCCTGCTTTTACTATGAAAAGTATTTCTCATGCAGCTAATTTTTCGAAATCATCCTGGGGTTCCAAAGAGTCTCGCATCAGGAACCCTGCCATACCTCTGCAAGTATTACGTTAATATGCACTATGGTGATAAAGTGTTATATGACTTAAACTAGTACCAGATAAGAAATGAAAGAGAGAAAAAGAGGCTCAATAACACGCAATCCATGATTTGTTCACTGTGACAAACTGTGATTGTTTATTGTAAGAAGTCTTGATAGGCTCATAAATGGTTACAAATTAAATCATGTTTCTTGACCAACTGAGTATGAATTTTTATTGATTAGGGCTTTCAAACATTGATAAACAGTTTCTTCTCAGTGGCCAAAGATCCAGCGTTTTTGGCAACCTTCATGGAATGATCTTTCTTCGGACAGGTAAATGCTACTAACAGACGTCGACAAGTAGACACTTCCTGCTACAATGCTTTGAAATTAATTTTTCATGCAGCAAATTCATAGTAACGATACTGGGTTACCAAAGAGTCCCACATCAAGAACCCTGCCACACCTCTGCAAGTATTACATTAATATGCACAATGGTCATAACGTGTTATATGACATAGTATTAATTTCCTATATTTAATTATCAATGCTTAAATTGTACACAGCTGCCGTATTATATTGTATTATAATATTATTTGATAACAAAATAAATCATAATAACTGCCAAAGCATTTTGTACCTGTTTACAATTTTCATGTATCACTGTTATGCATGGTTATCTTCTACAGTTTTACTTCATGATTTAGCATTCTTATATATGAGTTATAGATTGTTATAGGTCTGTGTATTATGTATATATATTACAATATTACACTGTTATGCATCAAAATTTTAAAATTTAAGATGTGGCAGGATTATATAACTAAAGTTATGTAACACTTATATGTGGCTGATTTACGTACCGTTGACTCTGTATAAAGCATTGATATGCCTTAGGTTAAAGCATTTTTAAGTATTAGGTACATACAGTGTTATTTGTTGTAGCACTAAAATAATGTAACAGACCTATACATTGTTAAAATGTGGCATCATAGTGCATATAATGGCTAGGTATTGTGTTTATGCATAATTATTGGTTGGATTATAGGGTCCTATTTTTCTAAAGATTTTCTGTTTCTGACTGCCACTACTAGACTGTGCTTTTCTTACTATAACTAGATAAGAAATGAAAAAGTGAAAAAGATGCTCAATAACACACAGTCCATGATTTGCTCACTGTGACAAACTGCTTTATTGCAAAAAGTCTTCAATGGCTCAAAAATGGTGCTAACTTAAAATAACATTTCCTGACCAACTGAGTATGAATCTTTATTGATTATAGCTTTAAAAAAATGAGTAACAGTGTCTTCTCAGGGGCCAAACATCCAGCGGTGGTGGCAACCTTCATGGAATGATCCATCTTCGAACAGGTGCTACTAACAGAAGTCGACAAGCAGGCACTTCCTTCTACAACACCATAAAATAATTTCTCATGCAGCAAGTCATCAAAATGATTCTGGAGTTTCAAAGAGTCTCAAATCAGGAACTCTGCAAGTACTACGTTAATATGCACAATGGTCATAAAAGTGTTATATGACTTAAACTAGTACCAGTTAAGAAATGAAAGAGTGAAAAAGAGGCTCAATAACACGCAAACCATGATTTGCTCAATGTGACAAACTGTGATTGTTTATTGGAAGAAGTCCTGATTGGCTCAAAAATGGTGCAAATTTAAAATGACATTTCCTGACCAACTGAGTATGAATCTTTATTGATTAAAGCTTTCAAAAAATTTGTAACAGTGTCTTCTCAGGGGCCAAAGATCCAGTGGTGATGGCAACCTTCATGGAATGATCCTTCTTCCGACAGCATAGTGCTACTAGATCACGTCGACAAGCAGACGCTTCCTGCTTTTACTATGAAAAGTATTTCTCATGCAGCTAATTTTTCGAAATCATCCTGGGGTTCCAAAGAGTCTCGCATCAGGAACCCTGCCATACCTCTGCAAGTATTACGTTAATATGCACTATGGTGATAAAGTGTTATATGACTTAAACTAGTACCAGATAAGAAATGAAAGAGAGAAAAAGAGGCTCAATAACACGCAATCCATGATTTGTTCACTGTGACAAACTGTGATTGTTTATTGTAAGAAGTCTTGATAGGCTCATAAATGGTTATAAATTAAATCATGTTTCTTGACCAACTGAGTATGAATTTTTATTGATTAGGGCTTTCAAACATTGATAAACAGTTTCTTCTCAGTGGCCAAAGATCCAGCGTTGTTGGCAACCTTCATGGAATGATCTTTCTTCGGACAGGTAAATGCTACTAACAGACGTCGACAAGTAGACACTTCCTGCTACAATGCTTTGAAATTAATTTTTCATGCAGCAAATTCATAGTAACGATACTGGGTTACCAAAGAGTCCCACATCAAGAACCCTGCCACACCTCTGCAAGTATTACATTAATATGCACAATGGTCATAACGTGTTATATGACATAGTATTAATTTCCTATATTTAATTATCAATGCTTAAATTGTACACAGCTGCCGTAATATATTGTATTATAATATTATTTGATAACAAAATAAATCATAATAACTGCCAAAGCATTTTGTACCTGTTTACAATTTTCATGTATCACTGTTATGCATGGTTATCTTCTACAGTTTTACTTCATGATTTAGCATTCTTATATATGAGTTATAGATTGTTATAGGTCTGTGTATTATGTATATATATTACAATATTACACTGTTATGCATCAAAATTTTAAAATTTAAGATGTGGCAGGATTATATAACTAAAGTTATGTAACACTTATATGTGGCTGATTTACGTACCGTTGACTCTGTATAAAGCATTGATATGCCTTAGGTTAAAGCATTTTTAAGTATTAGGTACATACAGTGTTATTTGTTGTAGCACTAAAATAATGTAACAGACCTATACATTGTTAAAATGTGGCATCATAGTGCATATAATGGCTAGGTATTGTGTTTATGCATAATTATTGGTTGGATTATAGGGTCCTATTTTTCTAAAGATTTTCTGTTTCTGACTGCCACTACTAGACTGTGCTTTTCTTACTATAACTAGATAAGAAATGAAAAAGTGAAAAAGATGCTCAATAACACACAGTCCATGATTTGCTCACTGTGACAAACTGCTTTATTGCAAAAAGTTATCAATGGCTCAAAAATGGTGCTAACTTAAAATAACATTTCCTGACCAACTGAGTATGAATCTTTATTGATTATAGCTTTAAAAAAATGAGTAACAGTGTCTTCTCAGGGGCCAAACATCCAGCGGTGGTGGCAACCTTCATGGAATGATCCATCTTCGAACAGGTGCTACTAACAGAAGTCGACAAGCAGGCACTTCCTTCTACAACACCATAAAATAATTTCTCATGCAGCAAGTCATCAAAATGATTCTGGAGTTTCAAAGAGTCTCAAATCAGGAACTCTGCAAGTACTACGTTAATATGCACAATGGTCATAAAAGTGTTATATGACTTAAACTAGTACCAGTTAAGAAATGAAAGAGTGAAAAAGAGGCTCAATAACACGCAAACCATGATTTGCTCAATGTGACAAACTGTGATTGTTTATTGGAAGAAGTCCTGATTGGCTCAAAAATGGTGCAAATTTAAAATGACATTTCCTGACCAACTGAGTATGAATCTTTATTGATTAAAGCTTTCAAAAAATTTGTAACAGTGTCTTCTCAGGGGCCAAAGATCCAGTGGTGGTGGCAACCTTCATGGAATGATCCTTCTTCCGACAGCATAGTGCTACTAGATCACGTCGACAAGCAGACGCTTCCTGCTTTTACTATGAAAAGTATTTCTCATGCAGCTAATTTTTCGAAATCATCCTGGGGTTCCAAAGAGTCTCGCATCAGGAACCCTGCCATACCTCTGCAAGTATTACGTTAATATGCACTATGGTGATAAAGTGTTATATGACTTAAACTAGTACCAGATAAGAAATGAAAGAGAGAAAAAGAGGCTCAATAACACGCAATCCATGATTTGTTCACTGTGACAAACTGTGATTGTTTATTGTAAGAAGTCTTGATAGGCTCATAAATGGTTACAAATTAAATCATGTTTCTTGACCAACTGAGTATGAATTTTTATTGATTAGGGCTTTCAAACATTGATAAACAGTTTCTTCTCAGTGGCCAAAGATCCAGCGTTGTTGGCAACCTTCATGGAATGATCTTTCTTCGGACAGGTAAATGCTACTAACAGACGTCGACAAGTAGACACTTCCTGCTACAATGCTTTGAAATTAATTTTTCATGCAGCAAATTCATAGTAACGATACTGGGTTACCAAAGAGTCCCACATCAAGAACCCTGCCACACCTCTGCAAGTATTACATTAATATGCACAATGGTCATAACGTGTTATATGACATAGTATTAATTTCCTATATTTAATTATCAATGCTTAAATTGTACACAGCTGCCGTATTATATTGTATTATAATATTATTTGATAACAAAATAAATCATAATAACTGCCAAAGCATTTTGTACCTGTTTACAATTTTCATGTATCACTGTTATGCATGGTTATCTTCTACAGTTTTACTTCATGATTTAGCATTCTTATATATGAGTTATAGATTGTTATAGGTCTGTGTATTATGTATATATATTACAATATTACACTGTTATGCATCAAAATTTTAAAATTTAAGATGTGGCAGGATTATATAACTAAAGTTATGTAACACTTATATGTGGCTGATTTACGTACCGTTGACTCTGTATAAAGCATTGATATGCCTTAGGTTAAAGCATTTTTAAGTATTAGGTACATACAGTGTTATTTGTTGTAGCACTAAAATAATGTAACAGACCTATACATTGTTAAAATGTGGCATCATAGTGCATATAATGGCTAGGTATTGTGTTTATGCATAATTATTGGTTGGATTATAGGGTCCTATTTTTCTAAAGATTTTCTGTTTCTGACTGCCACTACTAGACTGTGCTTTTCTTACTATAACTAGATAAGAAATGAAAAAGTGAAAAAGATGCTCAATAACACACAGTCCATGATTTGCTCACTGTGACAAACTGCTTTATTGCAAAAAGTCTTCAATGGCTCAAAAATGGTGCTAACTTAAAATAACATTTCCTGATCAACTGAGTATGAATCTTTATTGATTATAGCTTTAAAAAAATGAGTAACAGTGTCTTCTCAGGGGCCAAACATCCAGCGGTGGTGGCAACCTTCATGGAATGATCCATCTTCGAACAGGTGCTACTAACAGAAGTCGACAAGCAGGCACTTCCTTCTACAACACCATAAAATAATTTCTCATGCAGCAAGTCATCAAAATGATTCTGGAGTTTCAAAGAGTCTCAAATCAGGAACTCTGCAAGTACTACGTTAATATGCACAATGGTCATAAAAGTGTTATATGACTTAAACTAGTACCAGTTAAGAAATGAAAGAGTGAAAAAGAGGCTCAATAACACGCAAACCATGATTTGCTCAATGTGACAAACTGTGATTGTTTATTGGAAGAAGTCCTGATTGGCTCAAAAATGGTGCAAATTTAAAATGACATTTCCTGACCAACTGAGTATGAATCTTTATTGATTAAAGCTTTCAAAAAATTTGTAACAGTGTCTTCTCAGGGGCCAAAGATCCAGTGGTGGTGGCAACCTTCATGGAATGATCCTTCTTCCGACAGCATAGTGCTACTAGATCACGTCGACAAGCAGACGCTTCCTGCTTTTACTATGAAAAGTATTTCTCATGCAGCTAATTTTTCGAAATCATCCTGGGGTTCCAAAGAGTCTCGCATCAGGAACCCTGCCATACCTCTGCAAGTATTACGTTAATATGCACTATGGTGATAAAGTGTTATATGACTTAAACTAGTACCAGATAAGAAATGAAAGAGAGAAAAAGAGGCTCAATAACACGCAATCCATGATTTGTTCACTGTGACAAACTGTGATTGTTTATTGTAAGAAGTCTTGATAGGCTCATAAATGGTTACAAATTAAATCATGTTTCTTGACCAACTGAGTATGAATTTTTATTGATTAGGGCTTTCAAACATTGATAAACAGTTTCTTCTCAGTGGCCAAAGATCCAGCGTTGTTGGCAACCTTCATGGAATGATCTTTCTTCGGACAGGTAAATGCTACTAACAGACGTCGACAAGTAGACACTTCCTGCTACAATGCTTTGAAATTAATTTTTCATGCAGCAAATTCATAGTAACGATACTGGGTTACCAAAGAGTCCCACATCAAGAACCCTGCCACACCTCTGCAAGTATTACATTAATATGCACAATGGTCATAACGTGTTATATGACATAGTATTAATTTCCTATATTTAATTATCAATGCTTAAATTGTACACAGCTGCCGTATTATATTGTATTATAATATTATTTGATAACAAAATAAATCATAATAACTGCCAAAGCATTTTGTACCTGTTTACAATTTTCATGTATCACTGTTATGCATGGTTATCTTCTACAGTTTTACTTCATGATTTAGCATTCTTATATATGAGTTATAGATTGTTATAGGTCTGTGTATTATGTATATATATTACAATATTACACTGTTATGCATCAAAATTTTAAAATTTAAGATGTGGCAGGATTATATAACTAAAGTTATGTAACACTTATATGTGGCTGATTTACGTACCGTTGACTCTGTATAAAGCATTGATATGCCTTAGGTTAAAGCATTTTTAAGTATTAGGTACATACAGTGTTATTTGTTGTAGCACTAAAATAATGTAACAGACCTATACATTGTTAAAATGTGGCATCATAGTGCATATAATGGCTAGGTATTGTGTTTATGCATAATTATTGGTTGGATTATAGGGTCCTATTTTTCTAAAGATTTTCTGTTTCTGACTGCCACTACTAGACTGTGCTTTTCTTACTATAACTAGATAAGAAATGAAAAAGTGAAAAAGATGCTCAATAACACACAGTCCATGATTTGCTCACTGTGACAAACTGCTTTATTGCAAAAAGTCTTCAATGGCTCAAAAATGGTGCTAACTTAAAATAACATTTCCTGATCAACTGAGTATGAATCTTTATTGATTATAGCTTTAAAAAAATGAGTAACAGTGTCTTCTCAGGGGCCAAACATCCAGCGGTGGTGGCAACCTTCATGGAATGATCCATCTTCGAACAGGTGCTACTAACAGAAGTCGACAAGCAGGCACTTCCTTCTACAACACCATAAAATAATTTCTCATGCAGCAAGTCATCAAAATGATTCTGGAGTTTCAAAGAGTCTCAAATCAGGAACTCTGCAAGTACTACGTTAATATGCACAATGGTCATAAAAGTGTTATATGACTTAAACTAGTACCAGTTAAGAAATGAAAGAGTGAAAAAGAGGCTCAATAACACGCAAACCATGATTTGCTCAATGTGACAAACTGTGATTGTTTATTGGAAGAAGTCCTGATTGGCTCAAAAATGGTGCAAATTTAAAATGACATTTCCTGACCAACTGAGTATGAATCTTTATTGATTAAAGCTTTCAAAAAAATTGTAACAGTGTCTTCTCAGGGGCCAAAGATCCAGTGGTGGTGGCAACCTTCATGGAATGATCCTTCTTCCGACAGCATAGTGCTACTAGATCACGTCGACAAGCAGACGCTTCCTGCTTTTACTATGAAAAGTATTTCTCATGCAGCTAATTTTTCGAAATCATCCTGGGGTTCCAAAGAGTCTCGCATCAGGAACCCTGCCATACCTCTGCAAGTATTACGTTAATATGCACTATGGTGATAAAGTGTTATATGACTTAAACTAGTACCAGATAAGAAATGAAAGAGAGAAAAAGAGGCTCAATAACACGCAATCCATGATTTGTTCACTGTGACAAACTGTGATTGTTTATTGTAAGAAGTCTTGATAGGCTCATAAATGGTTACAAATTAAATCATGTTTCTTGACCAACTGAGTATGAATTTTTATTGATTAGGGCTTTCAAACATTGATAAACAGTTTCTTCTCAGTGGCCAAAGATCCAGCGTTGTTGGCAACCTTCATGGAATGATCTTTCTTCGGACAGGTAAATGCTACTAACAGACGTCGACAAGTAGACACTTCCTGCTACAATGCTTTGAAATTAATTTTTCATGCAGCAAATTCATAGTAACGATACTGGGTTACCAAAGAGTCCCACATCAAGAACCCTGCTACACCTCTGCAAGTATTACATTAATATGCACAATGGTCATAACGTGTTATATGACATAGTATTAATTTCCTATATTTAATTATCAATGCTTAAATTGTACACAGCTGCCGTATTATATTGTATTATAATATTATTTGATAACAAAATAAATCATAATAACTGCCAAAGCATTTTGTACCTGTTTACAATTTTCATGTATCACTGTTATGCATGGTTATCTTCTACAGTTTTACTTCATGATTTAGCATTCTTATATATGAGTTATAGATTGTTATAGGTCTGTGTATTATGTATATATATTACAATATTACACTGTTATGCATCAAAATTTTAAAATTTAAGATGTGGCAGGATTATATAACTAAAGTTATGTAACACTTATATGTGGCTGATTTACGTACCGTTGACTCTGTATAAAGCATTGATATGCCTTAGGTTAAAGCATTTTTAAGTATTAGGTACATACAGTGTTATTTGTTGTAGCACTAAAATAATGTAACAGACCTATACATTGTTAAAATGTGGCATCATAGTGCATATAATGGCTAGGTATTGTGTTTATGCATAATTATTGGTTGGATTATAGGGTCCTATTTTTCTAAAGATTTTCTGTTTCTGACTGCCACTACTAGACTGTGCTTTTCTTACTATAACTAGATAAGAAATGAAAAAGTGAAAAAGATGCTCAATAACACACAGTCCATGATTTGCTCACTGTGACAAACTGCTTTATTGCAAAAAGTCTTCAATGGCTCAAAAATGGTGCTAACTTAAAATAACATTTCCTGACCAACTGAGTATGAATCTTTATTGATTATAGCTTTAAAAAAATGAGTAACAGTGTCTTCTCAGGGGCCAAACATCCAGCGGTGGTGGCAACCTTCATGGAATGATCCATCTTCGAACAGGTGCTACTAACAGAAGTCGACAAGCAGGCACTTCCTTCTACAACACCATAAAATAATTTCTCATGCAGCAAGTCATCAAAATGATTCTGGAGTTTCAAAGAGTCTCAAATCAGGAACTCTGCAAGTACTACGTTAATATGCACAATGGTCATAAAAGTGTTATATGACTTAAACTAGTACCAGTTAAGAAATGAAAGAGTGAAAAAGAGGCTCAATAACACGCAAACCATGATTTGCTCAATGTGACAAACTGTGATTGTTTATTGGAAGAAGTCCTGATTGGCTCAAAAATGGTGCAAATTTAAAATGACATTTCCTGACCAACTGAGTATGAATCTTTATTGATTAAAGCTTTCAAAAAATTTGTAACAGTGTCTTCTCAGGGGCCAAAGATCCAGTGGTGGTGGCAACCTTCATGGAATGATCCTTCTTCCGACAGCATAGTGCTACTAGATCACGTCGACAAGCAGACGCTTCCTGCTTTTACTATGAAAAGTATTTCTCATGCAGCTAATTTTTCGAAATCATCCTGGGGTTCCAAAGAGTCTCGCATCAGGAACCCTGCCATACCTCTGCAAGTATTACGTTAATATGCACTATGGTGATAAAGTGTTATATGACTTAAACTAGTACCAGATAAGAAATGAAAGAGAGAAAAAGAGGCTCAATAACACGCAATCCATGATTTGTTCACTGTGACAAACAGTGATTGTTTATTGTAAGAAGTCTTGATAGGCTCATAAATGGTTACAAATTAAATCATGTTTCTTGACCAACTGAGTATGAATTTTTATTGATTAGGGCTTTCAAACATTGATAAACAGTTTCTTCTCAGTGGCCAAAGATCCAGCGTTGTTGGCAACCTTCATGGAATGATCTTTCTTCGGACAGGTAAATGCTACTAACAGACGTCGACAAGTAGACACTTCCTGCTACAATGCTTTGAAATTAATTTTTCATGCAGCAAATTCATAGTAACGATACTGGGGTACCAAAGAGTCCCACATTAAGAACCCTGCTACACCTCTGCAAGTATTACATTAATATGCACAATGGTCATAACGTGTTATATGACATAGTATTAATTTCCTATATTTAATTATCAATGCTTAAATTGTACACAGCTGCCGTATTATATTGTATTATAATATTATTTGATAACAAAATAAATCATAATAACTGCCAAAGCATTTTGTACCTGTTTACAATTTTCATGTATCACTGTTATGCATGGTTATCTTCTACAGTTTTACTTCATGATTTAGCATTCTTATATATGAGTTATAGATTGTTATAGGTCTGTGTATTATGTATATATATTACAATATTACACTGTTATGCATCAAAATTTTAAAATTTAAGATGTGGCAGGATTATATAACTAAAGTTATGTAACACTTATATGTGGCTGATTTACGTACCGTTGACTCTGTATAAAGCATTGATATGCCTTAGGTTAAAGCATTTTTAAGTATTAGGTACATACAGTGTTATTTGTTGTAGCACTAAAATAATGTAACAGACCTATACATTGTTAAAATGTGGCATCATAGTGCATATAATGGCTAGGTATTGTGTTTATGCATAATTATTGGTTGGATTATAGGGTCCTATTTTTCTAAAGATTTTCTGTTTCTGACTGCCACTACTAGACTGTGCTTTTCTTACTAGAACTAGATAAGAAATGAAAAAGTGAAAAAGAGGCTCAATAACACACAGTCCATGATTTGCTCACTGTGACAAACTGCTTTATTGCAAAAAGTCTTCAATGGCTCAAAAATGGTGCTAACTTAAAATAACATTTCCTGACCAACTGAGTATGAATCTTTATTGATTATAGCTTTAAAAAAATGAGTAACAGTGTCTTCTCAGGGGCCAAACATCCAGCGGTGGTGGCAACCTTCATGGAATGATCCATCTTCGAACAGGTGCTACTAACAGAAGTCGACAAGCAGGCACTTCCTTCTACAACACCATAAAATAATTTCTCATGCAGCAAGTCATCAAAATGATTCTGGAGTTTCAAAGAGTCTCAAATCAGGAACTCTGCAAGTACTACGTTAATATGCACAATGGTCATAAAAGTGTTATATGACTTAAACTAGTACCAGTTAAGAAATGAAAGAGTGAAAAAGAGGCTCAATAACACGCAAACCATGATTTGCTCAATGTGACAAACTGTGATTGTTTATTGGAAGAAGTCCTGATTGGCTCAAAAATGGTGCAAATTTAAAATGACATTTCCTGACCAACTGAGTATGAATCTTTATTGATTAAAGCTTTCAAAAAATTTGTAACAGTGTCTTCTCAGGGGCCAAAGATCCAGCGGTGGTGGCAACCTTCATGGAATGATCCTTCTTCCGACAGCATAGTGCTACTAGATCACGTCGACAAGCAGACGCTTCCTGCTTTAACTATGAAAAGTATTTCTCATGCAGCTAATTTTTCGAAATCATCCTGGGGTTCCAAAGAGTCTCGCATCAGGAACCCTGCCATACCTCTGCAAGTATTACGTTAATATGCACTATGGTGATAAAGTGTTATATGACTTAAACTAGTACCAGATAAGAAATGAAAGAGAGAAAAAGAGGCTCAATAACACGCAATCCATGATTTGTTCACTGTGACAAACTGTGATTGTTTATTGTAAGAAGTCTTGATAGGCTCATAAATGGTTACAAATTAAATCATGTTTCTTGACCAACTGAGTAGGAATTTTTATTGATTAGGGCTTTCAAACATTGATAAACAGTTTCTTCTCAGTGGCCAAAGATCCAGCATTGTTGGCAACCTTCATGGAATGATCTTTCTTCGGACAGGTAAATGCTACTAACAGACGTCGACAAGTAGACACTTCCTGCTACAATGCTTTGAAATTAATTTTTCATGCAGCAAATTCATAGTAACGATACTGGGGTACCAAAGAGTCCCACATCAAGAACCCTGCCACACCTCTGCAAGTATTACATTAATATGCACAATGGTCATAACGTGTTATATGACATAGTATTAATTTCCTATATTTAATTATCAATGCTTAAATTGTACACAGCTGCCGTATTATATTGTATTATAATATTATTTGATAACAAAATAAATCATAATAACTGCCAAAGCATTTTGTACCTGTTTATAATTTTCATGTATCACTGTTATGCATGGTTATCTTCTACAGTTTTACTTCATGATTTAGCATTCTTATATATGAGTTATAGATTGTTATAGGTCTGTGTATTATGTATATATATTACAATATTACACTGTTATGCATCAAAATTTAAAAATTTAAGATGTGGCATATTATATAACTAAAGTTATGTAACACTTATATGTGGCTGATTTACGTACCGTTGACTCTGTATAAAGCATTGATATGCCTTAGGTTAAAGCATTTTTAAGTATTAGGTACATACAGTGTTATTTGTTGTAGCACTAAAATAATGTAACAGACCTATACATTGTTAAAATGTGGCATCATAGTGCATATAATGGCTAGGTATTGTGTTTATGCATAATTATTGGTTGGATTATAGGGTCCTATTTTTCTAAAGATTTTCTGTTTCTGACTGCCACTACTAGACTGTGCTTTTCTTACTAGAACTAGATAAGAAATGAAAAAGTGAAAAAGATGCTCAATAACACACAGTCCATGATTTGCTCACTGTGACAAACTGCTTTATTGCAAAAAGTCTTCAATGGCTCAAAAATGGTGCTAACTTAAAATAACATTTCCTGATCAACTGAGTATGAATCTTTATTGATTATAGCTTTAAAAAAATGAGTAACAGTGTCTTCTCAGGGGCCAAACATCCAGCGGTGGTGGCAACCTTCATGGAATGATCCATCTTCGAACAGGTGCTACTAACAGAAGTCGACAAGCAGGCACTTCCTTCTACAACACCATAAAATAATTTCTCATGCAGCAAGTCATCAAAATGATTCTGGAGTTTCAAAGAGTCTCAAATCAGGAACTCTGCAAGTACTACGTTAATATGCACAATGGTCATAAAAGTGTTATATGACTTAAACTAGTACCAGTTAAGAAATGAAAGAGTGAAAAAGAGGCTCAATAACACGCAAACCATGATTTGCTCAATGTGACAAACTGTGATTGTTTATTGGAAGAAGTCCTGATTGGCTCAAAAATGGTGCAAATTTAAAATGACATTTCCTGACCAACTGAGTATGAATCTTTATTGATTAAAGCTTTCAAAAAATTTGTAACAGTGTCTTCTCAGGGGCCAAAGATCCAGTGGTGGTGGCAACCTTCATGGAATGATCCTTCTTCCGACAGCATAGTGCTACTAGATCACGTCGACAAGCAGACGCTTCCTGCTTTTACTATGAAAAGTATTTCTCATGCAGCTAATTTTTCGAAATCATCCTGGGGTTCCAAAGAGTCTCGCATCAGGAACCCTGCCATACCTCTGCAAGTATTACGTTAATATGCACTATGGTGATAAAGTGTTATATGACTTAAACTAGTACCAGATAAGAAATGAAAGAGAGAAAAAGAGGCTCAATAACACGCAATCCATGATTTGTTCACTGTGACAAACTGTGATTGTTTATTGTAAGAAGTCTTGATAGGCTCATAAATGGTTACAAATTAAATCATGTTTCTTGACCAACTGAGTATGAATTTTTATTGATTAGGGCTTTCAAACATTGATAAACAGTTTCTTCTCAGTGGCCAAAGATCCAGCGTTTTTGGCAACCTTCATGGAATGATCTTTCTTCGGACAGGTAAATGCTACTAACAGACGTCGACAAGTAGACACTTCCTGCTACAATGCTTTGAAATTAATTTTTCATGCAGCAAATTCATAGTAACGATACTGGGTTACCAAAGAGTCCCACATCAAGAACCCTGCCACACCTCTGCAAGTATTACATTAATATGCACAATGGTCATAACGTGTTATATGACATAGTATTAATTTCCTATATTTAATTATCAATGCTTAAATTGTACACAGCTGCCGTATTATATTGTATTATAATATTATTTGATAACAAAATAAATCATAATAACTGCCAAAGCATTTTGTACCTGTTTACAATTTTCATGTATCACTGTTATGCATGGTTATCTTCTACAGTTTTACTTCATGATTTAGCATTCTTATATATGAGTTATAGATTGTTATAGGTCTGTGTATTATGTATATATATTACAATATTACACTGTTATGCATCAAAATTTTAAAATTTAAGATGTGGCAGGATTATATAACTAAAGTTATGTAACACTTATATGTGGCTGATTTACGTACCGTTGACTCTGTATAAAGCATTGATATGCCTTAGGTTAAAGCATTTTTAAGTATTAGGTACATACAGTGTTATTTGTTGTAGCACTAAAATAATGTAACAGACCTATACATTGTTAAAATGTGGCATCATAGTGCATATAATGGCTAGGTATTGTGTTTATGCATAATTATTGGTTGGATTATAGGGTCCTATTTTTCTAAAGATTTTCTGTTTCTGACTGCCACTACTAGACTGTGCTTTTCTTACTATAACTAGATAAGAAATGAAAAAGTGAAAAAGATGCTCAATAACACACAGTCCATGATTTGCTCACTGTGACAAACTGCTTTATTGCAAAAAGTCTTCAATGGCTCAAAAATGGTGCTAACTTAAAATAACATTTCCTGACCAACTGAGTATGAATCTTTATTGATTATAGCTTTAAAAAAATGAGTAACAGTGTCTTCTCAGGGGCCAAACATCCAGCGGTGGTGGCAACCTTCATGGAATGATCCATCTTCGAACAGGTGCTACTAACAGAAGTCGACAAGCAGGCACTTCCTTCTACAACACCATAAAATAATTTCTCATGCAGCAAGTCATCAAAATGATTCTGGAGTTTCAAAGAGTCTCAAATCAGGAACTCTGCAAGTACTACGTTAATATGCACAATGGTCATAAAAGTGTTATATGACTTAAACTAGTACCAGTTAAGAAATGAAAGAGTGAAAAAGAGGCTCAATAACACGCAAACCATGATTTGCTCAATGTGACAAACTGTGATTGTTTATTGGAAGAAGTCCTGATTGGCTCAAAAATGGTGCAAATTTAAAATGACATTTCCTGACCAACTGAGTATGAATCTTTATTGATTAAAGCTTTCAAAAAATTTGTAACAGTGTCTTCTCAGGGGCCAAAGATCCAGTGGTGATGGCAACCTTCATGGAATGATCCTTCTTCCGACAGCATAGTGCTACTAGATCACGTCGACAAGCAGACGCTTCCTGCTTTTACTATGAAAAGTATTTCTCATGCAGCTAATTTTTCGAAATCATCCTGGGGTTCCAAAGAGTCTCGCATCAGGAACCCTGCCATACCTCTGCAAGTATTACGTTAATATGCACTATGGTGATAAAGTGTTATATGACTTAAACTAGTACCAGATAAGAAATGAAAGAGAGAAAAAGAGGCTCAATAACACGCAATCCATGATTTGTTCACTGTGACAAACTGTGATTGTTTATTGTAAGAAGTCTTGATAGGCTCATAAATGGTTATAAATTAAATCATGTTTCTTGACCAACTGAGTATGAATTTTTATTGATTAGGGCTTTCAAACATTGATAAACAGTTTCTTCTCAGTGGCCAAAGATCCAGCGTTGTTGGCAACCTTCATGGAATGATCTTTCTTCGGACAGGTAAATGCTACTAACAGACGTCGACAAGTAGACACTTCCTGCTACAATGCTTTGAAATTAATTTTTCATGCAGCAAATTCATAGTAACGATACTGGGTTACCAAAGAGTCCCACATCAAGAACCCTGCCACACCTCTGCAAGTATTACATTAATATGCACAATGGTCATAACGTGTTATATGACATAGTATTAATTTCCTATATTTAATTATCAATGCTTAAATTGTACACAGCTGCCGTAATATATTGTATTATAATATTATTTGATAACAAAATAAATCATAATAACTGCCAAAGCATTTTGTACCTGTTTACAATTTTCATGTATCACTGTTATGCATGGTTATCTTCTACAGTTTTACTTCATGATTTAGCATTCTTATATATGAGTTATAGATTGTTATAGGTCTGTGTATTATGTATATATATTACAATATTACACTGTTATGCATCAAAATTTTAAAATTTAAGATGTGGCAGGATTATATAACTAAAGTTATGTAACACTTATATGTGGCTGATTTACGTACCGTTGACTCTGTATAAAGCATTGATATGCCTTAGGTTAAAGCATTTTTAAGTATTAGGTACATACAGTGTTATTTGTTGTAGCACTAAAATAATGTAACAGACCTATACATTGTTAAAATGTGGCATCATAGTGCATATAATGGCTAGGTATTGTGTTTATGCATAATTATTGGTTGGATTATAGGGTCCTATTTTTCTAAAGATTTTCTGTTTCTGACTGCCACTACTAGACTGTGCTTTTCTTACTATAACTAGATAAGAAATGAAAAAGTGAAAAAGATGCTCAATAACACACAGTCCATGATTTGCTCACTGTGACAAACTGCTTTATTGCAAAAAGTTATCAATGGCTCAAAAATGGTGCTAACTTAAAATAACATTTCCTGACCAACTGAGTATGAATCTTTATTGATTATAGCTTTAAAAAAATGAGTAACAGTGTCTTCTCAGGGGCCAAACATCCAGCGGTGGTGGCAACCTTCATGGAATGATCCATCTTCGAACAGGTGCTACTAACAGAAGTCGACAAGCAGGCACTTCCTTCTACAACACCATAAAATAATTTCTCATGCAGCAAGTCATCAAAATGATTCTGGAGTTTCAAAGAGTCTCAAATCAGGAACTCTGCAAGTACTACGTTAATATGCACAATGGTCATAAAAGTGTTATATGACTTAAACTAGTACCAGTTAAGAAATGAAAGAGTGAAAAAGAGGCTCAATAACACGCAAACCATGATTTGCTCAATGTGACAAACTGTGATTGTTTATTGGAAGAAGTCCTGATTGGCTCAAAAATGGTGCAAATTTAAAATGACATTTCCTGACCAACTGAGTATGAATCTTTATTGATTAAAGCTTTCAAAAAATTTGTAACAGTGTCTTCTCAGGGGCCAAAGATCCAGTGGTGGTGGCAACCTTCATGGAATGATCCTTCTTCCGACAGCATAGTGCTACTAGATCACGTCGACAAGCAGACGCTTCCTGCTTTTACTATGAAAAGTATTTCTCATGCAGCTAATTTTTCGAAATCATCCTGGGGTTCCAAAGAGTCTCGCATCAGGAACCCTGCCATACCTCTGCAAGTATTACGTTAATATGCACTATGGTGATAAAGTGTTATATGACTTAAACTAGTACCAGATAAGAAATGAAAGAGAGAAAAAGAGGCTCAATAACACGCAATCCATGATTTGTTCACTGTGACAAACTGTGATTGTTTATTGTAAGAAGTCTTGATAGGCTCATAAATGGTTACAAATTAAATCATGTTTCTTGACCAACTGAGTATGAATTTTTATTGATTAGGGCTTTCAAACATTGATAAACAGTTTCTTCTCAGTGGCCAAAGATCCAGCGTTGTTGGCAACCTTCATGGAATGATCTTTCTTCGGACAGGTAAATGCTACTAACAGACGTCGACAAGTAGACACTTCCTGCTACAATGCTTTGAAATTAATTTTTCATGCAGCAAATTCATAGTAACGATACTGGGTTACCAAAGAGTCCCACATCAAGAACCCTGCCACACCTCTGCAAGTATTACATTAATATGCACAATGGTCATAACGTGTTATATGACATAGTATTAATTTCCTATATTTAATTATCAATGCTTAAATTGTACACAGCTGCCGTATTATATTGTATTATAATATTATTTGATAACAAAATAAATCATAATAACTGCCAAAGCATTTTGTACCTGTTTACAATTTTCATGTATCACTGTTATGCATGGTTATCTTCTACAGTTTTACTTCATGATTTAGCATTCTTATATATGAGTTATAGATTGTTATAGGTCTGTGTATTATGTATATATATTACAATATTACACTGTTATGCATCAAAATTTTAAAATTTAAGATGTGGCAGGATTATATAACTAAAGTTATGTAACACTTATATGTGGCTGATTTACGTACCGTTGACTCTGTATAAAGCATTGATATGCCTTAGGTTAAAGCATTTTTAAGTATTAGGTACATACAGTGTTATTTGTTGTAGCACTAAAATAATGTAACAGACCTATACATTGTTAAAATGTGGCATCATAGTGCATATAATGGCTAGGTATTGTGTTTATGCATAATTATTGGTTGGATTATAGGGTCCTATTTTTCTAAAGATTTTCTGTTTCTGACTGCCACTACTAGACTGTGCTTTTCTTACTATAACTAGATAAGAAATGAAAAAGTGAAAAAGATGCTCAATAACACACAGTCCATGATTTGCTCACTGTGACAAACTGCTTTATTGCAAAAAGTCTTCAATGGCTCAAAAATGGTGCTAACTTAAAATAACATTTCCTGATCAACTGAGTATGAATCTTTATTGATTATAGCTTTAAAAAAATGAGTAACAGTGTCTTCTCAGGGGCCAAACATCCAGCGGTGGTGGCAACCTTCATGGAATGATCCATCTTCGAACAGGTGCTACTAACAGAAGTCGACAAGCAGGCACTTCCTTCTACAACACCATAAAATAATTTCTCATGCAGCAAGTCATCAAAATGATTCTGGAGTTTCAAAGAGTCTCAAATCAGGAACTCTGCAAGTACTACGTTAATATGCACAATGGTCATAAAAGTGTTATATGACTTAAACTAGTACCAGTTAAGAAATGAAAGAGTGAAAAAGAGGCTCAATAACACGCAAACCATGATTTGCTCAATGTGACAAACTGTGATTGTTTATTGGAAGAAGTCCTGATTGGCTCAAAAATGGTGCAAATTTAAAATGACATTTCCTGACCAACTGAGTATGAATCTTTATTGATTAAAGCTTTCAAAAAATTTGTAACAGTGTCTTCTCAGGGGCCAAAGATCCAGTGGTGGTGGCAACCTTCATGGAATGATCCTTCTTCCGACAGCATAGTGCTACTAGATCACGTCGACAAGCAGACGCTTCCTGCTTTTACTATGAAAAGTATTTCTCATGCAGCTAATTTTTCGAAATCATCCTGGGGTTCCAAAGAGTCTCGCATCAGGAACCCTGCCATACCTCTGCAAGTATTACGTTAATATGCACTATGGTGATAAAGTGTTATATGACTTAAACTAGTACCAGATAAGAAATGAAAGAGAGAAAAAGAGGCTCAATAACACGCAATCCATGATTTGTTCACTGTGACAAACTGTGATTGTTTATTGTAAGAAGTCTTGATAGGCTCATAAATGGTTACAAATTAAATCATGTTTCTTGACCAACTGAGTATGAATTTTTATTGATTAGGGCTTTCAAACATTGATAAACAGTTTCTTCTCAGTGGCCAAAGATCCAGCGTTGTTGGCAACCTTCATGGAATGATCTTTCTTCGGACAGGTAAATGCTACTAACAGACGTCGACAAGTAGACACTTCCTGCTACAATGCTTTGAAATTAATTTTTCATGCAGCAAATTCATAGTAACGATACTGGGTTACCAAAGAGTCCCACATCAAGAACCCTGCTACACCTCTGCAAGTATTACATTAATATGCACAATGGTCATAACGTGTTATATGACATAGTATTAATTTCCTATATTTAATTATCAATGCTTAAATTGTACACAGCTGCCGTATTATATTGTATTATAATATTATTTGATAACAAAATAAATCATAATAACTGCCAAAGCATTTTGTACCTGTTTACAATTTTCATGTATCACTGTTATGCATGGTTATCTTCTACAGTTTTACTTCATGATTTAGCATTCTTATATATGAGTTATAGATTGTTATAGGTCTGTGTATTATGTATATATATTACAATATTACACTGTTATGCATCAAAATTTTAAAATTTAAGATGTGGCAGGATTATATAACTAAAGTTATGTAACACTTATATGTGGCTGATTTACGTACCGTTGACTCTGTATAAAGCATTGATATGCCTTAGGTTAAAGCATTTTTAAGTATTAGGTACATACAGTGTTATTTGTTGTAGCACTAAAATAATGTAACAGACCTATACATTGTTAAAATGTGGCATCATAGTGCATATAATGGCTAGGTATTGTGTTTATGCATAATTATTGGTTGGATTATAGGGTCCTATTTTTCTAAAGATTTTCTGTTTCTGACTGCCACTACTAGACTGTGCTTTTCTTACTATAACTAGATAAGAAATGAAAAAGTGAAAAAGATGCTCAATAACACACAGTCCATGATTTGCTCACTGTGACAAACTGCTTTATTGCAAAAAGTCTTCAATGGCTCAAAAATGGTGCTAACTTAAAATAACATTTCCTGACCAACTGAGTATGAATCTTTATTGATTATAGCTTTAAAAAAATGAGTAACAGTGTCTTCTCAGGGGCCAAACATCCAGCGGTGGTGGCAACCTTCATGGAATGATCCATCTTCGAACAGGTGCTACTAACAGAAGTCGACAAGCAGGCACTTCCTTCTACAACACCATAAAATAATTTCTCATGCAGCAAGTCATCAAAATGATTCTGGAGTTTCAAAGAGTCTCAAATCAGGAACTCTGCAAGTACTACGTTAATATGCACAATGGTCATAAAAGTGTTATATGACTTAAACTAGTACCAGTTAAGAAATGAAAGAGTGAAAAAGAGGCTCAATAACACGCAAACCATGATTTGCTCAATGTGACAAACTGTGATTGTTTATTGGAAGAAGTCCTGATTGGCTCAAAAATGGTGCAAATTTAAAATGACATTTCCTGACCAACTGAGTATGAATCTTTATTGATTAAAGCTTTCAAAAAATTTGTAACAGTGTCTTCTCAGGGGCCAAAGATCCAGTGGTGGTGGCAACCTTCATGGAATGATCCTTCTTCCGACAGCATAGTGCTACTAGATCACGTCGACAAGCAGACGCTTCCTGCTTTTACTATGAAAAGTATTTCTCATGCAGCTAATTTTTCGAAATCATCCTGGGGTTCCAAAGAGTCTCGCATCAGGAACCCTGCCATACCTCTGCAAGTATTACGTTAATATGCACTATGGTGATAAAGTGTTATATGACTTAAACTAGTACCAGATAAGAAATGAAAGAGAGAAAAAGAGGCTCAATAACACGTAATCCATGATTTGTTCACTGTGACAAACAGTGATTGTTTATTGTAAGAAGTCTTGATAGGCTCATAAATGGTTACAAATTAAATCATGTTTCTTGACCAACTGAGTATGAATTTTTATTGATTAGGGCTTTCAAACATTGATAAACAGTTTCTTCTCAGTGGCCAAAGATCCAGCGTTGTTGGCAACCTTCATGGAATGATCTTTCTTCGGACAGGTAAATGCTACTAACAGACGTCGACAAGTAGACACTTCCTGCTACAATGCTTTGAAATTAATTTTTCATGCAGCAAATTCATAGTAACGATACTGGGGTACCAAAGAGTCCCACATTAAGAACCCTGCTACACCTCTGCAAGTATTACATTAATATGCACAATGGTCATAACGTGTTATATGACATAGTATTAATTTCCTATATTTAATTATCAATGCTTAAATTGTACACAGCTGCCGTATTATATTGTATTATAATATTATTTGATAACAAAATAAATCATAATAACTGCCAAAGCATTTTGTACCTGTTTACAATTTTCATGTATCACTGTTATGCATGGTTATCTTCTACAGTTTTACTTCATGATTTAGCATTCTTATATATGAGTTATAGATTGTTATAGGTCTGTGTATTATGTATATATATTACAATATTACACTGTTATGCATCAAAATTTTAAAATTTAAGATGTGGCAGGATTATATAACTAAAGTTATGTAACACTTATATGTGGCTGATTTACGTACCGTTGACTCTGTATAAAGCATTGATATGCCTTAGGTTAAAGCATTTTTAAGTATTAGGTACATACAGTGTTATTTGTTGTAGCACTAAAATAATGTAACAGACCTATACATTGTTAAAATGTGGCATCATAGTGCATATAATGGCTAGGTATTGTGTTTATGCATAATTATTGGTTGGATTATAGGGTCCTATTTTTCTAAAGATTTTCTGTTTCTGACTGCCACTACTAGACTGTGCTTTTCTTACTAGAACTAGATAAGAAATGAAAAAGTGAAAAAGAGGCTCAATAACACACAGTCCATGATTTGCTCACTGTGACAAACTGCTTTATTGCAAAAAGTCTTCAATGGCTCAAAAATGGTGCTAACTTAAAATAACATTTCCTGACCAACTGAGTATGAATCTTTATTGATTATAGCTTTAAAAAAATGAGTAACAGTGTCTTCTCAGGGGCCAAACATCCAGCGGTGGTGGCAACCTTCATGGAATGATCCATCTTCGAACAGGTGCTACTAACAGAAGTCGACAAGCAGGCACTTCCTTCTACAACACCATAAAATAATTTCTCATGCAGCAAGTCATCAAAATGATTCTGGAGTTTCAAAGAGTCTCAAATCAGGAACTCTGCAAGTACTACGTTAATATGCACAATGGTCATAAAAGTGTTATATGACTTAAACTAGTACCAGTTAAGAAATGAAAGAGTGAAAAAGAGGCTCAATAACACGCAAACCATGATTTGCTCAATGTGACAAACTGTGATTGTTTATTGGAAGAAGTCCTGATTGGCTCAAAAATGGTGCAAATTTAAAATGACATTTCCTGACCAACTGAGTATGAATCTTTATTGATTAAAGCTTTCAAAAAATTTGTAACAGTGTCTTCTCAGGGGCCAAAGATCCAGCGGTGGTGGCAACCTTCATGGAATGATCCTTCTTCCGACAGCATAGTGCTACTAGATCACGTCGACAAGCAGACGCTTCCTGCTTTAACTATGAAAAGTATTTCTCATGCAGCTAATTTTTCGAAATCATCCTGGGGTTCCAAAGAGTCTCGCATCAGGAACCCTGCCATACCTCTGCAAGTATTACGTTAATATGCACTATGGTGATAAAGTGTTATATGACTTAAACTAGTACCAGATAAGAAATGAAAGAGAGAAAAAGAGGCTCAATAACACGCAATCCATGATTTGTTCACTGTGACAAACTGTGATTGTTTATTGTAAGAAGTCTTGATAGGCTCATAAATGGTTACAAATTAAATCATGTTTCTTGACCAACTGAGTAGGAATTTTTATTGATTAGGGCTTTCAAACATTGATAAACAGTTTCTTCTCAGTGGCCAAAGATCCAGCATTGTTGGCAACCTTCATGGAATGATCTTTCTTCGGACAGGTAAATGCTACTAACAGACGTCGACAAGTAGACACTTCCTGCTACAATGCTTTGAAATTAATTTTTCATGCAGCAAATTCATAGTAACGATACTGGGGTACCAAAGAGTCCCACATCAAGAACCCTGCCACACCTCTGCAAGTATTACATTAATATGCACAATGGTCATAACGTGTTATATGACATAGTATTAATTTCCTATATTTAATTATCAATGCTTAAATTGTACACAGCTGCCGTATTATATTGTATTATAATATTATTTGATAACAAAATAAATCATAATAACTGCCAAAGCATTTTGTACCTGTTTATAATTTTCATGTATCACTGTTATGCATGGTTATCTTCTACAGTTTTACTTCATGATTTAGCATTCTTATATATGAGTTATAGATTGTTATAGGTCTGTGTATTATGTATATATATTACAATATTACACTGTTATGCATCAAAATTTAAAAATTTAAGATGTGGCATATTATATAACTAAAGTTATGTAACACTTATATGTGGCTGATTTACGTACCGTTGACTCTGTATAAAGCATTGATATGCCTTAGGTTAAAGCATTTTTAAGTATTAGGTACATACAGTGTTATTTGTTGTAGCACTAAAATAATGTAACAGACCTATACATTGTTAAAATGTGGCATCATAGTGCATATAATGGCTAGGTATTGTGTTTATGCATAATTATTGGTTGGATTATAGGGTCCTATTTTTCTAAAGATTTTCTGTTTCTGACTGCCACTACTAGACTGTGCTTTTCTTACTAGAACTAGATAAGAAATGAAAAAGTGAAAAAGAGGCTCAATAACACACAGTCCATGATTTGCTCACTGTGACAAACTGCTTTATTGCAAAAAGTCTTCAATGGCTCAAAAATGGTGCTAACTTAAAATAACATTTCCTGACCAACTGAGTATGAATCTTTATTGATTATAGCTTTAAAAAAATGAGTAACAGTGTCTTCTCAGGGGCCAAACATCCAGCGGTGGTGGCAACCTTCATGGAATGATCCATCTTCGAACAGGTGCTACTAACAGAAGTCGACAAGCAGGCACTTCCTTCTACAACACCATAAAAGAATTTCTCATGCAGCAAGTCATCAAAATGATTCTGGAGTTTCAAAGAGTCTCAAATCAGGAACTCTGCAAGTACTACGTTAATATGCACAATGGTCATAAAAGTGTTATATGACTTAAACTAGTACCAGTTAAGAAATGAAAGAGTGAAAAAGAGGCTCAATAACACGCAAACCATGATTTGCTCAATGTGACAAACTGTGATTGTTTATTGGAAGAAGTCCTGATTGGCTCAAAAATGGTGCAAATTTAAAATGACATTTCCTGACCAACTGAGTATGAATCTTTATTGATTAAAGCTTTCAAAAAATTTGTAACAGTGTCTTCTCAGGGGCCAAAGATCCAGCGGTGGTGGCAACCTTCATGGAATGATCCTTCTTCCGACAGCATAGTGCTACTAGATCACGTTGACAAGCAGACGCTTCCTGCTTTTACTATGAAAAGTATTTCTCATGCAGCTAATTTTTCGAAATCATCCTGGGGTTCCAAAGAGTCTCGCATCAGGAACCCTGCCATACCTCTGCAAGTATTACGTTAATATGCACTATGGTGATAAAGTGTTATATGACTTAAACTAGTACCAGATAAGAAATGAAAGAGAGAAAAAGAGGCTCAATAACACGCAATCCATGATTTGTTCACTGTGACAAACTGTGATTGTTTATTGTAAGAAGTCTTAATATGCTCATAAATGGTTACAAATTAAATCATGTTTCTTGACCAACTGAGTATGAATTTTTATTGATGAGGGCTTTCAAACATTGATAAACAGTTTCTTCTCAGTGGCCAAAGATCCAGCGTTGTTGGCAACCTTCATGGAATGATCTTTCTTCGGACAGGTAAATGCTACTAACAGACGTCAACATGTAGACACTTCCGGCTACAATGCTTTGAAATTAATTTTTCATGCAGCAAATTCATAGTAACGATACTGGGGTACCAAAGAGTCCCACATCAAGAACCCTGCCACACCTATGCAAGTATTACATTAATATGCACAATGGTCATAACGTGTTATATGACATAGTATTAATTTCCTATATTTAATTATCAATGCTTAAATTGTACACAGCTGCCGTATTATATTGTATTATAATATTATTTGATAACAAAATAAATCATAATAACTGCCAAAGTATTTTGTACCTGTTTACAAATTTCATGTATCACTGTTATGCATGGTTATCTTCTACAGTTTTACTTCTTGATTTAGCATTCTTATATATGAGTTATAGATTGTTATAGGTCTGTGTATTATGTATATATATTGCACTGTTATGCATCAAAATTTTTAGTTTTAAGATGCGGCAGGATTATGTAACTAAATTTATGTAACACTAATACAGTATGTAGCTGATTTACATACTGTTGACTCTGTATAAAGCATTGATATGCCTTAGGTTAAAGCATTTTTAAGCATTAGGTACATACACTGTTAGTTGTTGTAGCTCTAAAATAATGTAACAGACCTATACATTGTAAAAATGTGGCATCATAGTGCATATAATGGCTAGGTATTGTATTTATGCAGAATTATTGTTTGGATTATAGGGTCCTATTTTGCTAAAGATTTTCTGTTTCTGACTGCCACTACTAGACTGTGCTTTTCTTACTAGAACTAGATAAGAAATGAAAAAGTGAAAAAGAGGCTCAATAACACACAGTCCATGATTTGCTCACTGTGACAAACTGCTTTATTGCAAAGAGGTCTTCAATGGCTCAAAAATGGTGCTAACTTAACATAACATTTCCTGACCAACTGAGTATGAATCTTTATTGATTATAGCTTTAAAAAAATGAGTAACAGTGTCTTCTCAGGGCCAAACATCCAGCGGTGGTGGCAACCTTCATGGAATGATCCATCTTCGAACAGGTGCTACTAACAGAAGTCGACAAGCAGGCACTT
The DNA here is from genome assembly GCF_028390025.1 of Pseudophryne corroboree. Taxonomy (NCBI): domain Eukaryota; kingdom Metazoa; phylum Chordata; class Amphibia; order Anura; family Myobatrachidae; genus Pseudophryne; species Pseudophryne corroboree. The sequence goes on from NC_086447.1 coordinate 513,096,810, forward strand.
CCTTCTACAACACCATGAAAAGAATTTCTCATCGCAGCAAGTCATCAAAATAATTCTGGAGTTTCAAAGAGTCTCAAATCAGGAACTCTGCAAGTACTACGTTAATATGCACAATGGTCATAAAAGTGTTATATGACTTAAACTAGTTACCAGTTAAGAAATGAAAGAGTGAAAAGAGGCTCAATAACACGCAAACCATGATTTGCTTCAATGTGACAAACTGTGATTGTTTATTGGAAGAAGTCCTGATTGGCTCAAAAATGGTGCAAATTTAAAATGACATTTCCTGACCAACTGAGTATGAATCTTTATTGATTAAAGCTTTCAAAAAATTAGTAACAGTGTCTTCTCAGGGGCCAAAGATCCAGCAGTGGTGGCAACCTTCATGGAATGATCCTTCTTCCGACAGGATAGTGCTACTAGAACACGTCTGACAAGCAGACGCTTCCTGCTTTTACCTATGAAAAGTATTTCTCATGCAGCTAATTTTTCGAAATCATCCTGGGGTTCCAAAGAGTCTCGCATCAGGAACCCTGCCATACCTATGCAAGTATTTTGTTAATATGCACTATGGTGATAAAGTGTTATATGACTTAAACTAGTACCAGATAAGAAATGAAAGAGAGAAAAAGAGGCTCAATAACACGCAATCCATGATTTGTTCACTGTGACAAACTGTGATTGTTTATTGTAAGAAGTCTTGATAGGCTCATAAATGGTTACAAATTAAATCATGTTTCTTGACCAACTGAGTATGAATTTTTATTGATTAGGGCTTTCAAACATTGATAAACAGTTTCTTCTCAGTGGCCAAAGATCCAGCGTTGTTGGCAACCTTCATGGAATGATCTTTCTTCGGACAGGTAAATGCTACTAACAGACGTCGACAAGTAGACACTTCCTGCTACAATGCTTTGAAATTAATTTTTCATGCAGCAAATTCATAGTAACGATACTGGGGTACCAAAGAGTCCCACATCAAGAACCCTGCCACACCTATGCAAGTATTACATTAATATGCACAATGGTCATAACGTGTTATATGACATAGTATTAATTTCCTATATTAATTATCAATGCTTAAATTGTACACAGCTGCCGTATTATATTGTATTATAATATTATTTGATAACAAAATAAATCATAATAACTGCCAAAGCATTTTGTACCTGTTTACAATTTTCATGTATCACTGTTATGCATGGTTATCTTCTACAGTTTTACTTCTTGATTTAGCATTCTTATATATGAGTTATAGATTGTTATAGGTCTGTGTATTATGTATATATATTGCACTGTTATGCATCAAAATTTTTAGTTTTAAGATGCGGCAGGATTATGTAACTAAATTTATGTAACACTAATACAGTATGTAGCTGATTTACATACTGTTGACTCTGTATAAAGCACTTGATATGCCTTAGGTTAAAGCATTTTTAAGCATTAGGTACATACACTGTTAGTTGTTGTAGCTCTAAAATAATGTAACAGACCTATACATTGTAAAAATGTGGCATCATAGTGCATATAATGGCTATGTATTGTATTTATGCAGAATTTATTGTTTGGATTATAGGGTCCTATTTTGCTAAAGATTTTCTGTTTCTGACTGCCACTACTAGACTGTGCTTTTTCTTACTAGAACTAGATAAGAAATGAAAAAGTGAAAAAGAGGCTCAATAACACACAGTCCATGATTTGCTCACTGTGACAAACTGCTTTATTGCAAAGAGTCTTCAATGGCTCAAAAAATGGTGCTAACTTAACATAACATTTCCTGACCAACTGAGTATGAATCTTTATTGATTATAGCTTTCAAAAAATGAGTAACGATGTCTTCTCAGGGGCCAAAGATCCAGCGGGTGGTGGCAACCTTCCATGGAATGATCCATCTTCGAACAGGTAAGTGCTACTATCAGAAGTCGACAAGCAGGCACTTCCTGCTACAACACTATAAAAGAATTTCTCATGCAGCAAGTCATCAAAATGAACCTGGAGTTCCAAAGAGTCTCAAATCAGGAACTCTGCAAGTACTACGTTAATATGCACAATGGTCATAAAGTGTTATATGACTTAAACTAGTACCAGTTAAGAAATGAAAGAGTGAAAAAGAGGCTCAATAACACGCAAATAATGATTTGCTCAATGTGACAAACTGTGATTGTTTATTGCTAAGAAGTCTTGATGGGCTCATAAATGGTTACAATTTAAATCATGTTTCTTGACAACTGAGTATGAATTTTTATTGATTAGGGCTTTCAAACATTGATAAACAGTTTCTTCTCAGTGGCCCAAAGATCCAGCGTTGTTGGGCAACCTTCATAGAATGATCTTTCTTCGGAGAGGTAAATGCTACTAACAGACGTCGACAAGTAGAAACTTCCTGCTACAATGCTTTGAAATTAATTTTTCATTCAGCAAATTCATAGTAACGATACTGGGGTACCAAAGAGTCCCACATCAAGAACCCTGCCACACCTCTGCAAGTATTACATTAATAAGCACAATGGTCATAACGTGTTATATGACATAGTATTAATTTCCTATATTTAATTATCAATGCTTAAATTGTACACAGCTGCAGTATTATATTGTATTATAATATTATTTGATAACAAAATAAATCATAATAACTGCCAAAGCATTTTGTACCTGTTTACAATTTTCATGTATCACTGTTATGCATGGTTATCTTCTACAGTTTACTTCATGATATAGCATTCTTATATATGAGTTATAGATTGTTATAGGTCTGTGTATTATGTATATATATTGCACTGTTATGCATCAAAATTTTTAGTTTTAAGATGCGGCAGGATTATGTAACTAAACCTATGTAACACTAATACAGTATGTAGCTGATTTACATACTGTTGACTCTGTATAAAGCATTGATATGCCTTAGGTTAAAGCATTTTTAAGCATTAGGTACATACACTGTTAGTTGTTGTAGCTCTAAAACAATGTAACAGACCTATACATTGTAAAAATGTGGCATCATAGTGCATATAATGGCTAGGTATTGTATTTATGCAGAATTATTGTTTGGATTATAGGGTTCCTATTTTGCTAAAGATTTTCTGTTTCTGACTGCCACTACTAGACTGTGCTTTTCTTACTAGAACTAGATAAGAAATTAAAAAGTGAAAAAGAGGCTCAATAACATGCAGTCCATGATTTGCTCACTGTGACAAACTAATTTATTGCAAAAAGTATTCATTAGCTCAAAAATGGTGCTAACTTAAAATAACATTTCCTGACCAACTGAGTATGAACCTTTATTGATTATAGCTTTCAAAAAATGAGTAACGATGTCCTTCTCAGGGGCCAAAGATCCAGCGGGTGGTGGCAACCTTCCATGGAATGATCAATCTTCGAACAGGTAAGTGCTACTAACAGAAGTCGACAAGCAGGCACTTCCTGCTACAACACTATAAAAGAATTTCTCATGCAGCAAGTCATCAAAATGATCCTGGAGTTCCAAAGAGTCTCAAATCAGGAACTCTGCAAGTACTACGTTAATATGCACAATGGTCATAAAGTGTTATATGACTTAAACTAGTACCAGTTAAGAAAATGAAAGAGTGAAAAAGAGGCTCAATAACACGCAAATAATGATTTGCTCAATGTGACAAACTGTGATTGTTTATTGGAAGAAGTCCTGATTGGCTCAAAAATGGTGCAAATTTAAAATGACATTTCCTGACCAACTGAGTATGAATCTTTATTGATTAAAGCTTTCAAAAAATTAGTAACAATGTCTTCTCATGGGCCAAAGATCCAGCGGTGGTGGCAACCATCATGGAATGATCCTTCTTCTGACCGGATAGTGCTACTAGAACACGTTGGCAAGCAGACACTTCCTGCTTTTACTATGAAAAGTATTTCTCATGCAGCTAATTTTTCAAAATCATCCTGGGGTTCCAAAGAGTCTCGCATCAGGAATCCTGCCATACCTCTGCAAGTATTACATTAATATGCACAATGGTCATAAAGTGTTATATGACTTAAACTAGTACCAGATAAGAAATGAAAGAGAGAAAAAGAGGCTCAATAATACACAATCCATGATTTGTTCACTGTGACAAACTGTGATTGTTTATTGTAAGAAGTCTTGATAGGCTAATAAATGGTTACAATTTAAATCATGTTTCTTGACCAACTGAGTGTGAATTTTTTATTAATTAGGGATTTCAAACATTGATAAACAGATTCTTCTCAGTTGCCAAAGATCCAGCGTTGTTGGCAACCTTCATGGAATGATCTTTCTTCAGACAGGTAAATGCTACTAACAGACGTCAACAAGTAGACACTTCCTGCTACAATGCTTTGAAATTAATTTTTCATGCAGCAAATTCATAGTAACGATACTGGGGTACCAAAGAGCCCCACATCAAGAACCCTGCCACACCTCTGCAAGTATTACATTAATATGCACAATGGTCATAACGTGTTATATGACATAGTATTAATTTCCTATATTTAATTATCAATGCTTAAATTGTACACAGCTGCCGTATTATATTGTATTATAATATTATTTGATAACAAAATAAATCATAATAACTGCCAAAGCATTTTGTACCTGTTTACAATTTTCATGTATCACTGTTATGCATGGTTATCTTCTACAGTTTTACTTCATGATTTAGCATTCTTATATATGAGTTATAGATTGTTATAGGTCTGTGTATTATGTATATATATTACAATATTACACTGTTATGCATCAAAATTTTAAAATTTAAGATGTGGCAGCATTATATAACTAAAGTTATGTAACACTTATATGTGGCTGATTTACGTACTGTTGACTCTGTATAAAGCATTGATATGCCTTAGGTTAAAGCATTTTTAAGTATTAGGTACATACAGTGTTAATTGTTGTAGCACTAAAATAATGTAACAGACCTATACATTGTAAAAATGTGGCATCATAGTGCATATAATGGCTAGGTATTGTGTTTATGCATAATTATTGGTTGGATTATAGGGTCCTATTTTTCTAAAGATTTTCTGTTTCTGACTGCCACTACTAGACTGTGCTTTTCTTACTAGAACTAGATAAGAAATGAAAAAGTGAAAAAGAGGCTCAATAACACACAGTCCATGATTTGCTCACTGTGACAAACTGATTTATTGCAAAAAGTCTTCAATGGCTCAAAAATGGTGCTAACTTAAAATAACATTTCCTGACCAACTGAGTATGAATCTTTATTGATTATAGCTTTAAAAAATGAGTAACAGTGTCTTCTCAGGGGCCAAACATCCAGCGGTGGTGGCGACCTTCATGGAATGATCCATCTTCGAACAGGTGCTACTAACAGAAGTCGACAAGCAGGCACTTCCTTCTACAACACCATAAAAGAATTTCTCATGCAGCAAGTCATCAAAATGATTCTGGAGTTTCAAAGAGTCTCAAATCAGGAACTTTGCAAGTACTACGTTAATATGCACAATGGTCATAAAAGTGTTATATGACTTAAACTAGTACCAGTTAAGAAATCAAAGAGTGAAAAAGAGGCTCAATAACACGCAAACCATGATTTGCTCAATGTGACAAACTGTGATTGTTTATTGGAAGAAGTCCTGATTGGCTCAAAAATGGTGCAAATTTAAAATGACATTTCCTGACCAACTGAGTATGAATCTTTATTGATTAAAGCTTTCAAAAAATTAGTAACAGTGTCTTCTCAGGGGCCAAAGATCCAGCGGTGGTGGCAACCTTCATGGAATGATCCTTCTTCCGACTGGATAGTGCTACTAGAACACGTCGACAAGCAGACGCTTCCTGCTTTTACTATGAAAAGTATTTCTCATGCAGCTAATTTTTCGAAATCATCCTGGGGTTCCAAAGAGTCTCGCATCAGGAACCCTGCCATACCTCTGCAAGTATTACGTTAATATGCACTATGGTGATAAAGTGTTATATGACTTAAACTAGTACCAGATAAGAAATGAAAGAGAGAAAAAGAGGCTCAATAACACGCAATCCATGATTTGTTCACTGTGACAAACTGTGGTTGTTTATTGTAAGAAGTCTTGATAGGCTCATAAATGGTTACAAATTAAATCATGTTTCTTGACCAACTGAGTATGAATTTTTATTGATTAGGGCTTTCAAACATTGATAAACAGTTTCTTCTCAGTGGCCAAAGATCCAGCGTTGTTGGCAACCTTCATGGAATGATCTTTCTTCGGACAGGTAAATGCTACTAACAGACGTCGACAAGTAGACACTTCCTGCTACAATGCTTTGAAATTAATTTTTCATGCAGCAAATTCATAGTAACGATACTGGGGTACCAAAGCGTCCCACATCAAGAACCCTGCTACACCTCTGCAAGTATTACATTAATATGCACAATGGTCATAACGTGTTATATGACATAGTATTAATTTCCTATATTTAACTATCAATGCTTAAATTGTACACAGCTGCCGTATTATATTGTATTATAATATTATTTGATAACAAAATAAATCATAATAACTGCCAAAGCATTTTGTACCTGTTTACAATTTTCATGTATCACTGTTATGCATGGTTATCTTCTACAGTTTTACTTCATAATTTTGCATTCTTATATATGAGTTTTAGATTGTTATAGGTCTGTGTATTATGTATATGTATATATATTACAATATTACACTGTTATGCATCAAAATTTTTAAATTTAAGATGTGGCAGGATTATATAACTAAAGTTATGTAACACTTATATGTGGCTGATTTACGTACTGTTGACTCTGTATAAAGCATTGATATGCCTTAGGTTAAAGCATTTTTAAGTGTTAGGTACATACAGTGTTAATTGTTGTAGCACTAAAATAATGTAACAGACCTATACATTGTAAAAATGTGGCATCATAGTGCATATAATGGCTAGGTATTGTGTTTATGCATAATTATTGGTTGGATTATAGGGTCCTATTTTTCTAAAGATTTTCTGTTTCTGACTGCCACTACTAGACTGTGCTTTTCTTACTAGAACTATATAAGAAATGAAAAAGTGAAAAAGAGGCTCAATAACACGCAGTCAATGATTTGCTCACTGTGACAAACTGATTTATTGCAAAAAGTCTTCAAAGGCTCAAAAATGGTGCTAACTTAAAATAACATTTCATGACCAACTCAGTATGAATCTTTATTGATTATAGCTTTAAAAAATGAGTAACAGTGTCTTCTCAGGGGCCAAACATCCAGCGGTGGTGGCGACCTTCATGGAATGATCCATCTTCGAACAGGTGCTACTAACAGAAGTCGACTAGCAGGCACTTCCTTCTACAACACCATAAAAGAATTTCTCATGCAGCAAGTCATCAAAATGATTCTGGAGTTTCAAAGAGTCTCAAATCAGGAACTTTGCAAGTACTACGTTAATATGCACAATGGTCATAAAAGTGTTATATGACTTAAACTAGTACCAGTTAAGAAATGAAAGAGTGAAAAAGAGGCTCAATAACACGCAAACCATGATTTGCTCAATGTGACAAACTGTGATTGTTTATTGGAAGAAGTCCTGATTGGCACAAAATGGTGCAAATTTAAAATGACATTTCCTGACCAACTGAGTATGAATCTTTATTGATTAAAGCTTTCAAAAAATTAGTAACAGTGTCTTCTCAGGGGCCAAAGATCCAGCGGTGGTGGCAACCTTCATGGAATGATCCTTCTTCCGACAGGATAGTGCTACTAGAACACGTCGACAAGCAGACTCTTCCTGCTTTTACTATGAAAAGTATTTCTCATGCAGCTAATTTTTTGAAATCATCCTGGGGTTCCAAAGAGTCTCGCATCAGGAACCCTGCCATACCTCTGCAAGTATTACGTTAATATGCACTATGGTGATAAAGTGTTATATGACTTAAACTAGTACCAGATAAGAAATGAAAGAGAGAAAAAGAGGCTCAATAACACGCAATCCATGATTTGTTCACTGTGACAAACTGTGATTGTTTATTGTAAGAAGTCTTGATAGGCTCATAAATGGTTACAAATTAAATCATGTTTCTTGACCAACTGAGTATGAATTTTTATTGATTAGGGCTTTCAAACATTGATAAACAGTTTCTTCTCAGTGGCCAAAGATCCAGCGTTGTTGGCAACCTTCATGGAATGATCTTTCTTCGGACAGGTAAATGCTACTAACAGACGTCGACAAGTAGACACTTCCTGCTACAATGCTTTGAAATTAATTTTTCATGCAGCAAATTCATAGTAACGATACTGGGGTACCAAAGAGTCCCACATCAAGAACCCTGCCACACCTCTGCAAGTATTACATTAATATGCACAATGGTCATAACGTGTTATATGACATAGTATTAATTTCCTATATTTAATTATCAATGCTTAAATTGTACACAGCTGCTGTATTATATTGTATTATAATATTATTTGATAACAAAATAAATCATAATAACTGCCAAAGCATTTTGTACCTGTTTACAATTTTCATGTATCACTGTTATGCATGGTTATCTTCTACAGTTTTACTTCATGATTTAGCATTCTTATATATGAGTTATAGATTGTTATAGGTCTGTGTATTATGTATATATATTACAATATTACACTGTTATGCATCAAAATTTTAAAATTTAAGATGTGGCAGGATTATATAACTAAAGTTATGTAACACTTATATGTGGCTGATTTACGTACTGTTGACTCTGTATAAAGCATTGATATGACTTAGGTTAAAGCATTTTTAAGTATTAGGTACATACAGTGTTAATTGTTGTAGCACTAAAATAATGTAACAGACCTATACATTGTAAAAATGTGGCATCATAGTGCATATAATGGCTAGGTATTGTGTTTATGCATAATTATTGGTTGGATTATAGGGTCCTATTTTTCTAAAGATTTTCTGTTTCTGACTGCCACTACTAGACTGTGCTTTTCTTACTAGAACTATATAAGAAATGAAAAAGTGAAAAAGAGGCTCAATAACACGCAGTCCATGATTTGCTCACTGTGACAAACTGATTTATTGCAAAAAGTCTTCAAAGGCTCAAAAATGGTGCTAACTTAAAATAAAATTTAATGACCAACTCAGTATGAATCTTTATTGATTATAGCTTTAAAAAATGAGTAACAGTGTCTTCTCAGGGGCCAAACATCCAGCGGTGGTGGCGACCTTCATGGAATGATCCATCTTCGAACAGGTGCTACTAACAGAAGTCGACAAGCAGGCACTTCCTTCTACAACACCATAAAAGAATTTCTCATGCAGCAAGTCATCAAAATGATTCTGGAGTTTCAAAGAGTCTCAAATCAGGAACTTTGCAAGTACTACGTTAATATGCACAATGGTCATAAAAATGTTATATGACTTAAACTAGTACCAGTTAAGAAATGAAAGAGTGAAAAAGAGGCTCAATAACACGCAAACCATGATTTGCTCAATGTGACAAACTGTGATTGTTTATTGGAAGAAGTCCTGATTGGCTCAAAAATGGTGCAAATTTAAAATGACATTTCCTGACCAACTGAGTATGAATCTTTATTGATTAAAGCTTTCAAAAAATTAGTAACAGTGTCTTCTCAGGGGCCAAAGATCCAGCGGTGGTGGCAACCTTCATGGAATGATCCTTCTTCCGACTGGATAGTGCTACTAGAACACGTCGACAAGCAGACGCTTCCTGCTTTTACTATGAAAAGTATTTCTCATGCATCTAATTTTTCGAAATCATCCTGGGGTTCCAAAGAGTCTCGCATCAGGAACCCTGCCATACCTCTGCAAGTATTACGTTAATATGCACTATGGTGATAAAGTGTTATATGACTTAAACTAGTACCAGATAAGAAATGAAAGAGAGAAAAAGAGGCTCAATAACACGCAATCCATGATTTGTTCAATGCGACAAACTGTGATTGTTTATTGTAAGAAGTCTTGATAGGCTCATAAATGGTTACAAATTAAATCATGTTTCTTGACCAACTGAGTATGAATTTTTATTGATTAGGGCTTTCAAACATTGATAACAGTTTCTTCTCAGTGGCCAAAGATCCAGCGTTGTTGGCAACCTTCATGGAATGATCTTTCTTCGGACAGGTAAATGCTACTAACAGACGTCGACAAGTAGACACTTCCTGCTACAATGCTTTGAAATTAATTTTTCATGCAGCAAATTCATAGTAACGATACTGGGGTACCAAAGAGTCCCACATCAAGAACTCTGCCACACCTCTGCAAGTATTACATTAATATGCACAATGGTCATAACGTGTTATATGACATAGTATTAATTTCCTATATTTAATTAGCAATGCTTAAATTGTACACAGCTGCAGTATTATATTGTATTATAATATTATTTGATAACAAAATAAATCATAATAACTGCCAAAGCATTTTGTACCTGTTTACAATTTTCATGTATCACTGTTATGCATGGTTATCTTCTACAGTTTTACTTCATGATTTAGCATTCTTATATATGAGTTATAGATTGTTATAGGTCTGTGTATTATGTATATATATTACAATATTACACTGTTATGCATCAAAATTTTAAAATTTAAGATGTGGCAGGATTATATAACTAAAGTTATGTAACACTTATATGTGGCTGATTTACGTACTGTTGACTCTGTATAAAGCATTGATATGCCTTAGGTTAAAGCATTTTTAAGTATTAGGTACATACAGTGTTAATTGTTGTAGCACTAAAATAATGTAACAGACCTATACATTGTAAAAATGTGGCATCATAGTGCATATAATGGCTAGGTATTGTGTTTATGCATAATTATTGGTTGGATTATAGGGTCCTATTTTTCTAAAGATTTTCTGTTTCTGACTGCCACTACTAGACTGTGCTTTTCTTACTAGAACTATATAAGAAATGAAAAAGTGAAAAAGAGGCTCAATAACACGCAGTCCATGATTTGCTCACTGTGACAAACTGATTTATTGCAAAAAGTCTTCAAAGGCTCAAAAATGGTGCTAACTTAAAATAAAATTTAATGACCAACTCAGTATGAATCTTTATTGATTATAGCTTTAAAAAATGAGTAACAGTGTCTTCTCAGGGGCCAAACATCCAGCGGTGGTGGCGACCTTCATTCAATGATCCATCTTCGAACAGGTGCTACTAACAGAAGTCGACAAGCAGGCACTTCCTTCTACAACACCATAAAAGAATTTCTCATGCAGCAAGTCATCAAAATGATTCTGGAGTTTCAAAGAGTCTCAAATCAGGAACTTTGCAAGTACTACGTTAATATGCACAATGGTCATAAAAATGTTATATGACTTAAACTAGTACCAGTTAAGAAATGAAAGAGTGAAAAAGAGGCTCAATAACACGCAAACCATGATTTGCTCAATGTGACAAACTGTGATTGTTTACTGGAAGAAGTCCTGATCGGCTCAAAAATGGTGCAAATTTAAAATGACATTTCCTGACCAACTGAGTATGAATCTTTATTGATTAAAGCTTTCAAAAAATTAGTAACAGTGTCTTCTCAGGGGCCAAAGATCCAGCGGTGGTGGCAACCTTCATGGAATGATCCTTCTTCCGACTGGATAGTGCTACTAGAACACGTCGACAAGCAGACGCTTCCTGCTTTTACTATGAAAAGTATTTCTCATGCATCTAATTTTTCGAAATCATCCTGGGGTTCCAAAGAGTCTCGCATCAGGAACCCTGCCATACCTCTGCAAGTATTACGTTAATATGCACTATGGTGATAAAGTGTTATATGACTTAAACTAGTACCAGATAAGAAATGAAAGAGAGAAAAAGAGGCTCAATAACACGCAATCCATGATTTGTTCAATGCGACAAACTGTGATTGTTTATTGTAAGAAGTCTTGATAGGCTCATAAATGGTTACAAATTAAATCACGTTTCTTGACCAACTGAGTATGAATTTTTATTGATTAGGGCTTTCAAACATTGATAACAGTTTCTTCTCAGTGGCCAAAGATCCAGCGTTGTTGGCATCCTTCATGGAATGATCTTTCTTCGGACAGGTAAATGCTACTAACAGACGTCGACAAGTAGACACTTCCTGCTACAATGCTTTGAAATTAATTTTTCATGCAGCAAATTCATAGTAACGATACTGGGGTACCAAAGAGTCCCACATCAAGAACTCTGCCACACCTCTGCAAGTATTACATTAATATGCACAATGGTCATAATGTGTTATATGACATAGTATTAATTTCCTATATTTAATTATCAATGCTTAAATTGTACACAGCTGCAGTATTATATTGTATTATAATATTATTTGATAACAAAATAAATCATAATAACTGCCAAAGCATTTTGTACCTGTTTACAATTTTCATGTATCACTGTTATGCATGGTTATCTTCTACAGTTTTACTTCATGATTTAGCATTCTTATATATGAGTTATAGATTGTTATAGGTCTGTGTATTATGTATATATATTACAATATTACACAGGTATGCATCAAAATTTTAAAATTTAAGATGCGGCAGGATTATATAACTAAAGTTATGTAACACTTATATGTGGCTGATTTACGTACTGTTGACTCTGTATAAAGCATTGATATGCCTTAGGTTAAAGCATTTTTAAGTATTAGGTACATACAGTGTTAATTGTTGTAGCACTAAAATAATGTAACAGACCTATGCATTGTAAAAATGTGGCATCATAGTGCATATAATGGCTAGGTATTGTGTTTATGCATAATTATTGGTTGGATTATAGGGTCCTATTTTTCTAAAGATTTTCTGTTTCTGACTGCCACTACTAGACTGTGCTTTTCTTACTAGAACTACATAAGAAATGAAAAAGTGAAAGAGGCTCAATAACACGCAGTCCATGATTTGCTCACTGTGACAAACTGATTTATTGCAAAAAGTCTTCAAAGGCTCAAAAATGGTGCTAACTTAAAATAAAATTTAATGACCAACTCAGTATGAATCTTTATTGATTATAGCTTTAAAAAATGAGTAACAGTGTCTTCTCAGGGGCCAAACATCCAGCGGTGGTGGCGACCTTCATGGAATGATCCATCTTCGAACAGGTGCTACTAACAGAAGTCGACAAGCAGGCACTTCCTTCTACAACACCATAAAAGAATTTCTCATGCAGCAAGTCATCAAAATGATTCTGGAGTTTCAAAGAGTCTCAAATCAGGAACTTTGCAAGTACTACGTTAATATGCACAATGGTCATAAAAGTGTTATATGACTTAAACTAGTACCAGTTAAGAAATGAAAGAGTGAAAAAGAGGCTCAATAACACGCAAACCATGATTTGCTCAATGTGACAAACTGTGATTGTTTATTGGAAGAAGTCCTGATTGGCTCAAAAATGGTGCAAATTTAAAATGACATTTCCTGACCAACTGAGTATGAATCTTTATTGATTAAAGCTTTCAAAAAATTAGTAACAGTGTCTTCTCAGGGGCCAAAGATCCAGCGGTGGTGGCAACCTTCATGGAATGATCCTTCTTCCGACTGGATAGTGCTACTAGAACACGTTGACAAGCAGACGCTTCCTGCTTTTACTATGAAAAGTATTTCTCATGCAGCTAATTTTTCGAAATCATCCTGGGGTTCCAAAGAGTCTCGCATCAGGAACCCTGCCATACCTCTGCAAGTATTACGTTAATATGCACTATGGTGATAAAGTGTTATATGACTTAAACTAGTACCAGATAAGAAATGAAAGAGAGAAAAAGAGGCTTAATAACACGCAATCCATGATTTGTGCACTGTGACAAACTGTGATTGTTTATTGTAAGAAGTCTTGATAGGCTCATAAATGGTTACAAATGAAATCATGTTTCTTGACCAACTGAGTATGAATTTTTATTGATTAGGGCTTTCAAACATTGATAAACAGTTTCTTCTCAGTGGCCAAAGATCCAGCGTTGTTGGCAACCTTCATGGAATGATCTTTCAACGGACAGGTAAATGCTACTAACAGACGTCGACAAGTAGACACTTCCTGCTACAATGCTTTGAAATTAATTTTTCATGCAGCAAATTCATAGTAACGATACTGGGGTACCAAAGAGTCCCACATCAAGAACCCTGCCACACCTCTGCAAGTATTACATTAATATGCACAATGGTCATAACGTGTTATATGACATAGTATTAATTTCCTATATTTAATTATCAATGCTTAAATTGTACACAGCTGCCGTATTATATTGTATTATAATATTATTTGATAACAAAATAAATCATAATAACTGCCAAAGCATTTTGTACCTGTTTACAATTTTCATGTATCACTGTTATGCATGGTTATCTTCTACACTTTTACTTCATGATTTAGCATTCTTATATATGAGTTATAGATTGTTATAGGTCTGTGTATTTTGTATATATATTACAATATTACACTGTTATGCATCAAAATTTTAAAATTTAAGATGTGGCAGGATTATATAACTAAAGTTATGTAACACTTATATGTGGCTGATTTACGTACTGTTGACTCTGTATAAAGCATTGATATGCCTTAGGTTAAAGCATTTTTAGGTATTAGGTACATACAGTGTTATTTGTTGTAGCACTAAAATAATGTAACAGACCTATACATTGTTAAAATGTGGCATCATAGTGCATATCATGGCTAGGTATTGTGTTTATGCATAATTATTGGTTGGGTTATAGGGTCCTATTTTTCTAAAGATTTTCTGTTTCTGACTGCCACTACTAGACTGTGCTTTTCTTACTAGAACTATATAAGAAATGAAAGAGTGAAAGAGAGGCTCAATAACACACAGTCCATGATTTGCTCACTGTGACAAACTGATTTATTGCAAAAAGTCTTCAATGGCTCAAAAATGGTGCTAACTTAAAATAACATTTCCTGACCAACTCAGTATGAATCTTTATTGATTATAGCTTTAAAAAATGAGTAACAGTGTCTTCTCAGGGGCCAAACATCCAGCGGTGGTGGCGACCTTCATGGAATGATCCATCTTCATAGGTGCTACTAACAGAAGTCGACAAGCAGGCACTTCCTTCTACAACACCATAAAAGAATTTCTCATGCAGCAAGTCATAAAAATGATTCTGGAGTTTCAAAGAGTCTCAAATCAGGAACTCTGCAAGTACTACGTTAATATGCACAATGGTCATAAAGTGTTAAATGACTTAAACTAGTACCAGTTAAGAAATGAAAGAGTGAAAAAGAGGCTCAATAACACGCAAACCATGATTTGCTCAATGTGACAAACTGTGATTGTTTATTGGAAGAAATCCTGATTGGCTCAAAAATGGTGCAAATTTAAAATGACATTTCCTGACCAACTGAGTATGAATCTTTATTGATTAAAGCTTTCAAAAAATTAGTAACAGTGTCTTCTCAGGGGCCAAAGATCCAGCGGTGGTGGCAACCTTCATGGAATGATCCTTCTTCCGACAGAATAGTGCTACTAGAAAACGTCGACAAGCAGACGCTTCCTGCTTTTACTATGAAAAGTATTTCTCATGCAGCTAATTTTTCAAAATCATCCTGGGGTTCCAAAGAGTCTCGCATCAGGAACCCTGCCATACCTCTGCAAGTATTACGTTAATATACACTATGGTCATAAAGTGTTATATGACTTAAACTAGTACCAGATAAGAAATGAAAGAAAGAAAAAGAGGCTCAATAACAGGCAATCCATGATTTGTTCTCTGTGACAAACTGTGATTGTTTATTGTAAGAAGTCTTGATAGGCTCATAAATGGTTACAATTTAAATCATGTTTCTTGACCAACTGAGTATGAATTTTTATTTATTAGGGCTTTCAAACATTGATAAACAGTTTCTTCTCAGTGGCCAAAGATCCAGCGTTGTTGGCAACCTTCATAGAATGATCTTTCTTCGGACAGGTAAATGCTACTAACAGACGTCGACAAGTAGACACTTCCTGCTACAATGCTTTGAAATTAATTTTTCATGCAGCAAATTCATAGTAACGATACTGGGGTACCAAAGAGTCCCACATCAAGAACTCTGCCACACCTCTGCAAGTATTACATTAATATGCACCAGGGCCGGCTCTAGGCATGTTCGAATAGAGCGGCCGCGCAGGGCGCCACCCTTAATGGGCGCCGCCATATTCGAAGCTGGAGCCGGCCCTGTGTGTGCAGCATTGGCCTGTCCCGTCCGTGTGTGCGCTATGCGCGCTGCGCGGCGCCGGTGTCCAACGTCAGACGCCGACACTGCGCAATGCGCATACAAATGGCCGCCCACCCATTCGCACCCAGACCCGCACCCTCACTCGGCCGGCCGCCCGCCCGCCTGCACTCCCGTACTCGGACAGCAGTACTCCTCTTCCTCTCAGCGCCGCAGGTACTTGGGGGGGCACATTTATGGATCGCACTGTGGGGGCATTTATCTGGCACTGTGGGGGCATTTATCTGGCACTGTGGGGGCATTTCTGGCACACTGGGGGCATTTCTGGCTCTGTGGGGGCATATCTGGCACTGTGGGGGGCATTTCTGGCACTGTGGGGCATATCTGGCACTGTGGGGGCATATCTGGCACTGTGGGGGCATTTCTGGCACACTGGGGGCATTTCTGGCTCTGTGGGGGCATATCTGGCACTGTGGGGGCATATCTGGCACTGTGGGGGCATTTATGTATCTGGCATTGTAGGGGCATATCTGGCACTGTGGGGGCATATCTGGCACACTGGGGGCATATCTGGCACTGTGGGGGCATTTATCTGGCACTGTGGGGGCATTTATCTGGCGCTGTGGGGGCATTTCTGGCACTGTGGGGCATTTCTGGCACACTGGGGGCATTTCTGGCACACTGGGGGCATTTCTGGCTCTGTGGGGGGCATTTCTGGCTCTGTAGGGGCATATCTGGCTCTGTGGAGTCATATCTGGCACTGTGGGGGCATATCTGGCACTGTGGGGGCATTTATGTATCTGGCATTGTGGGGGCATATCTGGCACTGTGGGGGCATATCTGGCACACTGGGGGCACATCTGGCACTGTGGGGGCATTTATCTGGCACTGTGGGGGCATTTCTGGCACACTGGGGGCATTTCTGGCTCTGTGGGGGCATATCTGGCACTGTGGGGGGCATTTCTGGCTCTGTGGGGGCATATCTGGCACTGTGGGGGCATTTATGTATCTGGCATTGTGGGGGCATATCTGGCACTGTGGGGGCATATCTGGCACACTGGGGGCATATCTGGCACACTGGGGGCATTTATATGGCACTGTGGGGGCATTTATCTGGCACTGTGGGGGCATTTCTGGCTCTGTGGTGGCATATCTGGCACTGTGGGGGGCATATCTGGCTCTGTGGGGGCATATCTGGCACTGTGGGGGCATTTATGTATCTGGCATTGTGAGGGCATATCTGGCACTGTGGGGGCATATCTGGCACACTGGGGGCATTTATCTGGCACTGTGGGGGCATTTATCTGGCACTGTGGGCATTTATCTGGCACTGTGGGGACATTTATCTGGCACTGTGGGGACATTTATCTGGCACTGTGGGGGCATTTATCTGGCACTGGGGGCATTTATCTGGCACTGTGGGGACATTTATCTGGCACTGTGGGGGCATTTATCTGGCACTGGGGACATTTATCTGGCACTGGGGGGACATTTATCTGGCACTGGGGGCATTTATATGGCACTGGGGGCATTTATCTGGCACTGTGGGGGCATTTATCTGGCACTGTGGGGGCATTTATCTGGCACTGGGGGGCATTTATGTAGCACTGTGGGGTCATATCTGGCACTGTGGGGGCATTTATCTGGCACTGTGGGGGCATTTATCTAGCACTGTGGGGGCTTTTCTGTATCTGGCACTGTGGGGGCTTTTCTGTATCTGGCACTGTGGGGGCTTTTCTGTATCTACATATCTGGCACTGTGTGGCCATTTATGTATCTGGCATTGCTGGGGGGCATGTCATGTGTTGCTGGCACTGCTGGAGGGCATGTCATGTGTAACTGGCACGGCTGGGGAGCATATCATGTAGTGTTCCCACTAGGCATCTGTGGCTAGGCAATGTGTCTAACGTGCTCTGCCTGGCGCAAAGTGTCTAACGTGCTCTGCCTGGCGCAAAGTGTCTAGGAGGTTCTACCTGATGCAGTGTGTATTAACTGCACTACTGTGTGGTGTAATGCAAATTGCCACTATTATGTGGCCACGCACCTTCCCCACAAAGCAACGCCCCTAAATTTTTGCTGCACGCCTTCGGAGCGCACTGTCCATGCTTTACCATGTAGGTAGATGAGCAACAAGCATTACAGTATGTACATCATTTTGCCCTCCTTACTTAAAAATGTGCCCTCCCTGCCCTAAAAAGTGAACACTATCATGTAGCTGGCACTGCTGGGGGGCATATTGTGTGTAGCTGGCACTGCTGGGGGGCATATCATGTCTATCTGGCACTGCACATTGTGTATCTGGCACTATACTGGAGACATTATGTGTATCTGACACTATACTGGAGACATTGTGTGTAAGGAACACTACTGTGGCTGTTATGTGTAAGGCTGCTAATTGTGTGCGTAGAGGGGGTGTGAAAACATATTTATTTATAGTCTAATAATATGAAGTTATGAGGCCACGCCCACTTTCCAAGAGGCCACGCCCACTTTTCCTGGAGAGCGCGCATGGGGGGGGGGGGGGGGCGCTTTTACATGCTTTAGCTCAGGGTGCTAGTAGGCCTGGAGCCGGCCCTGATATGCACAATGGTCATAACGTGTTATATGACATACTATTAATTTCCTATATTTAATTATCAATGCTTAAATTGTACACAGCTGCAGTATTATATTGTATTATAATATTATTTGATAACAAAATAAATCATAATAACTGCCAAAGCATTTTGTACCTGTTTACAATTTTCATGTATCACTGTTATGCATGGTTATCTTCTACACTTTTACTTCATGATTTAGCATTCTTATATATGAGTTATAGATTGTTATAGGTCTGTGTATTATGTATATATATTACAATATTACACTGTTATGCATCAACATTTTAAAATTTAAGATGTGGCAGGATTATATAACTAAAGTTATGTAACACTTATATGTGGCTGATTTACGTACTGTTGACTCTGTATAAAGCATTGATATGCCTTAGGTTAAAGCATTTTTAAGTATTAGGTACATACACTGTTATTTGTTGTAGCACTGAAATAATGTAACAGACCTATACATTGTTAAAATGTGGCATCATAGTGCATATAATGGCTAGGTATTGTGCTTATGCATAATTATTGGTTGGATTATAGGGTCCTATTTTTCTAAAGATTTTCTGTTTCTGACTGCCACTACTAGACTGTGCTTTTCTTACTAGAACTAGATAAGAAATGAAAAAGTGAAAAAGAGGCTCAATAACACGCAGTCCATGATTTGCTCACTGTGACAAACTGATTTATTGCAAAAAGTCTTCAATGGTTCAAAAATGGTGCTAACTTAAAATAACATTTCCTGATCAACTGAGTATGAATCTTTATTGATTATAGCTTTCAAAAAATGAGTAACAGTGTCTTCTCAGGGGCCAAACATCCAGCGGTGGTGGCAACCTTCATGGAATGATCCATCTTCGAACAGGTAAGTGCTACTAACAGAAGTCGACAAGCAGGCACTTCCTGCTACAACACTATAAAAGAATTTCTCATGCAGCAAGTCATCAAAATGATCCTGGAGTTCCAAAGAGTCTCAAATCAGGAACTCTGCAAGTACTACGTTAATATGCACAATGGTCATAAAGTGTTATATGACTTAAACTAGTACCAGTTAAGAAATGAAAGAGTGAAAAAGAGGCTCAATAACACACAAACCATGATTTGCTCAATGTGACAAACTGTGATTGTTTATTGGTAGAAGTCCTGATTGGCTCAAAAATGGTGCAAATTTAAAACGACATTTCCTGACCAACTGAGTATGAATCTTTATTGATTAAAGCTTTCAAAAAAATAGTAACAGTGTCTACTCAGTGGCCAAAGATCCAGCGGTGGTAGCAACCTTCATGGAATGATCCTTCTTCCGACCGGATAGTGCTACTAGAACACATCGACAAGCAGACACTTCCTGCTTTTACTATGAAAAGTATTTCTCATGCAGCTGATTTTTCGAAATCATCCTGGGGTTCCAAAGAGTCTCGCATAAGGAACCCTGCCATACCTCTGCAAGTATTACGTTAATATGCACTATGGTGATAAAGTGTTATATGACTTAAACTAGTACCAGATAAGAAATGAAAGAGAGAAAAAGAGGCTCAATAACACGCAATCCATAATTTGTTCACTGTGACAAACTGTGATTGTTTATTGTAAGAAGTCTTGATAGGCTCATAAATGGTTACAATTTAAATCATGTTTCTTGACAACTGAGTTTGAATTTTTATTGATAAGGGCTTTCAAACAGTGAGAAACAGTGTCTTCTCAGTGGCCAAAGATCCAGCGTTGTTGGCAACCTTCATGGAATGATCTTTCTTTGGACAGGTAAGTTCTACTAACAGACGTCGACAAGTAGACACTTCCTGCTACAATGCTTTGAAATAAATTTTTCATGCAGCAAATTCATAGTAACGATACTGGGGTACCAAAGAGTCCCACATCAAGAACCCTGCCACACCTCTGCAAGTATTACATTAATATGCACAATGGTCATAACGTGTTATATGACATAGTATTAATTTCCTATATTTAATTATCACTGCTTAAATTGTACACAGCTGCAGTATTATATTGTATTATATTATTTGATAACAAAATAAATCATAATAACTGCCAAAGCATTTTGTTCCTGTTTGCAGTTTTCATGTATCACTGTTATGCATGGTTATCTTCTACAGTTTTACTTCATGATTTAGCATTCTTATATATGAGTTATAGATTGTTATAAGTCTGTGTATTATGTATATATATTACACTGTTATGCATCATTTTAAGTTTTAAGATGCGGCAGGATTTTGTAACTAAACTTATGTAACACTTATACAGTATGTAGCTGATTTACATACTGTTGACTCTGTATAAAGCATTGATATGCCTTAGGTTAAAGCATTTTTAAGTATTAGGTACATACACTGTTAGTTGTTGTATATCTAAAATAATGTAACAGACCTATACATTGTTAAAATGTGGCATCATAGTGCATATAATGGCTAGGTATTGTGTTTATGCATAATTATTGGTTGGATTATAGGGTCCTATTTTTCTAAAGATTTTCTGTTTCTGACTGCCACTACTAGACTGTGCCTTTCTTACTAGAACTAGTTAAGTAATGAAAAAGTGGCTCAGTAACACGCAGTCCTTGATTTGCTCACTGTGACAAACTGATTTATTGCAAAAAGTCTTAATTGGCTCAAAAATGGTGCTAATTTAAAATAACATTTCCTGACCAGCTGAGTATGAATCTTTATTGATTATAGCTTTCAAAAAATGAGTAACAGTGTTTTCTTAGGGGCCAAACATCCAGCGGTGGTGGCAACCTTCATGGAATGATCCATCTTCGAACAGGTAAGTGCTACTAACAGAAGTTGACAAGCAGGCACTTCCTGCTACAACACTATAAAATAATTTCTAATTTAGCAAGTCATAAAAATGATCCTGGAGTTCCAAAGGGTCTCAAATCAGGAACTCTGCAAGTACTACGTTAATATGCACAATGGTCATAAAGTGTTATATGACTTAAACTAGTACCAGTTAAGAAATGAAAGAGAGAAAAAGAGGCTCAATAACACACAAACCAAGATTTGCTCAATGTGACAAACTGTGAATGTTTATTGGAAAAAGTCCTGATTGGCTCAAAAATGGTTCAAATTTAAAACGACATTTCCTGACCAACTGAGTATGAATCTTTATTGATTAAATCTTTCAAAAAATTAGTAACAGTGTCTACTCAGGGGCCAAAGATCCAGCAGTGGTGGCAACCTTCATGGAATGATCCTTCTTCCGACCGTATAGTGCTACTAGAACACATCGACAAGCAGACACTTCCTGCTTTTACTATGAAAAGTATTTCTCATGCAGCTGATTTTTCGAAATCATCCTGGGGTTCCAAAGAGTCTCGCATAAGGAACCCTGCCATACCTCTGCAAGTATTACGTTAATATGCACAATAGTCATAAAGTGTTATATGACTTAAACTAGTACCAGATAAGAAATGAAAGAGAGAAAAAGCGGCTCAATAAAACGCAATCCATGATTTGTTCACTGTGACAAACTGTGATTGTTTATTGTAAGAAGTCTTGATAGGCTCATAAATGGTTACAATTTAAATCATGTTTCATGACAACTGAGTATGAATTTTTATTGATTAGGGCTTTCAAACAGTGAGAAACAGTGTCTTCTCAGTGGCCAAAGATCCAGCGTTGTTGGCAACCTTTATGGAATGATCTTTCTTCGGACAGGTAAGTTCTACTAACAGAAGTCGACACTTCCTGCTTCAATGCTTTGAAATTAATTTTTCATGCAGCAAATTCATAGTAACGATACTGGGGTACCAAGGAGTCCCACATCAAGAACCCTGCCACACCTCTGCAAGTATTACATTAATATGCACAATGGTCATAACGTGTTATATGACATAGTATTAATTTCCTATATTTAATTATCACTGCTTAAATTGTACACAGCTGCAGTATTATATTGTATTATATTATTTGATAACAAAATAAATCAAAATAACTGCCAAAGCATTTTGTACCTGTTTGCAGTTTTCATGTATCACTGTTATGCATGGTTATCTTCTACACTTTTACTTCATGATTTAGCATTCTTATATATGAGTTATAGATTGTTATAGGTCTGTGTATTATGTATATATATTACACTGTTATGCATCAAAATTTTAAGTTTTAAGATGTGGCAGGATTTTGTAACTAAACTTATGTAACACTTATACAGTATGTAGCTGATTTACATACTGTTGACTCAGTATAAAGCATTGATATGCCTTAGGTTAAAGCATTTTTAAGTATTAGGTACATACACTGTTAGTTGTTGTAGCTCTAAAATAATGTAACAGACCTATACATTGTTAAAATGTGGCATCATAGTGCATATAATGGCTAGGTATTGTGTTTATGCATAATTATTGGTTGGATTATAGGGTCCTATTTTTCTAAAGATTTTCTGTTTCTGACTGCCACTACTAGACTGTGCCTTTCTTACTAGAACTAGTTAATAAATGAAAAAGTGAAAAAAAGGCTCAATAACACGCAGTCCATGATTTGCTCACTGTGACAAACTGATTTATTGCAAAAAGTCTTAATTGTCTCAAAAATGGTGCTAACTTAAAATAACATTTCCTGACCAACTGAGTATGAATCTTTATTGAGAATAGCTTTCAAAAAATGAGTCACAGTGTCTTCTCAGGGGCCAAACATCCAGCGGTGGTGGCAACCTTCATGGAATGATCCATCTTCGAACAGGTAAGTGCTACTAACAGAAGTCGACAAGCAGGCACTTCCTGCTACAACACTATAAAATAATTTCTAATTTAGCAAGTCATAAAAATTATCCTGGAGTTCAAAAGGGTCTCAAATCAGGAACTCTGCAAGTACTACGTTAATATGCACAATGGTCATAAAGTGTTATATGACGCTTCCTGCTTTTACTATGAAAAGTATTTCTCATGCAGCTAATTTTTCGAAATCATCCTGGGGTTCCAAAGAGTCTCGCATCAGGAACCCTGCCATACCTCTGCAAGTATTACGTTAATATGCACAATGGTCATAAAGTGTTATATGACTTAAACTAGTACCAGTAAAGAAATGAAAGAGAGAAAAAGAGGATCAATAACACGCAATCCATGATTTGCTCAATGTGACAAACTGTGATTGTTTATTGGAAGAAGTCCTGATTGGCTCAAAAATGGTGCAAATGTAAAATGATGTTTCTTGACAACTGAGTATGATCTTTATAGATTAAGGCTTTCAAAAAATGAGAAACAGTGTCATCTCAGGGGTCAAAGATCCAGCGTTGCTGGCAACCTTCATGTAATGATCCTTTTTCGGACAGGTAAGTGCTACTAACAGACGTCGACAAGCAGACACTTCCTGCTAGAACATTATGAAAAGAATTTCTCATGCAGCAAATTCATTAAAATGATCCTGGGGTTCCAAAGAGCCTCATATCAGTAACCCTGCCATACCTCTACAACTATTCAGTTAATATGCGCAATGACATAATGGGGGGAATTCAATTGTTTGAAAAGTCGGTTGGGTGTTTTTTCCCCCCGTCTATTAGATAGGAAAAAAAAGACACCCAACTGACTTTTCAAACAATTGAATATCCCCCAAAGTATTATATGACATAAAGTATTATTAGTTTCCTATATTTAACTATTATTTTTAACTGTTTAATTTGTACACAGCTGCAGTATTATATTACATTGTAACATGGGCCCTCATTCCGAGTTGTTCGCTCGCAAGGCGAATGTAGCAGAGTTACACACGCTAAGCCGCCGCCTACTGGGAGTGAATCTTAGCTTCTTAAAATTGCGACCGACGTACGCGCAATATTGCGATTACAAACGAGTTAGCAGTTTCAGAGTAGCTCCAGACTTACTCTGCCTGTGCGATCATTTCAGTGCTTGTCGTTCCTGGTTGACGTCACAAACACACCCAGCGTTCGCCCAGGCACTCCCACCGTTTCCCCGGCCACTCCTGCGTTTTTTCCGGAAACGGTAGCGTTTTCAGCCACACGCCCCTGAAACGCCGTGTATCCGCCCAGTAACACCCATTTCCTGTCAATCACATTACGATCGCCGGAGCGAAGAAAAAGCCGTGAGTAAAAATACTTTCTTCATAGTAAAGTTACTTGGCGCAGTCGCAGTGCGAACATTGCGCATGCGTACTAAGCGGATTTTCACTGCGATGCGATGAAAAATACCGAGCGAACAACTCGGAATGAGGGCCATTATTTGGTAACACAGTTACGTATTATCTGCCAAAATATTTTGTACCGGTTTAACATTTTCACGTATCACTGTTATCAATGGTTCTCTTTTACAGTTTTACTTCATGATTTAACATTCTTATAGATGAGTTATACATTATTATAGGACTGTGTATTGTATACATATATTACTCTGTTATGCAACACAATTAAAAGTTTTAATATGCCGCAACATTATGTTACTAAATTAGTTATGTAACAGGTATAGGTTTCTGATTTATGCATTTTTGCCTGTGTATAAGTATTGTTATGCCTTAGGTTAAAGCATTCACCTCACAATATAACCATGAAGACCAGATAGTGGTGATTGAATAACTCCTGATAAGTGGGTGGGAAGAGATAGGGACCGTGTTCATGGCTTTATGTGTGTGATGCCTGTGAACTCCCAAAGAATAGGTTCAGTATTAGTGATGAGCGGATTCGGTTTTACTCGGTTTTACTCGGTTCTCAAAACGGCATCTTATTGGCTCACGGATGTCACGTGTTTTGGATAGCCAATAAGATGCCGTTTTGAGAACCGAGTAAAACCGAGTAAAACCGAACCTCGCTCATCACTATTCAGTATATGAGTGGGGAGAGGGAGGTTCAGATCTGTACTATTCATGTGTGTTAGGTCAGTGATCTCTCCCACTGGCTACAGTCTATAACATTTCTATGTATTAGATTATACAATATTATCTAATGAAGTATTAAGAAAGTATGCATGATGGTCATAAATTGGAATCTGAAACAGAATTACTTTCCATCATATAAAACCACGTAACAAAGTATACATTTTATAAAAGCAGCAGAGAGAGGTCATGGGGCAGAGAGGACGTCAGACTGAGGTGACCCAGCACAGGCCAGGTCACTTAGGTTCATTTACTAGTAATTATATATTGTTATCTGACAAAGAATTGTTCTATATCAAAAATAATGTATGACATTGCAACATAGCAGTATGATGTATCTCAGTTTTATAATGACATCTGCGCCAGTATTTTCTCCCTGTGTTAGTGTGTGAGGTGCTAGTGAGCGGCTGGGTGCAGGGGGCTGTGTGACAGTGTGTGAGGTGCTGGGTACAGGGGACAGTGTGTGTGGTTCTGGAGAGGTCTGGGTACGGGGGCAGTGTGTCAGCTTGTGACGTGCTGGGTACAGGGGGCAGTGTGTGAGGTGCTGGTGAGGGGTAGGATGCAGGGGGCTGTCTGTCAGTGTGTGTGGTGCTGGGTACAGGGTCTGTGTGTCAGTGTGTAAGGTGCTGGGTACAGGGGGCAGTGTGTGAGGTGCTGGTGAAAGGCTGGGTGCAGGGGGCTGTCTGTCAGTGTGTGAGGTGCTGGGTACAGGAGGCAGTGTGTGAGGTGCTGGTGAGAGGCTGGGTGCAGGGGGATGTGCGTCAGTGTGTGAGGTGCTGGGTACTGAGAGCAATGTATGTGGTGCGGAGTACAGGGGCTGTGTGTGAGGTGCTGGTGAGAGGCTGGGTGCAGGGTCTGTCTGTCTGTCTGTCAGTGTGTGTGGTGCTGAGTGCAGGGGGCAGTGTGACAGTGTGGTGGTGCTGGGTACAGGGGGCAGTGTGTGTCAGTGTGTGAGGTGCTGGGTACAGGGGGCAGTGTGTGTCAGTGTGTGAGGTGCTGGGTACAGGGGGCTGTGTGTCAGTGTGTGAGGTGCTGGGTACAGGGGGCAGTGTCTGTGGTGCTGGGTATAAGGGGCAGTGTGTGAGGTTCTGGTGAGAGGCTGGGTACAGGGGGCTGTCTGTCAGTGTGTGAGGTGCTGGGTACAGGAGGCAGTGTGTGAGGTGCTGGTGAGAGGCTGGGTGCAGGGGGATGTGCGTCAGTGTGTGAGGTGCTGGGTACTGAGAGCAATGTATGTGGTACGGAGTACAGGGGCTGTGTGTGAGGTGCTGGTGAGAGGCTGGGTGCAGGGTCTGTCTGTCTGTCTGTCAGTGTGTGTGGTGCTGAGTGCAGGGGGCAGTGTGACAGTGTGGTGGTGCTGGGTACAGGGGGCAGTGTGTGTCAGTGTGTGAGGTGCTGGGTACAGGGGGCAGTGTGTGTCAGTGTGTGAGGTGCTGGGTACAGGGGGCTGTGTGTCAGTGTGTGAGGTGCTGGGTACAGGGGGCAGTGTCTGTGGTGCTGGGTATAAGGGGCAGTGTGTGAGGTTCTGGTGAGAGGCTGGGTACAGGGGGCTGTGTGTCAGTGTGTGAGGTGCTGGGTGTATAGGGGGCCGTGTTTGTGTCAGTGTATGAGGTGCTGTGTGTGTGTGTGTGTGTGTGTGTGTATATATAGGGGACTGTGTGTCAATGTGCGAGCATGGGGTTGGAGAGAGCTAGGGTAGTGAGTAATAGAGGGGCTGCCTCCCATCAACGAAGCCGGCCAGCCCCCCACCAACTTACCAAGGTCCTGCTTCCTTGCACTGGTGTCCGTGCTCAGAGCTGAGGTCAGCAGCAGGTAGAGAACTGCTGTTCCTCAGCCATCTTATCCACAGACTCCACACTCCACCGCAGATACTCGCTGCAGCCACGGCTATGAGAAGTTCCTGGATGTCGCCCACTATGCAAATAACCCAGCTGCAGCCAGCGCAGTGAGAGGCCGTCGGCCTGGATATGTGTGTTGCCTGGAGTCTCTCTGTGCTGGCTGCGGCTGGGTTATTTGCATAGTGGGCAGCATCCACCAACTTCATAGCCGTGGTTCAAGCGAGTCCAGCGGCAGCAGTAGATTAGATTAATCTGCCCGGCGTTGTCGGGGAGGGAGAGCACGGCCACCACAGAGGATGGAGCTCAGCCCACTAGCAAACCGTCCTGGCATCCCGGCGTACCAATCCACCCCTGCTCATCAACATATCATTTAAGTTATAAATAATAATTGCTTTTCCTTTCGATCAAATAGATCTTCACACTCACTAGATACACATTTTTATTATGTCACCTATATAGTTACACTTCTTTTTAATTTCACATTATGCACAACAAAATGTTACATATTCTAATTGTATGAATATTTTAATTAAGTAGAAAACACGCACACTTAATATTTATCATGTATTTTATTTAATCATAGATGAGGTCATTTTAACTGTTGAGTTATGTACAGGAAATCAAATCCTTCCCATAATACTGTCAGACCTTAACACCACTATATTGTCGTTATATTATGTTTTGCACTATCTATAATAAGTTATTGTTTTTCATTTAATTTATTTTATATTAGCATTACATTGAGACATATTAGCATTTTTGACTTGTCATTACCAGTTTTAAATAAAAATCTATTTACATTTCTACCTTTGGATGCTTACCCAATATTGGTATTTTTTATTAAAAAATGCATGTACCATTTTGCATAGAGAGAGACAGAATTCCTACTAATTATATATACATCCATATACTTATAAAGGTTATATCTTATCGGCAATAGATCAACTATCGATGTAGAATCCTGAATTCATGACTATACACAGAATGGTAATCCCGATCACGTGACCTGAGAACCAAACTTTTACTGCCCTCCCTCCCTGCTTGGACTTAGTGGATGAGGAGAGCAATTCATCTGTGCATTATCCGCAGCATATGTGTGAACGGGGATAAATGTGTCCCGAATACCATAACGGGCGCTTGAGCATAGGCACTGGATTACTCTATATTTGGATGAACTCATTATAGCCTCAGTGGCTAATCCCTCCTGACCGACACTGTGCGGTCCCTGGTTGGACACACTTCCGTCCATCAATGACGCGGTGCTGTCCTCAGATCTGTCTATCATAGATTTATATGCGGATTGGTTATACTCACCTAGAAGGGGTATAAATTCCAGATCTGGGATACAATTAGGGGGGGGGGGGGGTGTCTGTGTGTGTGTGTGTGTGTGTGTGTGTGTGTGTGTGTGTGTGTGTGTGTGTGTGTTTGTGTGTTACAATGTGCTCCACTCGGTATTACTATGAATGAATAACACTAGAAATCAATACCTCTGGTGCTATGCTATTGTAATATGTAATACATTACCCACAAGCCTGCGGACTAACGTGTCCTGTGATTGCAGTAACTAATATCTGGTTGATAAGGACTCCCACTTGTTATGCAAAGACCCACAATACTTTGCAAGGATTCATTCTATATGTGACATACTTTTGGGTCATTTTAAGTTAATAAAACGTTTCCTGAACATTGTTGTCCCATGACTACAAGGGACCACATAACAATTAGACCACACTAGGAAGACTGATCACTATGAATAGAGCGAGAAGCGTCTATAGTCAGCCTCCCTGAGTTCTAGAGATACTGCCAGCATAGTGGTCTTTTACCCACCCAGGTATATTCCTAATACATGTTATAAATAGATCTAACTCAACTAGTATTGTAGCTTTCTAAGCCACGCACCTCAGGCTTCAAGTAAAAAAAAAATAAAAAAAAAAATGTTGCTGTCTTATACTGGCAGGTAGTGTGTAAGTGTGTGCGTGTACATGGGCTGACTAGATGGGCCATGTGGTTCTTATCTGCTCTCACATTTTATGTTTCTATACGCCTACCAGCAGTCGGATCACATGTGGGCACCTGCATCCCGGATACACACTGAGACACACCATGCCCCTTCTGACTGATTGTGGAATCACCTCTGACGCTCCCTCATGTTATATCATTGTTGTGGGTGGATCTCAGAATGTTCTGTTACTGTCACTTGCACTGTGCATGAGAGGAGATTATATCTGCTCCATTATACAGCATTATCGTATTATGTAAATGAAGCCTAATAGAGCTTTGGGCTTGTGATTACTGGGTGTCTCAGCTGGTAGAGAGCATGTATTCAGGGGTGTATCTAGGGGTCCGAGCGCCCCTGGCAAAGTAAGGGGCTGGCGCCCCCCCTACACACATTTGGAATAAGGTGTGAGTATTGGAAATGGGGCATGGTCTTGTGGGGGAAGGGTGTGGACACAATAGTACTTCCAATTCAAATTATGCCACACAGTAGTGTCCCTCATTCACATTACACGGCACAGTAGTGTCTCGTATTCACGTTACACCATCCCTCCCCCCTAACCCACCTTTCCCACAGCCTGACCTTAACCTGCCCCCCTCCCCCAAAAGCTTCTTCAGTGGTGCCTAACCCTAACCCACCCTTCCTAATCTCCCTCCCTGCAGCCTAACCCTAGCCCTCCCGCCCTCGCAGCCTAACCCTAACCCTACCACGTGGCTTGCCAGTACAGACTTTGGCACCAACTCAATCCGGATTTTGCAATTCTGCATCGCTATCTATGTTGGGATGCCAGCATCAGCATTCCGAGCAGTGTCGGGATGCTGGCGTCAGCTTTCCGATCGCCGGGATGCCAAATGCCGGCATCTTGACTGCATCCTGAATGAAATGCTAATGAGCTGCAGTGAGATGAGCCTCAAATGGACCCAGCCATTAACCAAACACTATTAGTTGGATGGTAGAAGTACTTCCTGTTAGAAAAAACATCAGGGTGCCATCACTTTCAAGATAAAATGATCAATTATACAATTAACTGATATACGTTTCCTTGAACATGGCCTTGAAATAGGTAAGATATGTATTTTCTTTATTACACTCAACAAGTTAAAGTTTTCACTTACTACTTACTTACATCTAACATGCATGAAAATCATGTAGATTTCCAGATTCTACAGTCCCTTCTCCCAAACACTGACACTTTTTTATTATCTTCAACAACAAATAGATCTATAGCACTGTGCTATATAACAATTGCTGTGTACCTGGTGAGAGTCTGTTACTGCCGCTGCGGCGCCGGTGTCCGTCAGCACGGCACTGCACTAGTGATCAGACTAGTGTCCGGCAGCACCGCACTGCACTAGTGATCAGACTAGTGTCCGGCAGCACCGCACTGCACTAGTGATCAGACTAGTGTCCGGCAGCACCGTATTTGTAAGCAGACTCACAATAAACTACAGTTCCCAGTAGAGATGAGCGGGTTCGGTTTCTCTGAATCCGAACCCGCACGAACTTCATGTTTTTTTTCACGGGTCCGAGCGACTCGGATCTTCCCGCCTTGCTCGGTTAACCCGAGCGCGCCCGAACGTCATCATGACGCTGTCGGATTCTCGCGAGACTCGGATTCTATATAAGGAGCCGCGCGTCGCCGCCATTTTCACACGTGCATTGAGATTGATAGGGAGAGGACGTGGCTGGCGTCCTCTCCATTTAGATTAGGAGAGAGAGAGAGAGATTGACCTGAGGCTGATACTGTAGAAGAGAGTGCAGAGTTTAGTGACTGACCACAGTGACCACCAGCAGTGCAGTTGTTTTATTTAATATATCCGTTCTCTGCCTGAAAAAAACGGTACACACAGTGACTCAGTCACATACCATATCTGTGTGCACTGCTCAGCCCAGTGTGCTGCATGCCTGCATCATCTATGTATATATTATATATCTGACTGTGCTCAGCTCACACAGCTTATAATTGTGGGGGAGACTGGGGAGCACTGCAGTGCCAGTTATAGGTTATAGCAGGAGCCAGGAGTACAAGACAGTCACATACCATATCTGTGTGCACTGCTCAGCCCAGTGTGCTGCATCATCTATGTATATATTATATATCTGACTGTGCTCAGCTCACACAGCTTATAATTGTGGGGGAGACTGGGGAGCACTGCAGTGCCAGTTATAGGTTATAGCAGGAGCCAGGAGTACATATT
Organism: Pseudophryne corroboree; assembly: GCF_028390025.1. Classification (NCBI taxonomy): domain Eukaryota; kingdom Metazoa; phylum Chordata; class Amphibia; order Anura; family Myobatrachidae; genus Pseudophryne; species Pseudophryne corroboree. Next base: position 513,128,354 of record NC_086447.1, read on the forward strand.
ATATTAAAATTAAACAGTGCACACTTTTGCTGCAGGAGTGCCACTGCCAGTGTGACTGACCAGTGACCTGACCACACTGACCACCAGTATAGTTAGTAGTATACTATATTGTGATTGCCTGAAAAAGTTAAACACTCATCGTGTGACTTCACTTGTGTGGTGTTTTTTTTTTTATTCTATAAAAAACTCATTCTGCTGACAGACAGTGTCCAGCAGGTCCGTCATTATATAATATATATACCTGTCCGGCTGCAGTAGTGATATATATATATTTTTTATATCATTATTTATCATCCAGTCGCAGCAGACACAGTACGGTAGTTCACGGCTGTAGCTACCTCTGTGTCGGCACTCGGCAGTCCATCCATAATTGTATACCACCTACCCGTGGTTTTTTTTTCTTTCTTCTTTATACATACATACTACTACATCTCTTTATCAACCAGTCTATATTAGCAGCAGACACAGTACAATACGGTAGTTCACGGCTGTGGCTACCTCTGTGTCGGCACTCGGCAGTCCGTCCATAATTGTATACCACCTAACCGTGGTTTTTTTTTTCTTTCTTCTTCATACATACATACTACGACATCTCTTTATCAACCAGTCTATATTAGCAGCAGACACAGTACAGTACGGTAGTTCACGGCTGTGGCTACCTCTGTGTCGGCACTCGGCAGTCCGTCCATAATTGTATACCACCTAACCGTGGTTTTTTTTTCTTTCTTCTTTATACATACATACTACGACATCTCTTTATCAACCAGTCTATATTAGCAGCAGACACAGTACAGTACGGTAGTTCACGGCTGTGGCTACCTCTGTGTCGGCACTCGGCAGTCCGTCCATAATTGTATACCACCTAACCGTGGTTTTTTTTTCTTTCTTCTTCATACATACATACTACGACATCTCTTTATCAACCAGTCTATATTAGCAGCAGACACAGTACAGTACGGTAGTTCACGGCTGTGGCTACCTCTGTGTCGGCACTCGGCAGTCCATCCATAATTGTATACCACCTACCCGTGGTTTTTTTTCTTTCTTCTTTATACATACATACTACATCTCTTTATCAACCAGTCTATATTAGCAGCAGACACAGTACAGTACGGTAGTTCACGGCTGTGGCTACCTCTGTGTCGGCACTCGGCAGTCCGTCCATAATTGTATACCACCTACCCGTGGTTTTTTTTTCTTTCTTCTTCATACATACATACTACGACATCTCTTTATCAACCAGTCTATATTAGCAGCAGACACAGTACAGTACGGTAGTTCACGGCTGTGGCTACCTCTGTGTCGGCACTCGGCAGTCCGTCCATAATTGTATACCACCTAACCGTGGTTTTTTTTTCTTTCTTCTTCATACATACATACTACGACATCTCTTTATCAACCAGTCTATATTAGCAGCAGACACAGTACGGTAGTTCACGGCTGTAGCTACCTCTGTGTCGGCACTCGGCAGTCCGTCCATAATTGTATACTAGTATCCATCCATCTCCATTGTTTACCTGAGGTGCCTTTTAGTTGTGCCTATTAAAATATGGAGAACAAAAATGTTGAGGTTCCAAAATTAGGGAAAGATCAAGATCCACTTCCACCTCGTGCTGAAGCTGCTGCCACTAGTCATGGCCGAGACGATGAAATGCCAGCAACGTCGTCTGCCAAGGCCGATGCCCAATGTCATAGTACAGAGCATGTCAAATCCAAAACACCAAATATCAGTAAAAAAAGGACTCCAAAACCTAAAATAAAATTGTCGGAGGAGAAGCGTAAACTTGCCAATATGCCATTTACCACACGGAGTGGCAAGGAACGGCTGAGGCCCTGGCCTATGTTCATGGCTAGTGGTTCAGCTTCACATGAGGATGGAGGCACTCAGCCTCTCGCTAGAAAAATGAAAAGACTCAAGCTGGCAAAAGCAGTAGCACCGCAAAGAACTGTGCGTTCTTCGAAATCCCAAATCCACAAGGAGAGTCCAATTGTGTCGGTTGCGATGCCTGACCTTCCCAACACTGGACGTGAAGAGCATGCGCCTTCCACCATTTGCACGCCCCCTGCAAGTGCTGGAAGGAGCACCCGCAGTCCAGTTCCTGATAGTCAGATTGAAGATGTCAGTGTTGAAGTACACCAGGATGAGGAGGATATGGGTGTTGCTGGCGCTGGGGAGGAAATTGACCAGGAGGATTCTGATGGTGAGGTGGTTTGTTTAAGTCAGGCACCCGGGGAGACACCTGTTGTCCGTGGGAGGAATATGGCCGTTGACATGCCTGGTGAAAATACCAAAAAAATCAGCTCTTCGGTGTGGAACTATTTCAACAGAAATGCGGACAACAGGTGTCAAGCCGTGTGTTCCCTTTGTCAAGCTGTAATAAGTAGGGGTAAGGACGTTAACCACCTCGGAACATCCTCCCTTATACGTCACCTGCAGCGCATTCATAATAAGTCAGTGACAAGTTCAAAAACTTTGGGTGACAGCGGAAGCAGTCCACTGACCAGTAAATCCCTTCCTCTTGTAACCAAGCTCACGCAAACCACCCCACCAACTCCCTCAGTGTCAATTTCCTCCTTCCCCAGGAATGCCAATAGTCCTGCAGGCAATGTCACTGGCAATTCTGACGAGTCCTCTCCTGCCTGGGATTCCTCCGATGCATCCTTGCGTGTAACGCCTACTGCTGCTGGCGCTGCTGTTGTTGCTGCTGGGAGTCGATGGTCATCCCAGAGGGGAAGTCGTAAGCCCACTTGTACTACTTCCAGTAAGCAATTGACTGTTCAACAGTCCTTTGCGAGGAAGATGAAATATCACAGCAGTCATCCTGCTAAGCGGATAACTGAGGCCTTGACAACTATGTTGGTGTTAGACGTGCGTCCGGTATCCGCCGTTAGTTCACAGGGAACTAGACAATTTATTGAGGCAGTGTGCCCCCGTTACCAAATACCATCTAGGTTCCACTTCTCTAGGCAGGCGATACCGAGAATGTACACGGACGTCAGAAAAAGACTCACCAGTGTCCTAAAAAATGCAGTTGTACCCAATGTCCACTTAACCACGGACATGTGGACAAGTGGAGCAGGGCAGGGTCAGGACTATATGACTGTGACAGCCCACTGGGTAGATGTATGGACTCCCGCCGCAAGAACAGCAGCGGCGGCACCAGTAGCAGCATCTCGCAAACGCCAACTCTTTCCTAGGCAGGCTACGCTTTGTATCACCGGTTTCCAGAATACGCACACAGCTGAAAACCTCTTACGGCAACTGAGGAAGATCATCGCGGAATGGCTTACCCCAATTGGACTCTCCTGTGGATTTGTGGCATCGGACAACGCCAGCAATATTGTGTGTGCATTAAATATGGGCAAATTCCAGCACGTCCCATGTTTTGCACATACCTTGAATTTGGTGGTGCAGAATTATTTAAAAAACGACAGGGGCGTGCAAGAGATGCTGTCGGTGGCCAGAAAAATTGCGGGACACTTTCGGCGTACAGGCACCACGTACAGAAGACTGGAGCACCACCAAAAACTACTGAACCTGCCCTGCCATCATCTGAAGCAAGAAGTGGTAACGAGGTGGAATTCAACCCTCTATATGCTTCAGAGGTTGGAGGAGCAGCAAAAGGCCATTCAAGCCTATACAATTGAGCACGATATAGGAGGTGGAATGCACCTGTCTCAAGCGCAGTGGAGAATGATTTCAACGTTGTGCAAGGTTCTGATGCCCTTTGAACTTGCCACACGTGAAGTCAGTTCAGACACTGCCAGCCTGAGTCAGGTCATTCCCCTCATCAGGCTTTTGCAGAAGAAGCTGGAGACATTGAAGGAGGAGCTAACACGGAGCGATTCCGCTAGGCATGTGGGACTTGTGGATGGAGCCCTTAATTCGCTTAACAAGGATTCACGGGTGGTCAATCTGTTGAAATCAGAGCACTACATTTTGGCCACCGTGCTCGATCCTAGATTTAAAGCCTACCTTGGATCTCTCTTTCCGGCAGACACAAGTCTGCTGGGGTTGAAAGACCTGCTGGTGAGAAAATTGTCAAGTCAAGCGGAACGCGACCTGTCAACATCTCCTCCTTCACATTCTCCCGCAACTGGGGGTGCGAGGAAAAGGCTCAGAATTCCGAGCCCACCCGCTGGCGGTGATGCAGGGCAGTCTGGAGCGACTGCTGATGCTGACATCTGGTCCGGACTGAAGGACCTGACAACGATTACGGACATGTCGTCTACTGTCACTGCATATGATTCTCTCACCATTGAAAGAATGGTGGAGGATTATTTGAGTGACCGCATCCAAGTAGGCACGTCACACAGTCCATACTTATACTGGCAGGAAAAAGAGGCAATTTGGAGGCCATTGCACAAACTGGCTTTATTCTACCTAAGTTGCCCTCCCACAAGTGTGTACTCCGAAAGAGTGTTTAGTGCCGCCGCTCACCTTGTCAGCAATCGGCGTACGAGGTTACATCCAGAAAATGTGGAGAAGATGATGTTCATTAAAATGAATTATAATCAATTCCTCCGCGGAGACATTGACCAGCAGCAATTGCCTCCACAAAGTACACAGGGAGCTGAGATGGTGGATTCCAGTGGGGACGAATTGATAATCTGTGAGGAGGGGGATGTACACGGTGATATATCGGAGGGTGATGATGAGGTGGACATCTTGCCTCTGTAGAGCCAGTTTGTGCAAGGAGAGATTAATTGCTTCTTTTTTGGGGGGGGTCCAAACCAACCCGTCATATCAGTCACAGTCGTGTGGCAGACCCTGTCACTGAAATGATGGGTTGGTTAAAGTGTGCATGTCCTGTTTTGTTTATACAACATAAGGGTGGGTGGGAGGGCCCAAGGACAATTCCATCTTGCACCTCTTTTTTCTTTTATTTTTCTTTGCGTCATGTGCTGTTTGGGGAGGGTTTTTTGGAAGGGACATCCTGCGTGACACTGCAGTGCCACTCCTAAATGGGCCCGGTGTTTGTGTCGGCCACTAGGGTCGCTAATCTTACTCACACAGTCAGCTACCTCATTGCGCCTCTTTTTTTCTTTGCGTCATGTGCTGATTGGGGAGGGTTTTTTGGAAGGGACATCCTGCGTGACACTGCAGTGCCACTCCTAAATGGGCCCGGTGTTTGTGTCGGCCACTAGGGTCGCTAATCTTACTCACACAGTCAGCTACCTCATTGCGCCTCTTTTTTTCTTTGCGTCATGTGCTGATTGGGGAGGGTTTTTTGGAAGGGACATCCTGCGTGACACTGCAGTGCCACTCCTAAATGGGCCCGGTGTTTGTGTCGGCCACTAGGGTCGCTAATCTTACTCACACAGTCAGCTACCTCATTGCGCCTCTTTTTTTCTTTGCGTCATGTGCTGATTGGGGAGGGTTTTTTGGAAGGGACATCCTGCGTGACACTGCAGTGCCACTCCTAAATGGGCCCGGTGTTTGTGTCGGCCACTAGGGTCGCTAATCTTACTCACACAGTCAGCTACCTCATTGCGCCTCTTTTTTTCTTTGCGTCATGTGCTGATTGGGGAGGGTTTTTTGGAAGGGACATCCTGCGTGACACTGCAGTGCCACTCCTAAATGGGCCCGGTGTTTGTGTCGGCCACTAGGGTCGCTAATCTTACTCACACAGTCAGCTACCTCATTGCGCCTCTTTTTTTCTTTGCGTCATGTGCTGATTGGGGAGGGTTTTTTGGAAGGGACATCCTGCGTGACACTGCAGTGCCACTCCTAAATGGGCCCGGTGTTTGTGTCGGCCACTAGGGTCGCTAATCTTACTCACACAGTCAGCTACCTCATTGCGCCTCTTTTTTTCTTTGCGTCATGTGCTGATTGGGGAGGGTTTTTTGGAAGGGACATCCTGCGTGACACTGCAGTGCCACTCCTAAATGGGCCCGGTGTTTGTGTCGGCCACTAGGGTCGCTAATCTTACTCACACAGTCAGCTACCTCATTGCGCCTCTTTTTTTCTTTGCGTCATGTGCTGATTGGGGAGGGTTTTTTGGAAGGGACATCCTGCGTGACACTGCAGTGCCACTCCTAAATGGGCCCGGTGTTTGTGTCGGCCACTAGGGTCGCTAATCTTACTCACACAGTCAGCTACCTCATTGCGCCTCTTTTTTTCTTTGCGTCATGTGCTGATTGGGGAGGGTTTTTTGGAAGGGACATCCTGCGTGACACTGCAGTGCCACTCCTAAATGGGCCCGGTGTTTGTGTCGGCCACTAGGGTCGCTTATCTTACTCACACAGTCAGCTACCTCATTGCGCCTCTTTTTTTCTTTGCGTCATGTGCTGATTGGGGAGGGTTTTTTGGAAGGGACATCCTGCGTGACACTGCAGTGCCACTCCTAGATGGGCCAGGTGTTTGTGTCGGCCACTAGTGTCGCTTAGCTTAGTCATCCAGCGACCTTGGTGCAAATTTTAGGACTAAAAATAATATTGTGAGGTGTGAGGTATTCAGAATAGACTGAAAATGAGTGGAAATTATGGTTTTTGAGGTTAATAATAATATGGGATCAAAATGACCCCCAAATTCTATGATTTAAGCTGTTTTTTAGTGTTTTTTAAAAAAAACACCCGAATCCAAAACACACCCGAATCCGACAAAAAAAATTCGGTGAGGTTTTGCCAAAACGCGGTCGAACCCAAAACACGGCCGCGGAACCGAACCCAAAACCAAAACCCGAAAAATTTCAGGCGCTCATCTCTAGTTCCCAGCAGCCCTTGCTGCCAGGAGCTCCCAGCAACAAGGGCTGCTGGGAGCTGTAGTTTATTTTGAGTCTGATTACAAGTGCGGTGCTGCCGGACACCAGCGCCGCTCCAGCAGTAACAGACTCTCACCAGGTACAGTCTGACAGTACTGCTTTTCTATCCTTTGGCCGCGGGTGGCACAGCCAGGCGGCGCCCCCTCCTTGCCTGGCGCCCCTGGCGAGTGCCATCCTGGCCAATAGGCAGATACACCCCTGCATGTATTGTACATTAAGAGTCAGTCTGTCGCAGGTTTGAAACCCAAGCTTTGGGCTTGTGACTCCCCCACCCTCACCCTCTTACCCTCCACACCCATAGCCTTATTAACTGTTGTATTTGTTATATTTTATATGCATAGTACATGACATGATTTATAGTGTATGCTTGCCTTATGCTGCAGTATTTAAATGTATTATACCCTATGTATTTGTATTGTGTTTTAGCTGTGCTGCAACATGTGTGTAATGTCTATGTAAGTTTTTGCTTCTTTATGCAAAAAAACATTCCTTTTTCTATCAAAAAATCTAGTATTGTGGTCAAAGGAAAAATATCTGGGTGATAAGGCTCCCATTTGCTATGCAAAGACCCATGATGTTTTGTAAGGATGTACACTATGGGGTATATTCAATTAGCAGTGATAACGGACTTTTCACTTGAAAAGTCCGGTTTTCGGGTGAAAAAACTGACTTTTCACGTGAAACGCAATTACAGGCTATTCAATTATCCTGGAAAATTTATCGGTGATCATTTTTTCACTAATTTCACTTCACCTTCTCTGAAGCAGGTGAAAAGTTGGGAAAAGTCACTATTTTAAGGTAAAAATGTTTGGATATGGTACAGAACTCCTGGGACACCCCCCTTAATGACTAATTAGGCACGTTGAAGTTTTTAATTATTTTTAATTGGCCAATAATGACATGTCATTTTTGGGGTGAAAAAGTAAAAAGTCATGGAAATTGGGGTTCAAGGTATGGGACAGGTATATTGGGGTGCTTTATGAGTGGGACAGGTGTTTTTTAGGCTTGCAGATGGGAGTAATCAGTCTGTTTCCACTTTTTTTAAAAGTACCCTAAAATGACCCAAATATATACTTATACCCATTTTCATGTACCCCAAATTTAATGAGAGCATTTATTTTGCTAAAAAAAATAGCTTTCTATAATTTTTTTGCATTTTTAAAAAAATGCATATAACAGCCATTTCACACAATTTAAGTCCCCAAAAACGCTCTAATGTGATCTCTAACACACTTCTCTTCTGTTTTCCTATGTTAGTTTAGCATTTTTTGGGGTACAGGCTGATTTCCCCATTTTCACCTGCACTTTTCACTGCAAGAATTTTCACGTGAAACCCGGTCGGAATTGAATAGGTCGAAAAACGGAGCGTTTTCGCGGCAATTTTCGGCCGATTGCCGCGAAAAATTTCCGGGCGCAAAATTGCAGCGAATTTGCGGATAATTGAATATCCCCCTATATGTGACACACCTTTGGGTCATTTGGATCAACAAAACGTTCCCTCAACATTTTTTTCTTTTTTTTTCTTTTTATTACCTTTCTCACATAAGCCCTAATAAAATTTATTTTTTCATAACATTAATAACCTTTTTCTGTATGCACCACTCCCAGGACATTTTTCCTTTTCCTCTCTTGAATGTGACAAAAAGATCCTGTTTAATCGCACATTTCACATTTTCAACGAGGACCACTCGGCTTCAATGTGAACAATAAAATGTGCACATACTGTAGATATAGACAAAAACAAAATCCTAACTTTCAGCTGCACTTACCTGGAGCCATCGCAGTGCATTCCGGAGCTGTATGCAGGAGCTGTGCTTCACATGCTCTGTGACATCATTCAGCTCTGTGACATCATCTTACGGGAGCTGCCTAACAACCGTGTCGTGCAGTCTACATACAGAAATAATGTGATATGAATAGTGCTTCACCTATATCAAAAACATGTGACTAAACATAGACATTATAATACAAAATTTTGGGGGAAAAATGCATAAAAATAAGAACCGGGCAATTATAATCTAAAGGAATAATGCAGTATTAAACACTTCTGCAAGAACATTGATCAGCATAATTATAATGTTTACATAAAATAGGTAGGCACCAGAGCATATTAAAAGCGGGTTGAGTGCTAGAACTACTACATATATAATACTGCATATGTATATATATATATATATATATATATATATATATATATAATAATGCATATGTATATATATATATATATATATATATATATATATATATATATATATAGTCTTGGAAGATCCTGCACTCTCATCAAAAATAATAACGACGGCGGGTGCTCCTAATGACCTGAGAGGCCACCAATATACCACAACAACCACCTAGGTGGAAGGTGCACTCACGCCCAGAAATTAGTCTCTGAAGTCACTTGTAAATTCAGTATATTTTTATTCGGGTTCACTGTTGATGCCGTATTTCATCGACGTTTCGGTCCTTATGCGGACCTTTATCAAGATTGGCACTTAAATCACCTATACAATCAGAAACAGTTACAATTAATATGTATAAGAACCCAGATTTATTCAACACCAACACCACCAGTGCCTCCCAGGCCCTGAAGACTGTCACAAAAACCAGAAAACGTATTAAAAAGCTGTTTTTTTATATATGTAAAAAAGAGATACTTGGAAATAATCCACGTGTGATGAAAGAGACACCTCCACCGTTAGGACTATCTGTTTAGATAGGCAAATGATTACCTGGACGGCAAGCCAGATCACTCAGATGTGTGGAATGGCCTTCAAAGTTGGCAACATGCCTGATCACATAATGAAGTTAAAAAGCCTATAACGTAGGGGAAGCTGCAAGGCGTAGTCACCTATTAGATAAATAACAGAGTAACTACACCATAAGAAAATACACTAACAACGTCATTTTGGAAAAGATCATACCTAGTTACATGTAGAAATAGCTCATGGCAGCTTGTGGGCTCTGTACATGTGTCAGACACTCAGTCTGTAAGGAGGCACAACAGGAAAAAATAATCACCAACCGTAATCATGTGTCAGAAGGGAGCTGCAGGAGAGCCATACTCACTGCTCAAGTGTCCAGAGCCAAATGGAAGCTGCATAAAGTTCAGCCTCAGCTGAGCACTATTTAAGGATCAACCACAGGAAGTGCCAATTAGGGAGATTAGTATAAACCCAGTCTCTCATTAACTGATCACCTCTCAGATAACTAACTCAGACCAACTGGGAAAAACGTTACAGGGTTCACAGGACAGGCAGTGGCTATCGCTAACGCACGGCTACTTAAATGAGTGTATTTTAACGATTTAGAAGGGCAACTGCCGGAGACGCGTCTTTTGCGTTCCACCGTCGGTGGAACGCAAAAGACGCGTCTCCGGCAGTTGCCCTTCTAAATCGTTAAAATACACTCATTTAAGTAGCCGTGCGTTAGCGATAGCCACTGCCTGTCCTGTGAACCCTGTAACGTTTTTCCCAGTTGGTCTGAGTTAGTTATCTGAGAGGTGATCAGTTAATGAGAGACTGGGTTTATACTAATCTCCCTAATTGGCACTTCCTGTGGTTGATCCTTAAATAGTGCTCAGCTGAGGCTGAACTTTATGCAGCTTCCATTTGGCTCTGGACACTTGAGCAGTGAGTATGGCTCTCCTGCAGCTCCCTTCTGACACATGATTACGGTTGGTGATTATTTTTTCCTGTTGTGCCTCCTTACAGACTGAGTGTCTGACACATGTACAGAGCCCACAAGCTGCCATGAGCTATTTCTACATGTAACTAGGTATGATCTTTTCCAAAATGACGTTGTTAGTGTATTTTCTTATGGTGTAGTTACTCTGTTATTTATCTAATAGGTGACTACGCCTTGCAGCTTCCCCTACGTTATAGGCTTTTTAACTTCATTATGTGATCAGGCATGTTGCCAACTTTGAAGGCCATTCCACACATCTGAGTGATCTGGCTTGCCGTCCAGGTAATCATTTGCCTATCTAAACAGATAGTCCTAACGGTGGAGGTGTCTCTTTCATCACACGTGGATTATTTCCAAGTATCTCTTTTTTACATATATAAAAAAACAGCTTTTTAATACGTTTTCTGGTTTTTGTGACAGTCTTCAGGGCCTGGGAGGCACTGGTGGTGTTGGTGTTGAATAAATCTGGGTTCTTATACATATTAATTGTAACTGTTTCTGATTGTATAGGTGATTTAAGTGCCAATCTTGATAAAGGTCCGCATAAGGACCGAAACGTCGATGAAATACGGCATCAACAGTGAACCCGAATAAAAATATACTGAATTTACAAGTGACTTCAGAGACTAATTTCTGGGCGTGAGTGCACCTTCCACCTAGGTGGTTGTTGTGGTATATATATATATATATATATATACTGTGTGTGTATATATATATACTGTGTATATACCGTGTGTATATATATATATATATATATAATATATTTATTTATTGCCGATCAGATGCCTAGTACTCAGCATATTGCCAGTGGAGAACTTGTCCCTGTGCCCTTCCAGCAGTGTAGCAATACATAGAGGGAGGTCCGGCACTACAAATATACACAGCTCCAATAGTCTTAAAGGTTGTTAATCCAGAGGTTCACTCTTTCTTCGGGACCCAACTAGGCAGCTGCTGAGGGTCATTTGTCTGTGATAGATGATAATTTATTAACCCCCTTTAAAGACAATAATATAAATAAATTAAATGGGAGAATCCACAAGTTTTACATTTGTATCTGACACCCGAGGAACTATGTATTATTTCCTAATATGTTGGTTAGGTTTAGCAGTTAGCAGTTATTACTTACTGTCCTGCTGATCACCTCCGGCTCTGGTTCAGGCAGCTGATCCATGTAGTGCTTCCAACACACTGAGCAGGTCATGCTCCATATACACTTACAAGTGGCAACACTGGTACTGTGACATCACTGGTACTGTGACATCATTGTGGTAATCTATAGGTAATGTGACAGGCCAAGCAGTCAGCTTTGTACAGATGAAGTGGCCCAACACAAGCTGTATGACTAGTTCCAAAAAAATAGTTTTGTCAGTTATCACCACTATATGCTAAATGGCATCTTTAAATCATGACACAGATTCTCATGTTTTCTCATGCAAATATCTCAGGACTGGGAGGCGGGAGAGCCTTGGGACAATCAGTAATTTGTTGTAAAAACTGCTGAGGTCTGAGATTTGTGCCTCACCATTTTAAGACTTTAACATTTATATTTTTTTCTACACTTTACCCATTTTAGAACTAAATATTTCTGTTTGGCAACATGGTAAAATACATATTTTTGCCAGAAGTCAAGGTCTATACAATACTAAACTACTGTAAAAATTTCAAGGCACCTGGAGCAAAATCATGCTACGTCGCCACTCCCATTACCGAAGTCTGCTGTTTACCGAAGTCTGTGTCAACTGCTCTCTACGGTCTTTATTGTATGGTGGTAACAAATCCGCTCTTAGAATTGTATGGTAGCCATAAACAATGCTCTCAATATTGTATGGAAGAAAAAAAGGATCTCTGTATAGTATAGTGGTCACAAAAATGCACAGTTTTATACATTGCCCGAATAGTATGCTTCCCACTTGAAAAACTGGATGGGAGTTTTCATTTAGGGGTCTATTCATGATGCAGTGAAAAGTGTGGAGAAGTGAGCCAGTGAAGAAGTTGCCCATGGCAACCAATCAGTATTGACGTAACATTTATAAAGTGCTTTCTCTAAAATTAGGTGTAGCAGCTGATTGGTTTCCATTGACAACTTCTCCACAGGCTCACTTCTCCACTTTTTTCACTGCTTTATGAATAGACCCCTAAATTACTTTAATGTGCAGTTTACACAGTGCCAGAAAGTATGGCGCTTCAACAAACCGCAGCTTAGTACATTTATCCCATTGTGTATCTCTTTTTTGCACAACCAAATAAAAAAACAAAAAAAAAACAAAAGAAAAGATATGTTTATGTTTTAATATGTAAAGTTCTTGTGAATATATATATATATATATATATATATATATATATATATATATATATATATATATATATATATATATATATATACACATACATATACATATATAGTTAAAATAGAACTATTAGCCCAACATCTGAAAGCTTCATTCTACATAATTCTGTCATCGCTTGTAAGTCTGCCATTATTGCATGGAAATGTATAAGCATTTGGGACAAAGATGCTATAATTATAAAGAACACAAATACTTTTCAATGAATATGGACTAGAAAACAATCAATACGAGGTATAAATGGTTCTATGTAAACACAGGAATAGGTATATATACTCTACTTTGCAGAGTTTAGTACAGTATGTTGCCTAAAACTGGATCATCTAGAAAATGTTGATTTTTTTCTCATTTGATTTCCAATGCACAACTCAAAAGGAACCTAAATTATCTGCACACTATTATATGAATAGGTAATTGGTTACAAGGACCATCCCGTATATTGCTAATGTATTGTCATTTATTGACGGGGGTGCTACCTAAGACACAGTGGCGTAAGTTCATCCCAGTTGCCCGGAGGCAAGATAAATATTGGTGCCCCCCTATTTCCTCTATTAAGATAAATGTGTGTGTGTGCGTGTGTGTGTGTGTGTGTGTGTGTGTGTGTGTGTGTGTGTGTGTGTGTGGGTGTGTGTGTGTGTCTGGTGTTCTGAAAAAAAATTATATACTGTATTTATACATTTAATTGTCTTTTATTTTAAATCACACTTTCCTTAACAGTCATACCCAGGTTTAGGACCCATGACCTGTTACACTGACAGCTTCATCAGTAAGGTGTCTGCTTCCTGTGTAATAGGTCGTGGGTTCTAATCCTGGGTATGACACTTGTAAAATGTGTATCTACAGTATAATAAAAAGGGTGAGATTTGTAAGGTGCAGGGACCAGTGAGGAAGTCGGCCACTGAAGAGATAGTGGCAGCTATCAATTAACTTAATTCAATGGTGTCACTGAATGGGAGGAGAGGTGTCCCCCTTCAGAGCAGGAGCCCGGCGGCAGATGACTCCGTTGCCTCCCAGAGTTCTGCCTCTGCTAAGACAGCAATTCACATACTGAAGGACAAAGGAGAAAAGGGGTAGTATCGATAAGGTGCACACATGTCGTATTAAAACATCACGTTTATTAATTCCAATCAAATTCCGTCTTTACGGATAATTAGTCAACAGTGAAATATAGAGGTTAAAATCAATTACACAAATGAAACAGTTGTGCTCAAAAATAAAAAGGTGTAAAATTATAAGTGAAGAATAAAAAAGAAGAATGCCTGCTCCATTTGGCTTTTTTATACTGTATATAGACAGAATTTTTCATATACCACATTAGTTATTATATGTGTATATATGCCAGATCACTCAATTGAAACGTGTCCTATTCCGGAATTCTGATATTATTCCCTTGTTTCAATATGTAGGCTATCAGCGCAGAGTAGTTATGTGATTAACTAAATACATTTGCTTTATGACTCGAAAATACATTGTCTTAGTTTGATACTGGTATATTCAGGGGCGTAGGGAGGGTGGAACAAGTGGAGCTCGAGCTCCAGGCGCCGCTTGAGACAGAAGGCGCCGGCTCACTGCACAGCTGAGAACCGGGATCTCGGGCAGGGGTAGGAGGAGATGACTAGAAGAGAGTGAAGGGGTGGCCACCACACTGCCTGCATGTTGCATATCACTGATTACACAGTACAGAGAGTCCAGTGCAGTGCAGTGTGGTGTGTTAGGGAAGAGGGGAGGTTTGAAGGCTTGTCAGAAGAACTTTCCTGGCTGTCAGGGATTTGCATTCAGTGATCCCTTTCCTCAGTCCTTTCCTTTCCTTTCCACCCCTTCCCTTTCCTCAGTCCTTTCCTTCTACCCACGGAGGTCCAGCCTGTCAATCACATAGAAGCTCCGCCCCTCCAGGCTGGAACGAGGAGCTGCTCTGCTGGTGCCCTCTTGGTGAAAATTACTGTGTGTATACTGTGTGTTTATGTCTGTTTATACTGTGTGTTTATGTGTATATATCTGTGTTTGCGTGTAATTGTGTGTGCATATGTCTGTGTGCTAATGTGTATGTGTGTGTGTTTGTGTATATATATCTTTGTATACAGTATGTGTGAGTATATGTGTGTGTTTATGTATGTCTGTGTGTATATGTGTAATTGTGTGTGCATATGTCTGTGTCCTAATGTGTATGTGTGTGTGTTTGTGTATATATATCTTTGTATACAGTATGTGTGAGTATATGTTTGTGTTTATGTATGTCTGTGTGTATATGTGTATGTCTATGTATATCTGTGTGTGTATATTTGTGTGTTTATGTCTGTGTGTGTATATATCTGTATATACTGTATTTGAGTGTTTATGTCTGTGCCTAAATGTGTGTGAATCTATGTATGTATGTGTGTATGTATGTATGTGTGGGTGGGGGTGTCTTGACATGACCCTGCTCCGGGTGTCATGTCTCCACGCTACGCCTCTGGGTATATTCATTAACAATTGAGATATATGAAAGTATAATCAAAATGATTCCCTTATTAATAAGAAATCCTTGATATTTGTTTATCAATTGCAGCTATAAATACCAGTCAGAATCATTTACAATATCTGGGAACTAAGTGAAGATGTAGACACAATGGCCAGTATTTACTAAAAATCCGAGTTTTGCCGATTTGTGTTTTTTTTCTAAGTCCCAATCCGGGAATTCACTAAGCAGAAAACTCGGCAGTGTCTGGTCTATTTGTAATGGTTTGATTGGCAAAGTTCTGAAATACGAATGAATAGACCATCAGTCAAACGCGGCTGTTATTTCATATAATACGGGTATTCACTATTCATTCGTATTTGGGTGTTAGTCTCTGAGTGCTCAAGTGCGGGTCTATTTTTTTTAGATTCGTTAAAAAAAGCAGGAAAAAAATAGACCTGCTTTTTCCAGTCGAGTTTGGATAACCATGCACGGATCAGTGAGATCTATGCATGGTTATCTATGGGAAAGGGTGTGTTTAGTGTCAAAAGTGAAAAAGCACAACCAGCCTCGGGCTCTTTGAGCCGGTCCTGGTTGTCAAAATATGGGGGGGAAAATGACAGGGGTTCCCCCATATTTCATCAACCAGCACTGGGCTCTGCGCCTGGTCCTGGTTCCAAAAATACGGGGGACAAAAAGCGTAGGGGTCCCCCGTATTTTTTAAACCAGCACCGGGCTCTACTAGCCAGGTACATAATGCCACAGCCGGGGGGACACTTTTATAGTGGTCCATGCGGCCCTGGCATTACATACCCAACTAGTCACCCCTGGCCGGGGTACCCTGGAGGAGTGGGAACCCCTTAAATCAAGGGGTCCCCCCCTCCAGCAACCCAAGGGAGAGGGATGAAGCCCGAGGCTGTCCCCCCCATCCAAGGGCGGCGGATGGGGGGCTGATAGCCAAGTGTAAAAAATGTGAATATTGTTTTTTGTAGCAGTACTACAAGTCCCAGCAAGCCTCCCCGCAAGCTGGTACTTGGAGAACCACAAGTACCAGCATGCGGTGGAAAACCTGGGCCGCTGGTACCTGTAGTACTACTACAAAAAAATACCCCCCAAAAAACAGGACACACACCGTGAAAGTATAAGTTTATTACATACATGCACACCTCCATACATACATACTTACCTATGTTCCCACGAGGCTCGGTCCTCTTCTCCATGTAGAATCCTTGGGAGACCTGTGAAAAAAATTATACTCACATAATCCAGTGTAGATTCTGTCCTTTGTATAATCCACGTACTTGGCAAAACAAAAAAACGGAAACCCGACCACGCACTGTATCCAATGGTGGGAACTTTGCGGTCAGCGGTTGACCGAAAGTAACCTCACCGCTGACCGCAAAGTTCCCACCATTGGATACAATGGAGCGCATAGGTGCTACATTGTATCTCTGCCGTGTGCTGCCTCACAGACACTACAGGAGCACACAGCCAATCAGAAGAATGCCACGACGTGGCGCTCCCTGATTGCCTGAAGGGACCCTCTTTGACAGGAGTCAGGGGGGGTCCTAGCAGTCGGGGAAAGGGGTCCCATGTGTAAACATGGGACATGTGTAAACATGCGTGGTCGGGTTTCCGCTTTTTTGTTTTGCCAAGTACGTGGATTAAACAAAGGACAGAATCTACACTGGATTATGTGAGTATAATTTTTTTCACAGGTCCCCCAAGGACCAGGTTTTCTACCGCATGCTGGTACTTGTGGTTCTCCAAGTACCAACTTGCGGGGGAGGCTTGCTGGGACTTGTAGTACTGCTACTAAAAACAATATTCACATTTTTTACACTTGGCTATCAGCCCCCCATCCGCCGCCCTTGGATGGGGGGGACAGCCTCGGGCTTCACCCCTGGCCCTTGGGTGGCTGGAGGGGGGGACCCCTTGATTTAAGGGGTTCCCACTCCTCCAGGGTACCCCGGACAGGGGTGACTAGTTGGGTATGTAATGCCAGGGCCGCAGGGACCACTATAAAAGTGTCCCCCGGCTGTGGCATTATGTACCTGGCTAGTGGAGCCCGGTGCTGGTTTAAAAAATACGGGGGACCCCTACGCTTTTTGTCCCCCGTATTTTTGGAACCAGGACCAGGTGCAGAGCCCGGTGCTGGTTGATTAAATATGGGGGAACCCCTGTCATTTTTTTCCCCATATTTTGTCAACCAGGACCGGCTCAAAGAGCCCGAGGCTGGTTGTGCTTTTTTTCAGAATTTTAAAGACTTTAAACACCTTTTTAAGGTACACAATGAAGCCCTGCATGGATCTCACAGATCCCGCCGGGATTCCTTGTGTTTTGTCAGGCAATGTTTTACTCATCACTCCCGTAAAACACTGCCTGACATTACGAATCACATCGACATCGAAAAATACGAATTGTGAAAAGTCGGCAGCTTAGTGAATGACCGTATCAGGATTCAAAAAGTTGCAGTAAAATGCACCCGATACCATTCGAGATCAAACACCCTTCAAAACGGCAAAAACACAAATCTTTGTAAATATACCCCAATGTTTCTTAACTGTACAATGGGCCTAATTCAGGCCTGATCGCTAGGCTGCATTTTGTACAGCCTGCGATCAGGTCTGAACTGCGCATGCATATGCACCACAATGCGCAGGCATGTCGGTCCACAGCTACGGGGAGCGAAGGGCAGCGACGGGATGGTGCGAGAAAAGCGACCACACGGGCGATTGCAAGGTGACTGACAGGAAGAGGCCATTTGTGGGTGGCAACTGACCGTTTTCAGGGAGTGTCCAGAGAAACGCAGGAGGGACCAGGCGTTTGAAGGGAGTGTTTCTGACATCAGCTCCGGCCCCGATCATCGCACTCGAAGAGTAAGTCATGGGCTGTGCAGAGACTGCACAAACTTTTGCTCTCTGCACATGCAATCGCACCCCTGCATGGCGATTTCCCCCTCCCCCTGTAGGCGGTGTCAAAGTCAGAAAAATGTCTTAATGCACACTGCCATATTTGCACCGCACACTGGTCCGTGCTGCGCATGCGTACGCTCTCCCGTGGAAGCGCATACCCGCAATAGCGTGCACACGCAGGCGCGGTATGCGCATTTACGGTAGAGTTTATGTGATCATAGCGTGCGACTCATTCGTTACAAATGTTCACAATTAATGTAGTTTATAGATTATGGTCCCTTTGATAGATTCTGAAAGTTTGGTTAAAATAGAACGTCCCTGAGCCGAGGAATCCCTCTTTACATCGTACGAAGGGTCTAACAGGAATCATACAGCAGTGTTTGGTACCCATCGGAAGAGTATTTAATCAGCAATATTCCGGTGTTGGTTTGGAGCGGATTAATCGCTCGTGCGAATAGTTATGGACATAACAAGTTATGTCTATTTTCTATTATCATTTGTTCTTACTTAGTCATGCATCAGTGGGTCTCAAATGGCTCTTTGACCTCAGAGATCCCCCAAACAATAGTTTGCATGTTAAGAGGGCCTCATATCTACACATGCATAAGGTAATCACAAGAATAGTAATTGAAGATCAATTGTACTCCAAATCAGTATCTTTCCCGCAGACGGAGTGCAATAGCCTTTAATTACATTGAGCTTTGAGACTCAATGGAGAAGACCAACACCTGTGTTTACAAATGGGGCTGGATTTGTATACAGGAAAATAAGGGCTGAGACGTCATTGTCTCAATTGAAAGTGGACATCATGAATATAGAGCAGAACCCAGACAGGATTCTGTTTTGTATTCGCCAAACAAAAGGTCTCCAGAAGACAGGAATGTGCTGGTCATCACCCATTGTTTTGCATAACCAGGGCCACTGATATGAATCAACCTATGACCTTTGTTATAATGCGAAGCCGAGTTCCTGCGTCCAATGGACAGTGAGACTGTAGGGACCAATAGATTGCATTGTGTGAGTAGCATAAAAGACGGGTCAGTGACATCCAGCCTGCACTTCTCTTCAAACTGTTATCATTGCTGATAATCGGGAAGCTGGCTGTCCAGAGGCGCTTGCGATCGTTACCCTTTGTGCGTAAGTTCTCTCCATAATCATTGTCTTTCTGTGAGCCAAATTCTCTCTCTCTCTCTCTCTCTCTCTCTCTCTATCTCTCTCTCTCCTCTTTTCTCTTAAATACCTCATAGTATTATAGTATTGTATTGTATTGTATTTAGGTCAGCGTAGTATTGTCTTTTTGTATTTATTGTTTAGTTCTGTGGTTAGGAGGTCTCTGTTATATTGTAGCGTATCATATGTACTGTTATCCCCTTTTACAAGTATATTAGATATAATACAGTTAATAGGCTTTGGAAACCTAAACCAGTATCTGTGTATTTACTATAGTGTTAAGTGTTCACTTGAGCTTCGGTGACGCTCAAGCAGCTTTGTAGGTAGTCAGGTTACACAAGGTTGCACTTACACCCTGTACTCACATTAAGGTATTCTGTGTATTTCATCGGTATAAGGTTTAACATAAAGGTATAGTGTTGTGAGCGTCTGCATCGCTGGTGACCTCCTCGTGGTCTCTAGCGTACGCTACGTTACAGCGAATCTTTTCCCTAGACATAACCAATAACGTGTCCTGTGATCACTAGGCCGTGAGCAAACGTGACGCTTGTGCGTCTCGCTTACCGCTGAGCGATCGTTACGCAAATAGCGTATCATTACGGTATTTCTTAAGTAAACAGCGTACAGTGTTCTTAGCTTCATAAAGGGTTGATTATACGACAAAGGAATTTAGCATTGTCAATTGGGGGCGTGTCCTATCCTTCTCATATCTGCACTGGGTAGATCAGCAGACATTATCCCTCCAGCAAAGGGTGGGAGGTTGTCTCGCAGTTGCTGACGGGATAAGCGTCTGCTTTCGCTTAGATTAAGAGTGCTGAAGGAATCCGGGACCGGAAGTAAGAACAAAACGCTTGTGTCTTTTTAAAACTGTTTATTTTTCTTTTGTCTTGCGTACGCACGCATATATCTGCATTTCTGTTTCATTTTTCGTATATCACTATTCCTGTTTGCCAAATTTTATAGTTGATAGAAAGGGCTAAAAGGAGATTTGCTGTTATTTAATAAGTAGAGGTAATAGTTAAAGTATAGAACAACACACGGCTTGTCCGAGAGACGAGGCAGCCAGTGTGCAGTGTGGATTGCGGTAGATGATCAGGGATCGTCTACATTGATAAAATATATATTGTGTTACGGTGGATCCTTTGCATTGCGTACACGTGTCGCTAACAAAGACTAGCGTACGCAATCCGAAAGGCAGACGCACGCAGCGTACACTACGCAACGTAGCGTCTGGTTACGCCCACGTAGCTCAAGTCACGAAAAGTTGAATTAGCGCAAAGCGATAATTAGCGCAAAGGCGATAAGTAACGCACAGCGGTAAATAACGCAAGGCGATAAATAACACAAATTGATTTCAGCTTTCCAAAACTTAGTTTAAATACCTTGTTTTACTGTAGTACCTCTGGGGAGAGCTATCAGACTACGGGAAATGATTTTTCTGATCAGAAAACTATAAGAATGATATTGGGTTGAAAACGGTATGAGTGTATTGAATCCCGCTTTGTGGACTTTGTGATCTAGGTGATAATCCCGCTTTGTGGACTTTGTGATCTATGTGATAATTTGTGATCTATGTGGAATGTGATGAGCACGATCTGAGTGAAAACGTGCAACAGAGTGTGATAAAGTTTTCGTTGTATTACGCTCTGGCTGTTTAGGAGCACAGTAGGGAGACTCCAATGATCCTACCATTTATGGGCAACAAGTGTCTATAAGTGGTACGATTGGACCGCACGGTTGTATGTGTGACCAATAACAACGGGTTATGAGGTCGTATATCCATGCGTAAATCTTGCCCTCATACGTGTTGTAGGGAGCACATGCAAGCGTGATTTGTGTAAAGAAAAAGGAAGGGAATTTTCTCAGGAAAATCTCTAGAGATAGGGCCTGCAACGGCTACACGTGTCTGCTAGAAGGCGGAACGGAGATACCCGGAGCAGAAGAAGTTTTAAGGAAGTTCTGTGTTTGGTGCATTTTAGGAAGTTTTTTCTGTGTTAAAAAGGTCCACAATGGCAGCCAAGTGCACAATACAGAGACGGTCGGAGGTCGGGATTCAGACTCCAGAGGCTTGCAGACCCCGAGGGTCTGCTCGGTTAGTAATGTGGGGGAAATATGGTCCCCACTCTGAGACCTTTTGTGATGAATGGACACGAATGACTGCGGGGGATAAGGCACCATTTCCCGGGATAGGTAGTTTTGACTCAGAGGTGTTGCATAATTTAAGGCGAAGGATATGTCTCGTCAAATCAGCAAAGAGACGAATCAAGCATTGATTGTTTACAAATATGGCAACAGGAGAGTGAAATGCAAAGAAATATAACTTACTTACCTAACTTTCATCTTGAGAGAGGAGAAGTGGCAATGGAGGGGATTGTGGTTGCGGAGAGAAGCACAAGGGTGAACAATAAAAATGCTCTTAGCAACAGTAGTACAGATAATAAGAATAAGTGTAATAAATGTAACAAAGATAATTGTAATACTGTTGAATGTACAACTATTAACCCATGCAAGTCGCACCCCATGTTAAACTTTCCTCAGGAACACCAACCAGAAAGTGAACCAAGAACGATGTCGGCACCTCTTTCAGAAGCCATCACACAAGACGTCCAGGTGGACACGACCCAGTCGGTAAAAACTGTAATCAAACCCCCTAATGGAGGGTTAGGTGAGGTCGTGTTCACAGGTATGTATGGTAATATACATCACGCACAAACAAATGTACCTTATATCCTAGAACCAATTCAGAATGACATTACTGGACTTAATCCTGTTAGGGTAATTGCAGTACCAAATGGGGAAACTGACTCTTCAGGAATCACTCCTGTCAGGAACATCGCCATGTACTGCCCTTTTTCCCGAACAGAATTAAGAGCAATTCTGTCTGAATTTCCTGATCCCAGGAAAGATTTAGTTGCTTGTCAAAGATACATTAGAGTGCTAGGACATACTGCAGAGCCAAGTAACAAAGATTGGAGGACAGTGCTGAGGGCATGTTTACCCCCCGATGTTGATTCATTGAAATTTATCACTGATTGTAAGCTAGATGAGGAAGTGCCACTAACAAACAAGTATAACCAAGATAATATAAAAAGAATCAATCTACAGTTGAAAGAATATTTTCCTACAGTAGCAAAGTGGAATAAAATCTATACAATAAGACAAAAAGAAGGTGAATCCGCAGAAGAGTATTTTCACCGGGCTCTGCAGGATATGGCTAGGTACACTGGTATAGATGACATTGAAACTAATGTACACCACAGAGAGGTAGCTGTGTCCGTATTAGCGAGCAACTTGAAAGACACACTAAAAATTAGGGTACAAACTTCAATACCTCATTGGAGAGGTATCTCGGTGGCGGCATTAAGAGAGTCCGCTATCGAGCATGACCGAAATATCCAAAGAACCAGGGAAGCGCAGGGAGAGCGGTTGATGACACTGAACATCCAAGCACTAGAGGATGCATCAAGTCGACCGGAACCCCAGGCCCCTAGCACATGGAGAAGGCCAAGGATTTGTTACCATTGTAGAAGAGAAGGGCATTATGCCAACAACTGTAATAACCCACCTAAAGTTAGACCCCCTAGACCAAGAAATGAGCAAAGTTACAACATACACCATTATAATCAGGGATCATATAGGAAGAATTTTGGGCCACACCCATAAAATATAGTCAAGAAAGGTGATCATTAGGACTGATGGTAAGCCTGAGGTAACGATTAATAAAGTGGGAGGTCATTCACTAAAGACACAGGGATGACCAGGTGAAACGTTGTAAATGTATTTGTGAAAAATGTTTTTCTCTCCCTCTCTCTATCCCCATCTCTGACTAGTAGTGGTAAGAATTCACACATTGCATATCCACTTGGTCCTTGCAGAAGTCTACCAAACCCCAGCATGACCTCCGCCACAATGTATTCTGGCCAGATACAGACAGTGGAATAATGCAAGTGCTGGTGGGGAGGGACTGCTCAAGGAGACCATTAGACACGTAGATACGACAGCCTGATAGTCTGACAATGTTTTTCTAATGCTAACAATGTTTTCTTACAATGTTTAAAAATGCTTTGTTTCTCTTCTCTTATTGGTGGTTATTGTCGGGTTATGTAATGTATATATGCACATGAATTGTTCTCTATCTCTTTTGTTTTTTTTTTATTTTCTCTCTCTTCTCACTCATGTTTCCATGGTTTAAAGATGTTATGTCACCCCTCAGTTGGACCAATGGTAATGCCAGATTTTTGCTCCTTACAGAAAGATCGTCGGTTAGGAAGGAATATTGCATCACCAGAATGATCGTTTTTGAAGACTGAGAGACAACACCTTTGAGAGGACAGCAGAACAAGAAGAACAACAAGACGAGAGAACTTATTATCGTAACAAGTTCTCTCCCCCTCAAACTGATTTTCTTATACCCCATTTACAAATTTCTTCTTTTCTCCTCCTGTAAGATGGACTTGCCCCAAGAGACTGTGATATGGATTTTTTCCCGTTAACCATGATGTTGACCAGAGCAGTCTGTTTCGGTGAGAGTACCAGTGAGGTCGAGAAAGGATCCAGAAAGGTCCTGAGGACTGAGACGGAGGTGTAAATTTCCAATAGCAACCCAATCACCAAGCAAAGGCGAGTACCGGGCACGATCTAACCACCCTGTTATCTGTAAACATTTTCTTTGAAGGATTGTTAGTTTAAGAAGAAAGACCGTATCTGTAGGCTCTGTAACAAGAATGCCAATCCAGTCTTAATAACCATATGGACCGGCATCCATTGAGTGACTATCACTCTCTAGTGGGTAGCGTATTAAACCAAACAGATTGTTGGGTATGCTCTCAAGTACCTCAGGGTCACAGCAAATCAGGGCTAGTACCATTTCCTTTAACGGTAGGGGAGGTACTTGAGCTAAAGGGTGGGAGACCGGTGGACAGGAGGTTTAATATCTCCAGCCCTCCTAGTTTGAAGCTCCACCAATACCATGTGGATAGGTCCCTCTTATGTTTTAACATCTCCAATCCTAGAAAACCGGGAAATTGGGAAGTGTCATGGAGCAACCAAACCATGACCTTTTCACACAGAGCAGATAGAATGCCCACAGATACAGAGCTCGTACGCCACATAGCCAGTAGAGGAAAATCATTCCGGTATCGATATACCTTAGGAAATAGGATTACTAAAGTTGGAGAGGTATCACCAGGATACTGTGCACATATCGTACAAACCGATACGTGCATTAGACAGATGGAAGAATTAGGGTCAGGAGATTTCACCTGGAAGGTTTGTAACATGGTCATGTCCTTCTCCGTCCCATATGTTCTCCCCGATGATGCATATTTCATATGCGGGAGAAAGGCGTACAAGTGGCTTGCCCCAAACTCTGAAGGATTGTGTTATATTGGAAAAGTATTGCCTGAAGTGATGACTTTTACACATGACAAAATGAAGGACATACACCGTGGTGCCCAAGCTCCTTACACTCACACTCACTACGAGCACCGAGTTAAAAGACAACTGTCAGAAAGGTTAGAGCATCCGGCCTCTGATCTTATCCATGAATCCACCGGGATTCAGGTTCTGGTAGCGTTAGATTTCACTCGTACCGCTCGAGGAGTGATGAATTATAAATACATTTCCGCACTCGCCAATTTGTTAGATAATATCACTGAAATGTATGATGACACGTTTAGATACACTGGAAGAGAACTCCAAGCTTATAAAACAGAACTAGTTCAGCATAGGATGGTTCTTAATTATCTTACAGCAGTAACAGGCGGATATTGTGTTACATTGGCAACACAGTACGGCATAAAGTGTTGCACGTACATCACAAATAGTACCGAGGATCCGGTAGAGGTCATAGACCAAAAGATGGATGATATTCTGCAATTAAAGTGGGAATTTCGTCGGAAACACAATCTCACCCTTGCTGCTGTAGGTAATGAGCTGACTGGTTGGGTGTCATGGTTGAACCCGCGAAATTGGTTCTCCGGTTTGGGAGAGTGGGCTCAAGGAGTCATAATGGATGTTGGAAAGTTTCTCCTGTGTATCTTAGGTGTTGTAATATCGTTTGGATTGATATTTAGATGCGGGCAGGCTTTGATGAGGTGTAAACAAAGTACGAAAGTGATGAGCTTGAGGAGTGAGGAAACTGTAATTAACCTGGATTTGATTTATGACCCAATGCTAGAAACCATGACGTAATGATGTAATGAGTATACGGTCCGTCTTTCACCCATTTCTATGTTTTCCTCCGAGGTACAAAGACCCACGTAGACGAAGGATTTGATGAGCCAAGGGGCCGACAACGGAAAGATGGAAAGAAGAAGAGCAGACGACCTGATATACAAGATTTTGATGGACAATGCCATGGGTACCCAGTTTCCCTAGGAACTTTAAAATCACGCTAGCCCAACATTTTTTTGTAAATCCATGGACGTTGTTTGCTTTACTCACGATTTATGAGCAAAAGCACAAAGAAGAAGACTCCAATCAACCGACACCAATCAAGACCTCAATCGACAGATGTACATTTCCCTGACATAGAATATCATTGCATTTTCCATAAGTGTTCTTTATCTTCATCTCTACAACCCTCAGGTAATGACACACATAGTCGATAGGGAATACAGGCACAGATATCAGCAACCACATACCTCCCCCATTCATGTATCATCAACTAAAATGTGCATCCCCATTTTGTTACAACTGAAAGCCGAAATGAGCTCGGTAGAGTTTGACAGCCCATCCACAGACCCTTAGTACGGGATAAGAAGGAATTCAAATGTATACTTCGCAATACCTCGAAGCTTGATTTACCACACGTACGGCACGATGATACATGACCCTCCAAACATGGACTCATACACACATGCTTCTGCTTTCTCACTAGGTCATACCCTCTTCACACCTACTCCATTCTTCTTCCTTTCCCCACCATGGAAATCAATTAACCCCTGACTTACATTTTTCTCCTTAAATATTTTGTGGCAGTTATTATTGACTGCCAAAGGGTGGACTGTCAAAGTCAGAAAAATGTCTTAATGCACACTGCCATATTTGCACCGCACACTGGTCCGTGCTGCGCATGCGTACGCTCTCCCGTGGAAGCGCATACCCGCAATAGCGTGCACACGCAGGCGCGGTATGCGCATTTACGGTAGAGTTTATGTGATCGTAGCGTGCGACTCATTCGTTACAAATGTTCACAATTAATGTAGTTTATAGATTATGGTCCCTTTGATAGATTCTGAAAGTTTGGTTAAAATAGAACGTCCCTGAGCCGAGGAATCCCTCTTTACATCGTACGAAGGGTCTAACAGGAATCATACAGCAGTGTTTGGTACCCATCGGAAGAGTATTTAATCAGCAATATTCCGGTGTTGGTTTGGAGCGGATTAATCGCTCGTGCGAATAGTTATGGACATAACAAGTTATGTCTATTTTCTATTATCATTTGTTCTTACTTAGTCATGCATCAGTGGGTCTCAAATGGCTCTTTGACCTCAGAGATCCCCCAAACAATAGTTTGCATGTTAAGAGGGCCTCATATCTACACATGCATAAGGTAATCACAAGAATAGTAATTGAAGATCAATTGTACTCCAAATCAGTATCTTTCCCGCAGACGGAGTGCAATAGCCTTTAATTACATTGAGCTTTGAGACTCAATGGAGAAGACCAACACCTGTGTTTACAAATGGGGCTGGATTTGTATACAGGAAAATAAGGGCTGAGACGTCATTGTCTCAATTGAAAGTGGACATCATGAATATAGAGCAGAACCCAGACAGGATTCTGTTTTGTATTCGCCAAACAAAAGGTCTCCAGAAGACAGGAATGTGCTGGTCATCACCCATTGTTTTGCATAACCAGGGCCACTGATATGAATCAACCTATGACCTTTGTTATAATGCGAAGCCGAGTTCCTGCGTCCAATGGACAGTGAGACTGTAGGGACCAATAGATTGCATTGTGTGAGTAGCATAAAAGACGGGTCAGTGACATCCAGCCTGCACTTCTCTTCAAACTGTTATCATTGCTGATAATCGGGAAGCTGGCTGTCCAGAGGCGCTTGCGATCGTTACCCTTTGTGCGTAAGTTCTCTCCATAATCATTGTCTTTCTGTGAGCCAAATTCTCTCTCTCTCTCTCTCTCTCTCTCTCTCTATCTCTCTCTCTCCTCTTTTCTCTTAAATACCTCATAGTATTATAGTATTGTATTGTATTGTATTTAGGTCAGCGTAGTATTGTCTTTTTGTATTTATTGTTTAGTTCTGTGGTTAGGAGGTCTCTGTTATATTGTAGCGTATCATATGTACTGTTATCCCCTTTTACAAGTATATTAGATATAATACAGTTAATAGGCTTTGGAAACCTAAACCAGTATCTGTGTATTTACTATAGTGTTAAGTGTTCACTTGAGCTTCGGTGACGCTCAAGCAGCTTTGTAGGTAGTCAGGTTACACAAGGTTGCACTTACACCCTGTACTCACATTAAGGTATTCTGTGTATTTCATCGGTATAAGGTTTAACATAAAGGTATAGTGTTGTGAGCGTCTGCATCGCTGGTGACCTCCTCGTGGTCTCTAGCGTACGCTACGTTACAGCGAATCTTTTCCCTAGACATAACCAATAACGTGTCCTGTGATCACTAGGCCGTGAGCAAACGTGACGCTTGTGCGTCTCGCTTACCGCTGAGCGATCGTTACGCAAATAGCGTATCATTACGGTATTTCTTAAGTAAACAGCGTACAGTGTTCTTAGCTTCATAAAGGGTTGATTATACGACAAAGGAATTTAGCATTGTCAGCGGCGACTACCTGATTGCAGAGATACAGAAAACGCACCCTAGCGATCAGGTCTGAATTAGGCCCAATGTTTCTTCTCCTCAGAGACTGTTTAATAAATTGTTACTTGTTTTAACAGACTGCTGCTGATGCCTTTATAATAAAGGGCCTAATTCAGACCTGGTCGCTGCAGCTGCAGGGAGTGCAGGCTGAAGCCCTGTGCTGTGTGCGCACGTGCAGCAGCCGCATCTCAATCGCCTCTTCCTGATTGACAGGCAGAGACGGTCGTGGGGCATGTCGATGGCGTTGCAGCAGCGTTTTCGGGGTGCAGTCCAGAAAACGCAAGCGTGTCCGGACCATTTGCGGGGCGGGCCAAGGTGGCTGCGTGACATCACACGCAGCTGCTGCAGCCAAAAACATGGTGGGTTTCCGGCTTACTTCGCAACTAGGCTGCATGGGCAGGGAGCTAGTCGGCAGGAGTGAAAGCATCACCGCCGTGCAAAGCTTTCGCATCTCTGCAGGTGTGGGCCGGACCCAGCATGCAGGGCGGACTTGCCCTGTGCTGGGCGTCCCCCCACATGCCTAAGATTTTGATCGTAGAGATATGTTTTTTCGCACATCTACGATCAGGTCTGAATTAGGCCCAAAGTGTATTGATGTTAATACCTGTGTTATAGTATTTAGGTTCTATTATGTATACACTCTCATTGTGACTTTCCACTAATGAGCAGTTAGCTTATAATACACTCATGGCCAACCCTTAGCTGTTAAACTGTAAAAACCATATAGTACTGTGTAGATGTATTTATGCAGTTTTCCTCAATAGGATTAGATTGCGTGTCCGCTTTCATTGGCACCAGTAATCTCTATATGACAATATTGTAATCTTGTTACCACACAAACACTTTCTGATACTAACTGATAGCCGTCTCCTCACTGGATATGGTTATAGATTCAATTAGTCTAATCAAACATTGTATAGTTGACAGAAGTGGATCTAGGCAAGGGCAAGCCGGGCCTGTGCCCAGGACGCTGCGGCCTGCGGGCACGGTTGCAGTCACCCCGCAGGCGCCTGGTGCCCACCTGCACCCTGCACTCCGCATATCACAGTCCCCAGCTGTAGCAGGCGCCGTGGGCTGTGTTGGCGCCCGCTGCAGCCGACACCATTGTCAGACGCTAGAGGTCCTAACTGACCTCTAGTGTCTGTGTGGCGCTATGGGAGAGACATCATGATGTCTCTCCCATGGGTTCACTACGATATGCCGGCGGTCGGGCTCCCGGCGACCAGCATACCGGCGCCGGGAGCCCGACCGCCGGCTTGCCGACAGTGTGGCGAGCGCAAATGAGCCCCCTGCGGGCTCGCTGCGCTCGCCATGCTACGGGCACGGTGGCGCGCTACGCGCGCCACACTATTTTATTCTCCCTACAGGGGGGTCGTGGACCCCCACGAGGGAGAATAAGTGTCGATATGCCGGCTGTCGGGATCCCGGCATCGGTATACTGTGCACCGGGATCCCGTCAGTCGGCATACTGAAGACCACCCCTCTCCCATAGATGATAGATCCGTGGAGCAGCGGCCAGAGATGGAGGGCTACAGTGGTTGGGAAGCAGGAGCAGGACTGGTGAGTATTGTGTGTATTTTTTTTTTACATTTGTTTGTGTGTGTAAGCAGCGCTACTAGGGGGGTATAACTACAGGGGGCACATCTACTGGGGTCACATCTACAGGGGGCACATCTACGGGAGGCACATCTAGTGGGGCATATCTACGGGGGGCACAACTACTGGGGGGCACACCTGGTGGTGTAATGTGACTGACTGTCACTACTGTGTGGTATAATGTGACTGATGGACACTACTGTGTGGTGTAATGTGACTGACGGACACTACTGCTACTGTGTGGTATACTGTGACTGATGGACACTGCTGTGCGGTGTAATGTGAATAGGTACTATTCTGTGGCCATGCCCTTTTCCTATGAAACCACACCCTTATTTTGACGCACACAGTTTCCCTATTGGGGGGCGCCAAAGGAAACTTTCGCCTTGGGCGCCACAAGGTCTAGAACCAGCCCTAATAGTTGAACTGTAACAGTCATGCTAGGTGAGTATATCTGGACAATTGTCCGCAATGGCAGTAGATCTTAGACTATCTTTCCAAATACCGGTGTTTTATATTTATTGGTATTGTACTTGTTTTAATGTTACCAGGGCTGGCTCCAGGTCATCTACCACCCTGAGTGAGAATTTTTTAAGCACCTCCCCCCCCCCCCTTCACACACCACCATGCATGCGCTCTTAGGAAAGCGGGTATGGCATTGCAACTATACTTTGTCAAATATATATTATCACCCCCCCCCCCCCCGCTACACACACACACACAATTGGCAGCCTTACACATAATGCCCCAGTATAGTGCCAGATAAACATAATGGCCTCCATAGTGTCAATTACACATGTCCCTAGTAGTGCCAATTATACATAATGCCCCCAGTGTAGTGCTAGATACACATAATGCCCCCAGTAGTGCCAGACAAACACAAGAAGAGAAGGGAACCTGTGTGTGTCTGACAGTTGGTGAATGGGTGCCGCAGATATGGGAGTGGGGTTTGTAACTGTGAGGTAAACCTGAGCGGTGGAAGGGGGGTTTGCGGTTGGGGGGCTTTGAAGCTGGGGGGGAAAAGAGGAGAGGAGAACATGTGTGGGAGAGAAGGATGGTTGGGGTGCTGCGGATGGTTGGCTTTGGAGCTGTGAGGTGTACTTGTCTGAATAGGGGAGGGAGGGGTCGGGGAGAGATTGGAGCTGTCAGAGGGAGGGAAGAAAGCAGGAGCAAAAGGAAGGAGAAGGGCCATTAGCACAGAGAAATAAGGCACTGACTTATCGTACCTGTATCGCTCTCTGAGATGCTGCGCTGTCCAGTCTGGGTGGGTTCCAGGGACTGGTGACTCCAAGCCGCAGGCCTGACAGGCACCAGTGGGCTGTCAATGCCTGTCACAATGTTGAGTGACGTGCTGCTGGGGGTGGGGCCACATGTCGGTTTTCCCAGGACACTCTGCAGACTACAGCACTGGGAATAGCGGCGCTGCCTGGGTAGGTAAGTACTACAAGTCCCAGCAAGCCTCCCCCGCAAGCTGGTACTTGGAGAACCACAAGTACCAGCATGCGGTGGAAAACCTGGGCCGCTGGTACCTGTAGTACTACTACAAAAAAATACCCCCCAAAAAACAGGACACACACCGTGAAAGTATAAGTTTATTACATACATGCACACCTCCATACATACATACTTACCTATGTTCCCACGAGGCTCGGTCCTCTTCTCCATGTAGAATCCTTGGGGGACCTGTGAAAAAAATTATACTCACATAATCCAGTGTAGATTCTGTCCTTTGTATAATCCACGTACTTGGCAAAACAAAAAAACGGAAACCCGACCACGCACTGTATCCAATGGTGGGAACTTTGCGGTCAGCGGTTGACCGAAAGTAACCTCACCGCTGACCGCAAAGTTCCCACTATTGGATACAATGGAGCGCATAGGTGCTACATTGTATCTCTGCCGTGTGCTGCCTCACAGACACTACAGGAGCACACAGCCAATCAGGAGAATGCCACGACGTGGCGCTCCCTGATTGCCTGAAGGGACCCTCTTTGACAGGAGTCAGGGGGGGTCCTAGCAGTCGGGGAAAGGGGTCCCATGTGTAAACATGGGACATGTGTAAACATGCGTGGTCGGGTTTCCGCTTTTTTGTTTTGCCAAGTACGTGGATTAAACAAAGGACAGAATCTACACTGGATTATGTGAGTATAATTTTTTTCACAGGTCCCCCAAGGACCAGGTTTTCTACCGCATGCTGGTACTTGTGGTTCTCCAAGTACCAACTTGCGGGGGAGGCTTGCTGGGACTTGTAGTACTGCTACTAAAAACAATATTCACATTTTTTACACTTGGCTATCAGCCCCCCATCCGCCGCCCTTGGATGGGGGGGGACAGCCTCGGGCTTCACCCCTGGCCCTTGGGTGGCTGGAGGGGGGGACCCCTTGATTTAAGGGGTTCCCACTCCTCCAGGGTACCCCGGACAGGGGTGACTAGTTGGGTATGTAATGCCAGGGCCGCAGGGACCACTATAAAAGTGTCCCCCGGCTGTGGCATTATGTACCTGGCTAGTGGAGCCCGGTGCTGGTTTAAAAAATACGGGGGACCCCTACGCTTTTTGTCCCCCGTATTTTTGGAACCAGGACCAGGTGCAGAGCCCGGTGCTGGTTGATTAAATATGGGGGAACCCCTGTCATTTTTTTCCCCATATTTTGTCAACCAGGACCGGCTCAAAGAGCCCGAGGCTGGTTGTGCTTTTTTTCAGAATTTTAAAGACTTTAAACACCTTTTTAAGGTACACAATGAAGCCCTGCATGGATCTCACAGATCCCGCCGGGATTCCTTGTGTTTTGTCAGGCAATGTTTTACTCATCACTCCCGTAAAACACTGCCTGACATTACGAATCACATCGACATCGAAAAATACGAATTGTGAAAAGTCTGCAGCTTAGTGAATGACCGTATCAGGATTCAAAAAGTTGCAGTAAAATGTACCCGATACCATTCGAGATCAAACACCCTTCAAAACGGCAAAAACACGAATCTTTGTAAATATACCCCAATGTTTCTTAACTGTACAATGGGCCTAATTCAGGCCTGATCGCTAGGCTGCATTTTGTACAGCCTGCGATCAGGTCTGAACTGCGCATGCATATGCACCACAATGCGCAGGCATGTCGGTCCACAGCTACGGGGAGCGAAGGGCAGCGACGGGATGGTGTGAGAAAAGCGACCACACGGGCGATTGCAAGGTGACTGACAGGAAGAGGCCATTTGTGGGTGGCAACTGACCGTTTTCAGGGAGTGTCCAGAGAAACGCAGGAGGGACCAGGCGTTTGAAGGGAGTGTTTCTGACATCAGCTCCGGCCCCGATCATCGCACTCGAAGAGTAAGTCATGGGCTGTGCAGAGACTGCACAAACTTTTGCTCTCTGCACATGCAATCACACCCCTGCATGGCGATTTCCCCCTCCCCCTGTAGGCGGCGACTACCTGATTGCAGAGATACAAAAAACGCACCCTAGCGATCAGGTCTGAATTAGGCCCAATGTTTCTTCTCCTCAGAGACTGTTTAATAAATTGTTACTTGTTTTAACAGACTGCTGCTGATGCCTTTATAATAAAGGGCCTAATTCAGACCTGGTCGCTGCAGCTGCAGGGAGTGCAGGCTGAAGCCCTGTGCTGTGTGCGCACGTGCAGCAGCCGCATCTCAATCGCCTCTTCCTGATTGACAGGCAGAGACGGTCGTGGGGCATGTCGATGGCGTTGCAGCAGCGTTTTCGGGGTGCAGTCCAGAAAACGCAAGCGTGTCCGGACCATTTGCGGGGCGGGCCAAGGTGGCTGCGTGACATCACACGCAGCTGCTGCAGCCAAAAACATGGTGGGTTTCCGGCTTACTTCGCAGCTAGGCTGCATGGGCAGGGAGCTAGTCGGCAGGAGTGAAAGCATCACCGCCGTGCAAAGCTTTCGCATCTCTGCAGGTGTGGGCCGGACCCAGCATGCAGGGCGGACTTGCCCTGTGCTGGGCGTCCCCCCACATGCCTAAGATTTTGATCGTAGAGATATGTTTTTTCGCACATCTACGATCAGGTCTGAATTAGGCCCAAAGTGTATTGATGTTAATACCTGTGTTATAGTATTTAGGTTCTATTATGTATACACTCTCATTGTGACTTTCCACTAATGAGCAGTTAGCTTATAATACACTCATGGCCAACCCTTAGCTGTTAAACTGTAAAAACCATATAGCACTGTGTAGATGTATTTATGCAGTTTTCCTCAATAGGATTAGATTGCGTGTCCGCTTTCATTGGCACCAGTAATCTCTATATGACAATATTGTAATCTTGTTACCACACAAACACTTTCTGATACTAACTGATAGCCGTCTCCTCACTGGATATGGTTATAGATTCAATTAGTCTAATCAAACATTGTATAGTTGACAGAAGTGGATCTAGGCAAGGGCAAGCCGGGCCTGTGCCCAGGACGCTGCGGCCTGCGGGCACGGTTGCAGTCACCCCGCAGGCGCCTGGTGCCCACCTGCACCCTGCACTCCGCATATCACAGTCCCCAGCTGTAGCAGGCGCCGTGGGCTGTGTTGGCGCCCGCTGCAGCCGACACCATTGTCAGACGCTAGAGGTCCTAACTGACCTCTAGTGTCTGTGTGGCGCTATGGGAGAGACATCATGATGTCTCTCCCATGGGTTCACTACGATATGCCGGCGGTCGGGCTCCCGGCGACCAGCATACCGGCGCCGGGAGCCCGAACGCCGGCTTGCCGACAGTGTGGCGAGCGCAAATGAGCCCCCTGCGGGCTCGCTGCGCTCGCCATGCTACGGGCACGGTGGCGCGCTACGCGCGCCACACTATTTTATTCTCCCTACAGGGGGGTCGTGGACCCCCACGAGGGAGAATAAGTGTCGGTATGCCAGCTGTCGGGATCCCGGCATCGGTATACTGTGCACCGGGATCCCATCTGTCGACATACTGAAGACCACCCCTCTCCCATAGATGATAGATCCGTGGAGCAGCGGCCAGAGACGGAGGGCTACAGTGGTTGGGAAGCAGGAGCAGGACTGGTGAGTATTGTGTGTATTTTTTTTTACATTTGTTTGTGTGTGTAAGCAGCGCTACTAGGGGGGTATAACTACAGGGGGCACATCTACTGGGGTCACATCTACAGGGGGCACATCTACGGGAGGCACATCTAGTGGGGGCACATCTAGTGGGGCATATCTACGGGGGGCACAACTACAGGGGGGCACACCTGGTGGTGTAATGTGACTGACTGTCACTACTGTGTGGTATAATGTGACTGATGGACACTACTGTGTGGTGTAATGTGACTGACGGACACTACTGCTACTGTGTGGTATACTGTGACTGATGGACACTGCTGTGCGGTGTAATGTGAATAGGTACTATTCTGTGGCCATGCCCTTTTCCTATGAAACCACACCCTTATTTTGACGCACACAGTTTCCCTATTGGGGGGCGCCAAAGGAAACTTTCGCCTTGGGCGCCACAAGGTCTAGAACCAGCCCTAATAGTTGAACTGTAACAGTCATGCTAGGTGAGTATATCTGGACAATTGTCCGCAATGGGAGTAGATCTTAGACTATCTTTCCAAATACCGGTGTTTTATATTTATTGGTATTGTACTTGTTTTAATGTTACCAGGGCTGGCTCCAGGTCATCTACCACCCTGAGTGAGAATTTTTGAAGCACCTCCCCCCCCCCCCCCCCTTCACACACCACCATGCATGTGCTCTTGGGAAAGCGGGCATGGCATTGCAACTATACTTTGTCAAATATATATTATCACCCCCCCCCCCCCCCGCTACACACACACACACAATTGGCAGCCTTACACATAATGCCCCAGTATAGTGCCAGATAAACATAATGGCCTCCATAGTGTCAATTACACATGTCCCTAGTAGTGCCAATTATACATAATGCCCCCAGTGTAGTGCTAGATACACATAATGCCCCCAGTAGTGCCAGACAAACACAAGAAGAGAAGGGAACCTGTGTGTGTCTGACAGTTGGTGAATGGGTGCCGCGGATATGGGAGTGGGGTTTGTAACTGTGAGGTAAACCTGAGCGGTGGAAGGGGGGTTTGCGGTTGGGGGGCTTTGAAGCTGGGGGGGAAAAGAGGAGAGGAGAACATGTGTGGGAGAGAAGGATGGTTGGGGTGCTGCGGATGGTTGGCTTTGGAGCTGTGAGGTGTACTTGTCTGAATAGGGGAGGGAGGGGTCGGGGAGAGATTGGAGCTGTCAGAGGGAGGGAAGAAAGCAGGAGCAAAAGGAAGGAGAAGGGCCATTAGCACAGAGAAATAAGGCACTGACTTATCGTACCTCTATCGCTCTCTGAGATGCTGCGCTGTCCAGTCTGGGTGGGTTCCAGGAACTGGTGACTCCAAGCCGCAGGCCTGACAGGCACCAGTGGGCTGTCAATGCCTGTCACAATGTTGAGTGACGCGCTGCTGGGGGTGGGGCCACATGTCGGTTTTCCCAGGACACTCTGCAGACTACAGCACTGGGAATAGCGGCGCTGCCTGGGTAGGTAAGTGGGGGAGGCCACAGTGCCAGATTAAGGTCCTCATGGGCTTGGAGCTGAAGTTTATGATGGGCCTATTGTGCTCTGCCGCAGGGGCTGTGACTACTGATATGGGGGTGTGACCAGTGCTGTGGGGTATGCTATGTGCCAGTGAGGTGTGGCTAGCACCATGCATAGCATAGCTATCCACCTACCTTCAACCACCTCTAACTCCCTCCCCTTTACCTCACGGAGCATTCACACCAAAAGTGAGCCGTAAACAAAGAATGTGATTAGGACTCTGCTACCCTCTCACTCCCTACACTACTCACTCCCGGCTTCCCTAACTCAGCCCATGCACTTCTCTTGATCTTCATTCCTTACTCAACCCCTGGTCCTCTCACTCCCTGATATCATCTTAGGGCCTGCTTACCTCTCACCCCCCTGCATTACTAACTCCGTTCTTCCATCACTTATCCCTGCACCTTCCCTCTTTTCATTCCTTGCTCAACCCAGTCCGCCTACTCCCTGCTACCCTCTCAGGGCCTGCTTACCTCTCACGTTGTGCTTTACTCACCCCATTTCCCTCACTTAGCCTTTGCACCTCTCACTCTCTCCATTTACTGCTCAACCCACGGTCCTTTCACTCTCTGCTTATCTCTCACCGCCTGCATTATTCACTCCCTGCTTCCCATTCTGAGCCCCTGCCCTGGACACACACATACCATGATCCTTCCCTCCAGCTGTTTAGCCCGTGTTTGGTACATTTATTTTCCTACCGTTATTTTCTTCTACCCTCATCTGGTTGCTGCCCTCGATACAGCACTGCCGATTTCCTTTCATTCCATATGTTGACACTGACAGTCTCCCCTCTAGGGCCCCGCATCCTGAATACAGAGGAGGAGATGGTCTGAGTGGCAGATTAGAGGGCCAGAGGCTGCCTTTGCACTCTGCAGCTGGACAATTAGTGGCCGACATGCTCAAGTGCCCTGCTGTGTATTCTTCTGCTCTCACAAACAGAGCACCATGGCTTTCCCTCAGTATATCACCAGCCTCAGGACCCTGCGTGACAGCCCCAAGCTGCACAGTATAGAGTCAGATATCCTATACGGAGCAGAAGACAAGAGAAGGGTGGGAGTCTGAAAAGCACACTCTCATTGGTCTCTACCACGTCCTCTGGAGCAAGACTGATAGGACAGCTCTGCTGATTGGTCAGAGCGCATTCTGAGAGACACAGTATTTTTTAGTTTTTTTTTCAATTCCCATATAAAAGTGGCACACCGCCCCACTTCGACGCACATATATAAATATACACACAGCACCACTTCGACACACATATGAAAATATACACACGGCACCACTTCGACACACATCTGAAAATATACACACAGCACCACTTCGACACACATATATAAATATACATACGGCACCACTTCGACACACATATATAAATATACACACGGCACCACTTCGACACACATGAAAATATACACACTGCACCACTTCAACACACATATATAAATATACACACTGCACCACTACAACACACATATATAAATATACACACTGCCACACTTCGACACACATATATAAATATACTCACAGCCACACATATATAAATATACACACGGCTACACATACAGTATATAAATACAGACACAGCTACTCTTACACACACACACACACACACACATACATATACATATACCGCCACACATATATATAAATTAGTGGGATCCGGTCAAGATGCCGCCGTAAAGAATCCCGGC
Source organism: Pseudophryne corroboree (assembly GCF_028390025.1). Lineage (NCBI taxonomy): Eukaryota > Metazoa > Chordata > Amphibia > Anura > Myobatrachidae > Pseudophryne > Pseudophryne corroboree. The sequence continues at coordinate 513,166,345 of NC_086447.1, forward strand.
GGTCGAAATACCGACGCCGGAATCCCGACCGCCGCAATCCCGACATATTTTCCCTCCGTGGGTGTCCACGACACCCATAGAGGGAGAATATAATAGTGTGCCGAGCGTAGCGAGGCACCGTGCCCGCAGCGTGGCGAGCGAAGCGAGCCCGCAAGGGGCTGCGTTCCGCTCGCCACCCCTGTCGGGATTGTGTGGTCGGGATTCCGGTGTCGGTATTTCGACCGCCGGGATTCCGACCACCGGCATTTAGTACTGATCCCAAATTAGTGCACCGGCAATTTTTCGGGTTTTGTGTTTTGGGTTTGGGTTTGGTTCCGCGGCCGTGTTTTGGGTTCGAACGCGTTTTGGCAAAACCTCACCGAAATTTTTTTGTCGAATTCTGGTGTGTTTCGGATTCGGGTGTTTTTTTCAAAAAACCCTAAAAAACAGCTTAAATCATAGAATTTGGGGGTCATTTTGATCCCATAGTATTATTAACCTCAATAACCATAATTTCCACTCATTTTCAGTCTATTCTGAACACCTCACACCTCACAATATTATTTTTAGTCCTAAAATTTGCACCGAGGTCGCTGGATGACTAAGCTAAGCGACCCAAGTGGCCGACACAAACACCTGGCACATCTTGGAGTGGCACTGCAGTGTCACGCAGGATGGCCCTTCAAAAAAATACTCCCCAAACAGCACATGACGCAAAGAAAAAAAGAGGCGCAATGAGGTAGCTGTGTGACTAAGCTAAGCGACCCTAGTGGCCGACACAAACACCTGGCCCATCTAGGAGTGTCACTGCAGTGTCACGCAGGATGGCCCTTCAAAAAAATACTCCCCAAACAGCACATGACGCAAAGAAAAATGAAAGAAAAAAGAGGTGCAAGATGGAATTGTCCTTGGGCCCTCCCACCCACCCTGATGTTGTATAAACTGGACATGCACACTTTAACGAACCCATCATTTCAGCGACAGGGTCTGCCACACGACTGTGACTGAAATGACTGGTTGGTTTGGGCCCCCACCAAAAAAGAAGCTATCAATCTCTCCTTGCACAAACTGGCTCTACGGAGGCAAGATGTCCACCTCATCATCATCGTCCGATTCATCACCCCTTTCACTGTGTACATCCCCCTCCTCACAGATTATTAATTCATCCCCACTGGAATCCACCATCTCAGGTCCCCGTGCACTTTCTGGAGGCAATTGCTGCTGGTGAATGTCTCCACGGAGGAATTGATTATAATTCATTTTAATGAACATCATCTTCTCCACATTTTCTGGAAGTAACCTCGTACGCCGATTGCTGACAAGGTGAGCGGCGGCACTAAACACTCTTTCGGAGTACACACTGGAGGGAGGGCAACTTAGGTAGAATAAAGCTAGTTTCTGCAAGGGCCTCCAAATTGCCTCTTTTTCCTGCCAGTATACGTACGGACTGTCTGACGTGCCTACTTGGATGCGGTCACTCATATAATCCTCCACCATTCTTTCAATGGTGACAGAATCATATGCAGTGACAGTAGACGACATGTCAGTAATCGTTGGCAGGTCCTTCAGTCCGGACCAGATGTCAGCACTCGCTCCAGACTGCCCTGCATCACCGCCAGCGGGTGGGCTCGGAATTCTTAGCCTTTTCCTCGCACCCCCAGTTGCGTGAGAATGTGAAGGAGGAGATGGTGACGGGTCACGTTCCGCTTGACTTGACAATTTTCTCACCAGCAGGTCTTTGAACCTCTGCTGACTTGTGTCTGCCGCAAAGAGAGATACAACGTAGGTTTTAAATCTAGGATCGAGCTCGGTGGCCAAAATGTAGTGCTCTGATTTCAACAGATTGACCACCCGTGAATCCTGGTTAAGCAAATGAAGGGCTCCATCCACAAGTCCCACATGCCTAGCGGAATCGCTCTGTTTTAGCTCCTCCTTCAATGCCTCCAGCTTCTTCTGCAAAAGCCTGATGAGGGGAATGACCTGACTCAGGCTGGCAGTGTCTGAACTGACTGCACGTGTGGCAAGTTCAAAAGGTTGCAGAACCTTGCACAACGTTGAAATCATTCTCCACTGCGCTTGAGACAGGTGCATTCCACCTCCTTTGCCTATATCGTGGGCAGATGAATAGGCTTGAATGGCCTTTTGCTGCTCCTCCATCCTCTGAAGCATATAGAGGGTTGAATTCCACCTCGTTACCACCTCTTGCTTCAGATGATGGCAGGGCAGGTTCAGGTGTTTTTGGTGGTGCTCAAGTCTTCTGTACGCGGTGCCTGTATGCCGAAAGTGGCCCGCAATTCTTCTGGCCACCGACAGCATCTCTTGCACGCCCCTGTCGTTTTTTAAATAATTCTGCACCACCAAATTCAAGGTATGTGCAAAACATGGAATGTGCCCAGATGTAATGCACGCACAATATTGCTGGCGTTGTCCGATGCCACAAATTCCCAGGAGAGTCCAATTGGGGTAAGCCATTCTGCGATGATCTTCCTCAGTTGCCGTAAGAGGTTTTCAGCTGTGTGCGTATTCTGGAAAGCGGTGATACCAAGCGTAGCCTGCCTAGGAACGAGTTGGCGTTTGCGAGATGCTGCTACTGGTGCCGCCGCTGCTGTTCTTGCAGCGGGAGGCAATACATCTACCCTGTGGGCTGTCACAGTCATGTAGTCCTGAGTCTGCCCTGCTCCACTTGTCCACATGTCCGTGGTTAAGTGGACACTGAGTACAACTGCATTTTTTAGGACACTGGTGACTCTTTTTCTGACATCTGTGTACATTCTCAGTATCGCCTGCCTAGAGAAATGGAACCTAGATGGTATTTGGTACCGGGGACACAGTACCTCAATCAAGTCTATAGTTGGCTCTAAAGTAACGATGGATACCGGAACCACGTTTCTCACCGCCCAGGCTGCCAAGGCCTCAGTTATCCGCTTTGCAGCAGGATGACTGCTGTGATATTTCATCTTCCTCGCAAAGGACTGTTGGACAGTCAATTGCTTACTGGAAGTAGTACAAGTGGTCTTCCGACTTCCCCTCTGGGATGACCATCGACTCCCAGCAGCAACAACAGCAGCGCCAGCAGCAGTAGGCGTTACACTCAAGGATGCATCGGAGGAATCCCAGGCAGGAGAGGACTCGTCAGACTTGCCAGTGACATGGCCTGCAGAACTATTGGCTTTCCTGGGTAAGGAGGAAATTGACACTGAGGGAGTTGGTGGTGTGGTTTGCGTGAGCTTGGTTACAAGAGGAAGGGATTTACTGGTCAGTGGACTGCTTCCGCTGTCGCCCAAAGTTTTTGAACTTGTCACTGACTTATGATGAATGCGCTGCAGGTGACGTATAAGGGAGGATGTTCCGAGGTGGTTAACTTCCTTACCCCTACTTATAACAGCTTGACAAAGGCAACACACGGCTTGACACCTGTTGTCCGCATTTGTGTTGAAATAATTCCACACCGAAGAGCTGATTTTTTTGGTATTTTGACCAGGCATGTCAATGGCCATATTCCTCCCATGGACAACAGGTGTCTCCCCGGGTGCCTGACTTAAACAAACCACCTCACCATCAGAATCCTCCTTGTCAATTTCCTCCCCAGCGCCAGCAACACCCATATCCTCATCCTGGTATACTTCAACACTGACATCTTCAATTTGACTATCAGGAACTGGACTGCGGGTGCTCCTTCCAGCACTTGCAGGGGGCGTGCAAATGGTGGAAGGCGCAAGCTCTTCCCGTCCAGTGTTGGGAAGGTCAGGCATCGCAACCGACACAATTGGACACAATTTGTGATTTCGAAGAACGCACAGTTCTTTGCTGTGCTTTTGCCAGCTTAAGTATTTTAATTTTTCTAGCGAGAGGCTGAGTGCTTCCATCCTCATGTGAAGCTGAACCACTAGCCATGGACATAGGCCAGGGCCTCAGCCGTTCCTTGCCACTCCGTGTCGTAAATGGCATATTGGCAAGTTTACGCTTCTCCTCAGACGCTTTTAATTTTGATTTTTGGGTCATTTTTTTACTGATCTTTTGTGTTTTGGATTTTACATGCTCTGTACTATGACATTGGGCATCGGCCTTGGCAGACGACGTTGATGGCATTTCATCGTCTCGGCCATGACTAGTGGCAGCAGCTTCAGCACGAGGTGGAAGTGGATCTTGATCTTTCCCTATTTTTTTAACCTCCACATTTTTGTTCTCCATATTTTAATGCGCACAACTAAAAGACACCACAGGTATACAATGTAGATGGATGGATATACTACTAGTATACTTTATGTATGATGACACAGAGGTAGGTACAGCAATGGCCTACCGTACTGCTATATACAGTATAATGGACCTGGTGGACACTGTCAGCAGACTGCGTTTATAGTATAAAGAAAAAAAGACACCACAGGTATACAATGTAGATGGATGGATATACTACTAGTATACTTTATGTATGACGACGAGTGACGACACAGAGGTAGGTACAGCAGTGGCCTACCGTACTGCTATATACAGTATAATGGACCTGGTGGACACTGTCAGCAGACTGCGTTTATAGTATAAAGAAAAAAAGACACCACAGGTATACAATGTAGATGGATGGATATACTACTAGTATACTTTATTTATGACGATGAGTGGCGACACAGAGGTAGGTACAGCAGTGGCCTACCGTACTGCTATATACAGTATAATGGACCTGGTGGACACTGTCAGCAGACTGCGTTTATAGTATAAAGAAAAAAAGACACCACAGGTATACAATGCAGATGGATGGATATACTACTAGTATACTTTATGTATGACGACGAGTGACGACACAGAGGTAGGTACAGCAGTGGCCTACCGTACTGCTATATACAGTATAATGGACCTGGTGGACACTGTCAGCAGACTGCGTTTATAGTATAAAGAAAAAAAGACACCACAGGTATACAATGTAGATGGATGGATATTCTACTAGTATATTTTATGTATGACGACGAGTGACGACACAGAGGTAGGTACAGCAGTGGCCTACCGTACTGCTATATACAGTATAATGGACCTGGTGGACACTGTCAGCAGACTGCGTTTATAGTATAAAGAAAAAAAGACACCACAGGTATACAATGTAGATGGATGGATATACTACTAGTATACTTTATGTATGACGACGAGTGACGACACAGAGGTAGGTACAGCAGTGGCCTACCGTACTGCTATATACAGTATAATGGACCTGGTGGACACTGTCAGCAGACTGCGTTTATAGTATAAAAAAAAAAGACACCACAGGTATACAATGTAGATGGATGGATATACTACTAGTATACTTTATGTATGACGACGAGTGACGACACAGAGGTAGGTACAGCAGTGGCCTACCGTACTGCTATATACAGTATAATGGGCCTGGTGGACACTGTCAGCAGACTGCGTTTATAGTATAAAGAAAAAAAGACACCACAGGAGTGTTTTTCAGGCAGCCAAACGTATACTGGTGGTCACTGTCAGCAAAACTGTACTCCTGCTATAGCTGCTCCCCAGTCTCCCCCACAATTAAGCAGTGTGAGCACTCAGCACAGTCAGATATATCATGCAGCACACTAAGGCTGAGCACAGATATGGTATGGAGCGTTTTTTTCAGGCAGAGAACGGATAAAAAAAAACTAGCAAAACTCTGCACTGTACTCCTCCTGTCCTAACAGCTGCTCCCCAATCCTCCCCACAATAAGCTAAGCAGTAGCAATCAATCAGATCAACTAACTATAAGGCTCTATAACTAAACGGAGAGGACGCCAGCCACGTCCTCTCCCTATCAATCTCAATGCACGTGTGAAAATTGCGGCGACGCGCGGCTGCTTATATAGAATCCGAATCTCGCGAGAATCCGACAGCGGGATGATGACGTTCGGGCGCGCTCGGGTTAGCTGAGCAAGGCGGGAGGATCCGAGTCTGCTCGGACCCGTGTAAAAAAGAGTGAAGTTCGGGGGGGTTCGGTTTCCGAGAAACCGAACCTGCTCATCACTAATATAAATATACACACAGTCACACACACATTATATATATATATATATATATATGCACACACCGGCAAACTTCGTCACACATATACATATATGACAAAGGGGCATGTGAGCCCCGAAACGTTGGGACTTTATGGTGTGATTTTGAATACTCACTTTTGCTCATCTAAATATGCTGAGTGCCGCTTCCTCTTTTCTGTATTGTTTAACCATTGCTTAGTAGAGGGCACCGGTGCAGCTGCTTATGATACTAGGAGTGCCTATCCAAATTTTCTTCGTTTTATATATATATATATATACCATCCCCAAACAGCCGGCACTCAGAAACTCAAATGCAGCAAGCTCAGGTGCTCCATCCAAAGTAGTAATGCAATGTCCAAGAAGACAGATGGCACTCAGAGACTTAAATTTTTAAATGCAAAAGGATGTATTGAGATTGACGTTTCGGGGTGCAACCCCCTTTCTCAGGATCACATCACAGCAGTGTGTTATGTATGCTTATGCTGTGATGTGATCCTGAGAAAGGGGGTTGCACCCCGAAACGTCGATCTCAATACATCCTTTTGCATTTAAAAATGTAAGTCTCTGAGTGCCATCTGTCTTCTTGGACATTATATATATATATATATATATATAGACACCGCCACACTTCAGCACACATATATAAATATAGTCACCGCCACACTTTGACACACATATATAAATATACACATCGCCACACTTCATCACACATATACAAATATACACACAGTCACACATATATAACTATACACACCGCAACACTTCAACATACACATGTATAAAATACATAGATATACAGTGTATATATATTAGTGATGAGCGGGTTCGGTTTCTCGGGAACCGAACCCCCCCGAACTTCACCCTTTTTACACGGGTCCGAGCCATACTCGGATTCTCCCGTATGGCTCGGGTAACCCGAGCACGCCCGAATGTCATCATCCCGCTGTCGGATTCTCGCGAGATTCGGATTCTATATAAGCAGCCGCGCGTCGCCGCCATTTTCACTCGTGCATTGGAAATGTTAGGGAGAGGACGTGGCTGGCGTCCTCTCCGTTATTGTTGAACTTGATTGTGCTGTGCACTATTGCTTAATTGTGGGGACGGCTGGGGAGCAGCTGTATATAGGAGGAGTACAGTGCAGAGTTTTGCTGATCAGTGACCACCAGTTATCCGTTCTCTGCCTGAAAAACGCTCCATATCTGTGCTCAGTGTGCTGCATATATCTGTGCTCACACTGCTTAATTGTGGGGACTGGGGAGCAGCTGTATTATATAGCAGGAGTGCCGAGTTTTGCTGACAGTAACCACCAGTATACGTTGTCTGCCTGAAAAACACTCCATATCTGTGCTCAGTGTGCTGCTTTATTGTGGGGACTGGGGACCACCAGTATAATATTATATAGGAGGAGTACAGTGCAGAGTTTTGCTGACCAGTAACCACCAGTACATAATATATAGCTTTACGGTACAGTAGGCCACTGCTGTACCTACCTCTGTGTCGTCAATAAGTATACTATCCATCTACATTCTATACCTGTGGTGCATTTTAGTTTAGCAGTTTGCTGACACAGTGACCACCAGTATACTATATATAGCAGTACGGAAGGCCACTGCTGTACCTACCTCTGTGTCGTCATTCATTAAGTATACTATCCATCTACATTCTATACCTGTGGTGCATTTTAGTTTTGCAGTTTGCTGACACAGTGACCACCAGTATACTATATATAGCAGTACGGAAGGCCACTGCTGTACCTACCTCTGTGTCGTCATTCATTAAGTATACCATCCATCTACATTCTATACCTGTGGTGCATTTTAGTTTTGCAGTTTGCTGACACAGTGACCACCAGTATACTATATATAGCAGTACAGAAGGCCACTGCTGTACCTACCTCTGTGTCGTCATTCATTAAGTATACTATCCATCTACATTCTATACCTGTGGTGCATTTTAGTTTTGCAGTTTGCTGACACAATGACCACCAGTATATATAGCAGTACGGTACGGAAGGCCACTGCTGTACCTACCTCTGTGTCGTCATTAAGTATACTATCCATCTACATTCTATACCTGTGGTGCATTTTAGTTTTGCAGTTTGCTGACACAGTGACCACCAGTATACTATATATAGCAGTACGGAAGGCCACTGCTGTACCTACCTCTGTGTCGTCATTAAGTATACTATCCATCTACATTCTATACCTGTGGTGCATTTTAGTTTTGCAGTTTGCTGACACAGTGACCACCAGTATACTATATATAGCAGTACGGAAGGCCACTGCTGTACCTACCTCTGTGTCGTCATTCATTAAGTATACTATCCATCTACATTCTATACCTGTGGTGCATTTTAGTTTTGCAGTTTGCTGACACAGTGACCACCAGTATACTATATATAGCAGTACGGTACGGAAGGCCACTGCTGTACCTACCTCTGTGTCGTCATTCATTAAGTATACTATCCATCTACATTCTATACCTGTGGTGCATTTTAGTTTTGCAGTTTGCTGACACAGTGACCACCAGTATACTATATATAGCAGTACGGAAGGCCACTGCTGTACCTACCTCTGTGTCGTCATTCATTAAATATACTATCCATATACATTCTATACCTGTGGTGCATTTTAGTTTTGCAGTTTGCTGACACAGTGACCACCAGTATATATAGCAGTACGGTACGGAAGGCCACTGCTGTACCTACCTCTGTGTCGTCATTAAGTATTCTATCCATCTACATTCTATACCTGTGGTGCAATTTAGTTTTGCAGTTTGCAGACACAGTGACCACCAGTATATTATATAGCAGTACGGAAGGCCACTGCTGTACCTACCTCTGTGTTGTCATTAAGTATACTATCCATCTACATTCTATAACCTGTGGTGCATTTTAGTTTTGCAGTTTGCTGACACAGTGACCACCAGTATACTATATATAGCAGTACGGAAGGCCACTGCTGTACCTACCTCTGTGTCGTCATTCATTAAGTATACTATCCATCTACATTCTATACCTGTGGTGCATTTTAGTTTTGCAGTTTGCTGACACACAGTGACCACCAGTATATATAGCAGTACAGTACGGAAGGCCACTGCTGTACCTACCTCTGTGTCGTCATTAAGTATACTATCCATCTACATTCTATACCTGTGGTGCATTTTAGTTTTGCAGTTTGCTGACACAGTGACCACCAGTATACTATATATAGCAGTACGGAAGGCCACTGCTGTACCTACCTCTGTGTCGTCATTAAGTATACTATCCATCTACATTCTATACCTGTGGTGCATTTTAGTTTTGCAGTTTGCTGACACAGTGACCACCAGTATACTATATATAGCAGTACGGAAGGCCACTGCTGTACCTACCTCTGTGTCGTCATTCATTAAGTATACTATCCATCTACATTCTATACCTGTGGTGCATTTTAGTTTTGCAGTTTGCTGACACAGTGACCACCAGTATACTATATATAGCAGTACGGTACGGAAGGCCACTGCTGTACCTACCTCTGTGTCGTCATTCATTAAGTATACTATCCATCTACATTCTATACCTGTGGTGCATTTTAGTTTTGCAGTTTGCTGACACAGTGACCACCAGTATACTATATATAGCAGTACGGTACGGAAGGCCACTGCTGTACCTACCTCTGTGTCGTCATTCATTAAGTATACTATCCATCTACATTCTATACCTGTGGTGCATTTTAGTTTTGCAGTTTGCTGACACAGTGACCACCAGTATATATAGCAGTACGGTACGGAAGGCCACTGCTCTACCTACCTCTGTGTCGTCAAGTATACTATCCATCCATACCTGTGGTGCATTTCAGTTGTGCGCAGTAAATATAGTAGTAGGCCGTTGCTATTGATACTGGCATATAATTCCACACATTAAAAAATGGAGAACAAAAATGTGGAGGTTAAAATAGGGAAAGATCAAGATCCACTTCCACCTCGTGCTGAAGCTGCTGCTACTAGTCATGGCCGAGACGATGAAATGCCATCAACGTCATCTGCCAAGGCCGATGCCCAATGTCATAGTACAGAGCATGTAAAATCCAAAAAACAAAAGTTCAGTAAAATGACCCAAAAATCAAAATTAAAAGCATCTGAGAAGAAGCGTAAACTTGCCAATATGCCATTTACGACACGGAGTGGCAAGGAATGGCTGAGGCCCTGGCCTATGTTCATGGCTAGTGGTTCAGCTTCACATGAGGATGGAAGCACTCATCCTCTCGCTAGAAAAATGAAAAGACTTCAGCTGGCAAAAGCACAGCAAAGAACTGTGCGTTCTTCTAAATCACAAATACCCAAGGAGAGTCCAATTGTGTCGGTTGCTATGCCTGACCTTCCCAACACTGGACGGGAAGAGCTTGCGCCTTCCACCATTTGCACGCCCCCTGCAAGTGCTGGAAGGAGCACCTGCAGTCCAGTTCCTGATAGTCAAATTGAAGATGTCACTGTTGAAGTACACCAGGATGAGGATATGGGTGTTGCTGGCGCTGGGGAGGAAATTGACAAGGAGGATTCTGATGGTGAGGTGGTTTGTTTAAGTCAGGCACCCGGGGAGACACCTGTTGTCCGTGGGAGGAATATGGCCATTGACATGCCTGGTCAAAATACAAAAACAATCACCTCTTCGGTGTGGAATTATTTCAACATAAATGCGGACAACAGGTCTCAAGCCGTGTGTTGCCTTTGTCAAGCTGTAATAAGTAGGGGTAAGGACGTTAACCACCTCGGAACATCCTCCCTTATACGTCACCTGCAGCGCATTCATCATAAGTCAGTGAAAAGTTCAAAAACTTTGGGTGACAGCGGAAGCAGTCCACTGACCACTAAAATTCCTTCCCCTTGTAACCAAGCTCCTGCAAACCACACCACCAACTCCCTCAGTGTCAATTTCCTCCTTGCCCAGGAAAGCCAATTGTCCTGCAGGCCATGTCACTGGCAAGTCTGACGAGTCCTCTCCTGCCTGGGATTCCTCCGATGCATCCTTAAGTGTAACGCCTACTGCTGCTGGCGCTGCTGTTGTAGCTGCTGGGAGTCGATCGTCATCCCAGAGGGGAAGTCGGAAGACCACTTGTACTACTTCCAGTAAGCAATTGACTGTCCAACAGTCCTTTGCGAGGAAGATGAAATATCACAGCAGTCATCCTGCTGCAAAGCAGATAACTCAGGCCTTGGCAGCCTGGTTGGTGAGAAACGTGGTTACGGTATCCACCGTTAATTCAGAGCCAACTAGAGACTTGATTGAGGTACTGTGTCCCCGGTACCAAATACCATCTAGGTTCCATTTCTCTAGGCAGGCGATACCGAAAATGTACACAGACCTCAGAAAAAGACTCACCAGTGTCCTAAAAAATGCAGTTGTACCCAATGTCCACTTAACCACGGACATGTGGACAAGTGGAGCAGGGCAGACTCAGGACTATATGACTGTGACAGCCCACTGGGTAGATGTATTGCCTCCCGCAGCAAGAACAGCAGCGGCGGCACCAGTAGCAGCATCTCGCAAATGCCAACTCGTTCCTAGGCAGGCTACGCTTTGTATCACCGCTTTCCAGAATAGGCACACAGCTGACAACCTCTTACGGCAACTGAGGAAGATCATCGCAGAATGGCTTACCCCAATTGGACTCTCCTGGGGATTTGTGACATCGGACAACGTCAGCAATATTGTGCGTGCATTACATCTGGGCAAATTCCAGCACGTCCCATGTTTTGCACATACATTGAATTTGGTGGTGCAGAATTATTTAAAAAATGACAGGGGCGTGCAAGAGATGCTGTCGGTGGCCCGAAGAATTGCGGGCCACTTTCGTCATTCAGCCACCGCGTACAGAAGACTGGAGCACCACCAAACATTCCTGAACCTGCCCTGCCATCATCTGAAGCAAGAGGTGGTAACGAGGTGGAATTCAACCCTCTATATGCTTCAGAGGATGGAGGAGCAGCAAAAGGCCATTCAAGCCTATTCATCTGCCCACGATATAGGCAAAGGAGGGGGAATGCACCTGACTCAAGTGCAGTGGAGAATGATTTCAACGTTGTGCAAGGTTCTGCAACCCTTTGAACTTGCCACACGTGAAGTCAGTTCAGACACTGCCAGCCTGAGTCAGGTCATTCCCCTCATCAGGCTTTTGCAGAAGAAGCTGGAGACATTGAAGGAGGAGCTAAAACAGAGCGATTCCGCTAGGCATGTGGGACTTGTGGATGGAGCCCTTAATTCGCTTAACCAGGATTCACGGGTGGTCAATCTGTTGAAATCAGAGCACTACATTTTGGCCACCGTGCTCGATCCTAGATTTAAAACCTACCTTGGATCTCTCTTTCCGGCAGACACAAGTCTGCAGAGGTTCAAAGACCTGCTGGTGAGAAAATTGTCAAGTCAAGCGGAACGTGACCCGTCAACATCTCCTCCTTCACATTCTCCCGCAACTGGGGGTGCGAGGAAAAGGCTAAGAATTCCGAGCCCACCCGCTGGCGGTGATGCAGGGCAGTCTGGAGCGAGTGCTGACATCTGGTCCGGACTGAAGGACCTGCCAACGATTACTGACATGTCGTCTACTGTCACTTCATATGATTCTCTCACCATTGAAAGAATGGTGGAGGATTATATGAGTGACCGCATCCAAGTAGGCACGTCAGACAGTCCGTACGTATACTGGCAGGAAAAAGAGGCAATTTGGAGGCCCTTGCACAAACTGGCTTTATTCTACCTAAGTTGCCCTCCCTCCAGTGTGTACTTCGAAAGAGTGTTTAGTGCAGCCGCTCACCTTGTAAGCAATTGGCGTACGAGGTTACTTCCAGAAAATGTGGAGAAGATGATGTTCATCAAATGAATTATAATCAATTCCTCCGTGGAGACATTCACCAGCAGCAATTGCCTCCACAAAGTACACAGGGACCTGAGATGGTGGATTCCAGTGGGGACGAATTAATAATCTGTGAGGAGGGGGATGTACGCAGTGAAAGGGGTGATGAATTGGACGATGAGGAGGAGGTGGACATCTTGCCTCTGTAGAGCCAGTTTGTGCAAGGAGAGATTGATTGCTTCTTTTTTTGGTGGGGGCCCAAACCAACCAGTCATTTCAGTCACAGTTGTGTGGCAGACCCTGTCGCTGAAATGATGGGTTCGTTAAAGTGTGCATGTCCTGTTTATACAACATAAGAGTGGGTGGGAGGGCCCAAGGACAATTCCATCTTGCACCTCTTTTTTCTTTCATTTTTCTTTGCATCATGTGCTGTTTGGGGACAATTTTTTTGAAGTGCCATCCTGCCTGACACTGCAGTGCCACTCCTAGATGGGCCAGGTGTTTGTGTCGGCCACTTGTGTCGCTTAGCTTAGTCACACAGCGACCTTGGTGCGCCTCTTTTTTTCTTTGCATCATGTGCTGTTTGGGGACAATTATTTTGAAGTGCCATCCTGCCTGACACTGCAGTGCCACTCCTAGATGGGCCAGGTGTTTGTGTCGGCCACTTGTGTCGCTTAGCTTAGTCACACAGTGACCTTGGTGCGCCTCTTTATTTCTTTGCATCATGTGCTGTTTGGGGACTATTTTTTTGAAGTGCCATCCTGCCTGACACTGCAGTGCCACTCCTAGATGGGCCAGGTGTTTGTGTCGGCCACTTGTGTCTCTTAGCTTAGCCATCCAGCGACCTTGGTGCAAATTTTAGGACTAAAAATAATATTGTGAGGTGTTCAGAATAGACTGGAAATGAGTGGAAATTATGGTTATTGAGGTTAATAAAACTATGGGATCAAAATGACCCCCAAATTCTATGATTTAAGCTGTTTTTTAGGGTTTTTTGTAAAAAACACCCGAATCCAAAACACACCCGAATCCGACAAAAATTTTTAGGTGAGGTTTTGCCAAAACGCGTCCGAATCCAAAACACGGCCGCGGAACCGAATCCAAAACCAAAACACAAAACCCGAAAAATGTCCGGTGCACATCACTATATATATATATATATATATAGAAAAAGAATATTCGGCACTCGTACCTGTAAAGAAATTCACCTCACCGGGTGCCCTCCAAGCTTAAGAAAGCTATACAGATAGATGTGATGGCGGCACTCTCGGATTTCTACAAAGCAGTAACGGAGACCACTCGGTTCTGCTTAGACTAACGTTTCGGTTTTAATCAACCGTCATCAGAGGATACAAAATACAATATAAAACAATCTTACCTTTATACTCTAAAGAACACCCTCGTGCACCGTCCCCGGCTTGCGCCGCCGGACTTACTTCCGGGTACGTCATCACACAGAGACAAAACCATCACCATGGTAACAGTAAAACATAACAGGATCATTTGCGGAGCTGGAAATTAGGTTACAATCATAATTTAGATACTTTGTGAAATTCTACATACCGCAATGTTGAAAAGTCATGTAAACCTAACTCAACCATACCAAAATTACAGTTATGATGGTTATTGAAGAAATGCATATATATAATTTTACAGGAAACAAGTAAGTGACAGCGTCTCATTGAGGCCATTAGGAGCCACCGTGTTAAGCCGGTGTATCCAACGTGCCTCCTTCTGCAACAGTATCTTCTGTCTATCCCCCCCTCCGTTTAGTTAAAGGGACCTGCTCCAACATTTTATACCGAAGGGTGGCAAGACTGTGCTGGTGTGCTCTAAAATGTTTAGCAACCGGTTGGTCCACTTGCTTACCCTCCAGTATCTGTTTTATAGCACTCCTGTGTTGACCCATGCGCACTTTAAATGGGCAGGACGTTTTGCCTATGTAATAGAGCCCACATGGGCATTTAATGCAATATACTATAAAATCACTTGTACAGGTGAGAACTTGTTTAATCTTGATTTTAACGCCGGTGTGCGGATGTGTGATGTAATCACCGGTCTCCAGATACTGACAAGTCACACAGCCAATGCATTTATAATTCCCTGGTTTTTTGGTCAGAAAAGTGGCCGTCTCTGCAGCAGCATATCGTGAGATGTCATTGTGTACAACAGCATCTCGTATGTTGCTGCCCCTCCTATAGCATGACATCAATTTGCTAGAACTAATGCTAGAGAGATCTGGGTCCCTCTGTATTATAGGCCATAATCTTTTGGCTGTTTTATTAATTTTGTGACTCGATGTAGTATAATCAGTCACACAAACAAACACATCCTGAGCCTGTTTTTTAGGTGCTGTAACTGTGACGGGAATTTTAGGTTGAGACATGGCCTTTTGTCTGGCTGATCGTAACAATTCACTGTTATACCCCCTCTCCAAAAATCTGGAAGTCATAAGTTCCATTTGCCTATGCTCTTCTTCTGTACTGCTACAAATACGATGTACCCGTAGGTACTGTGAGTACGGGAGACCACTTTTCAAGGGTTTTGGATGATGGCTGGAGGCTAATAGTAGACTGTTAACATCAGTCGGTTTTTGGTAAATGGAGGTGATAAATAAGCCATTCTTTCTAACTATTTTCACATCCAGGAAATTAATGGTTTCTGCCTGTATATCAAAAGTAAATTTGATCGAATCATCCATCAAATTTACTTGGTGCATCATATCTATAAAGGTCTCACGTGTCCCTGTCCATAGCATGAATACGTCATCAATATAGCGAGTATACATCGCTATATTGGATTTATACTGGGGATTAGAAAAAAATAATGCCTGTTCCACACAGAACATAAAGGCATTAGCATATGCCGGTGCGGCACAAGACCCCATCGCACAGCCTTTTATTTGTTGAAAAAATTCATTATTAAATAAAAAGTAGTTCCTGTTAAGTATAAGATGCATTAGATCCATAAAAAATTGGATCACAGGACCTGTAAATTTGGAATTACCATCTATGAGGTTGCTTACTGCTTCCAGTCCACGGCTATGTGGAATGCTGGTGTACAGGCTAACAACGTCAGCCGTACATAACCAACAAGTTTCTGGGAGATTATTTACCTCACGTAATTTTTGTAAAAAAGTGGAGGTGTCTTTTAAGTAGGTTACCTCACTCTGTATTACAGGCTGCAAAAAATAATCAACATATTTAGATACATTAGTATACAAAGAGCCCCTAGCTGATATTATCGGCCGTCCCGGGGGACGGACTGGGTCTTTATGTAACTTGGGGATTGTGTAAAAAACTGGCACACAGGGTGCCGGAACCATGAGTGCTGAGCGTGTGCTGTTGGAAATAACCCCCTCCTTCACAGCTTTATCTAATATCAAACTAAGCTCATTTGTGTATTTACTCGTGGGATCAGATACCAATCTGACATAGACAGAGGTGTCATTTAACTGTCTATAAGCTTCATGCTTATAGTCGACGAGATCCTGTACCACTATGCCTCCCCCTTTATCTGCGGGGCGCACAGTGATATCAGGATATGTCGAAAGATGATGTAAAGCCTCCCGTTCAGCTGGTGTAATGTTAGAGGCATAATTTTTACTGTTAACATCACAGGTATCTATACAATCAGATAGAGTTTTAGTAAATACCTTAATGGCCGCATTGGTGGAGTATGGATCAAAGGTTGATTTTGGCCTCACGGGACAATCATCCAACTTTGATACATCAGGCTTAGAATTAAAGAATTCCTTGAGGCGTAATTGCCTGTTAAATCTACATAGATCCACCTTACTATCAAAAGTCTTGTGTGGATTAGTGGGCACAAAATTCAGTCCTTTAGATAGTATGCTGACTTCAGCATCAGTTAATGTCCGTGAAGACAGATTGTATACTACTTCTTGGACTTTGTTCCTCTTCCTCCCTTCCCTTTCGCATTGCCTGCCTCGTCTGGTTCTTGTTCGACCGGTCCTTCTCGTTGTGCCCTGGTTTTCACTCCTAAAGGGACTTGCTGCGTTCGTGGACGTCGCTGTGAAGAGGCAGCGTCAGATTCGCTGTTAGAGGTGCCACTGGAGGTTTCCCCTTCCAGCGGGAAGCGACGAGATCTTCTGTATGGCCGTTGTCGATACGGGTGGGTTTTAACTGATGGATTGTTGGCCCACATGTAGACTTTATTTTCCACATAGTCCTTTGTGACAGTAGCCAGCTTCTTGGTCTTAAATTTAATAAGGTCATTTTTGTATTTCTCCACCTGTTGTGTTAACTTGGACATCCAATCACCATTACTGTCAGCATGCAAGATTGGCAGAGTGGTTGATTCCAATTCTCTGATCTTTATCCGGGTCTGTTCTAACTCCCTGGTGGCCTCTTCCACCACTAACAGGATAAGGTCAAACGAGGCCTTATTGAGCACTGCGGCCCACTTTCTACAGAACTCCGGATTATATCTCCCTATTGTGGGAGTATTGCGTATCCGGAATCCCCTTGGTAGCATCCTGTCGCGGTAATAATCTGAGAGGCAGACCCCATGTAGATAAAAATCAGTCTCTCGGTTTTTTAATTTCAAAAGTTGTGCAAACAACTGTTCCGCCGAGTCATCCGCTGTAGTGGATTTGAATTTGTCTTTAATGAGGATACGCTCTGCATCAATGTCCGACAATGAGAGAAACTCCCCCTGTGGCAAACGCGTTTGCCGGAATCCAGGTACGTCCTCATGCAAAGTATCCATAATGTCTTACTGACAAACAAATCAAATGATGTAGTTGTCAGAATAGTGCTGGTGGTAAATATGCAATGGTGGTGCCTTAATAGAGCTTCGTTATGGCAAACGAACTCATATCATAGAAAAAGAATATTCGGCACTCGTACCTGTAAAGAAATTCACCTCACCGGGTGCCCTCCAAGCTTAAGAAAGCTATACAGATAGATGTGATGGCGGCACTCTCGGATTTCTACAAAGCAGTAACGGAGACCACTCGGTTCTGCTTAGACTAACGTTTCGGTTTTAATCAACCGTCATCAGAGGATACAAAATACAATATAAAACAATCTTACCTTTATACTCTAAAGAACACCCTCGTGCACCGTCCCCGGCTTGCGCCGCCGGACTTACTTCCGGGTACGTCATCACACAGAGACCACAGGGTCAACGTGACGACGTTTGCCCGCCCAGTGAACAAAACCATCACCATGGTAACAGTAAAACATAACAGGATCATTTGCGGAGCTGGAAATTAGGTTACAATCATAATTTAGATACTTTGTGAAATTCTACATACCGCAATGTTGAAAAGTCATGTAAACCTAACTCAACCATACCAAAATTACAGTTATGATGGTTATTGAAGAAATGCATATATATAATTTTACAGGAAACAAGTAAGTGACAGCGTCTCATTGAGGCCATTAGGAGCCACCGTGTTAAGCCGGTGTATCCAACGTGCCTCCTTCTGCAACAGTATCTTCTGTCTATCCCCCCCTCGTTTAGTTAAAGGGACCTGCTCCAACATTTTATGCCGAAGGGTGGCAAGACTGTGCTGGTGTGCTCTAAAATGTTTAGCAACCGGTTGGTCCACTTGCTTACCCTCCAGTATCTGTTTTATAGCACTCCTGTGTTGACCCATGCGCACTTTAAATGGGCAGGACGTTTAGCCTATGTAATAGAGCCCACATGGGCATTTAATGCAATATACTATAAAATCACTTGTACAGGTGAGAACTTGTTTAATCTTGATTTTAACGCCGGTGTGCGGATGTGTGATGTAATCACCGGTCTCCAGATACTGACAAGTCACACAGCCAATGCATTTATAATTCCCTGGTTTTTTGGTCAGAAAAGTGGCCGTCTCTGCAGCAGCATATCGTGAGATGTCATTGTGTACAACAGCATCTCGTATGTTGCTGCCCCTCCTATAGCATGACATCAATTTGCTAGAACTAATGCTAGAGAGATCTGGGTCCCTCTGTATTATAGGCCATAATCTTTTGGCTGTTTTATTAATTTTGTGACTCGATGTAGTATAATCTTTTTCTATGATATGAGTTCGTTTGCCATAACGAAGCTCTATTAAGGCACCACCATTGCATATTTACCACCAGCACTATTCTGACAACTACATCATTTGATTTGTTTGTCAGTAAGACATTATGGATACTTTGCATGAGGACGTACCTGGATTCCGGCAAACGCGTTTGCCACAGGGGGAGTTTCTCTCATTGTCGGACATTGATGCAGAGCGTATCCTCATTAAAGACAAATTCAAATCCACTACAGCGGATGACTCGGCGGAACAGTTGTTTGCACAACTTTTGAAATTAAAAAACCGAGAGACTGATTTTTATCTACATGGGGTCTGCCTCTCAGATTATTACCGCGACAGGATGCTACCAAGGGGATTCCGGATACGCAATACTCCCACAATAGGGAGATATAATCCGGAGTTCTGTAGAAAGTGGGCCGCAGTGCTCAATAAGGCCTCGTTTGACCTTATCCTGTTAGTGGTGGAAGAGGCCACCAGGGAGTTAGAACAGACCCGGATAAAGATCAGAGAATTGGAATCAACCACTCTGCCAATCTTGCATGCTGACAGTAATGGTGATTGGATGTCCAAGTTAACACAACAGGTGGAGAAATACAAAAATGACCTTATTAAATTTAAGACCAAGAAGCTGGCTACTGTCACAAAGGACTATGTGGAAAATAAAGTCTACATGTGGGCCAACAATCCATCAGTTAAAACCCACCCGTATCGACAACGGCCATACAGAAGATCTCGTCGCTTCCCGCTGGAAGGGGAAACCTCCAGTGGCACCTCTAACAGCGAATCTGACGCTGCCTCTTCACAGCGACGTCCACGAACGCAGCAAGTCCCTTTAGGAGTGAAAACCAGGGCACAACGAGAAGGACCGGTCGAACAAGAACCAGACGAGGCAGGCAATGCGAAAGGGAAGGGAGGAAGAGGAACAAAGTCCAAGAAGTAGTATACAATCTGTCTTCACGGACATTAACTGATGCTGAAGTCAGCATACTATCTAAAGGACTGAATTTTGTGCCCACTAATCCACACAAGACTTTTGATAGTAAGGTGGATCTATGTAGATTTAACAGGCAATTACGCCTCAAGGAATTCTTTAATTCTAAGCCTGATGTATCAAAGTTGGATGATTGTCCCGTGAGGCCAAAATCAACCTTTGATCCATACTCCACCAATGCGGCCATTAAGGTATTTACTAAAACTCTATCTGATTGTATAGATACCTGTGATGTTAACAGTAAAAATTATGCCTCTAACATTACACCAGCTGAACGGGAGGCTTTACATCATCTTTCGACATATCCTGATATCACTGTGCGCCCCGCAGATAAAGGGGGAGGCATAGTGGTACAGGATCTCGTCGACTATAAGCATGAAGCTTATAGACAGTTAAATGACACCTCTGTCTATGTCAGATTGGTATCTGATCCCACGAGTAAATACACAAATGAGCTTAGTTTGATATTAGATAAAGCTGTGAAGGAGGGGGTTATTTCCAACAGCACACGCTCAGCACTCATGGTTCCGGCACCCTGTGTGCCAGTTTTTTACACAATCCCCAAGTTACATAAAGACCCAGTCCGTCCCCCGGGACGGCCGATAATATCAGCTAGGGGCTCTTTGTATACTAATGTATCTAAATATGTTGATTATTTTTTGCAGCCTGTAATACAGAGTGAGGTAACCTACTTAAAAGACACCTCCACTTTTTTACAAAAATTACGTGAGGTAAATAATCTCCCAGAAACTTGTTGGTTATGTACGGCTGACGTTGTTAGCCTGTACACCAGCATTCCACATAGCCGTGGACTGGAAGCAGTAAGCAACCTCATAGATGGTAATTCCAAATTTACAGGTCCTGTGATCCAATTTTTTATGGATCTAATGCATCTTATACTTAACAGGAACTACTTTTTATTTAATAATGAATTTTTTCAACAAATAAAAGGCTGTGCGATGGGGTCTTGTGCCGCACCGGCATATGCTAATGCCTTTATGTTCTGTGTGGAACAGGCATTATTTTTTTCTAATCCCCAGTATAAATCCAATATAGCGATGTATACTCGCTATATTGATGACGTATTCATGCTATGGACAGGGACACGTGAGACCTTTATAGATATGATGCACCAAGTAAATTTGATGGATGATTCGATCAAATTTACTTTTGATATACAGGCAGAAACCATTAATTTCCTGGATGTGAAAATAGTTAGAAAGAATGGCTTATTTATCACCTCCATTTACCAAAAACCGACTGATGTTAACAGTCTACTATTAGCCTCCAGCCATCATCCAAAACCCTTGAAAAGTGGTCTCCCGTACTCACAGTACCTACGGGTACATCGTATTTGTAGCAGTACAGAAGAAGAGCATAGGCAAATGGAACTTATGACTTCCAGATTTTTGGAGAGGGGGTATAACAGTGAATTGTTACGATCAGCCAGACAAAAGGCCATGTCTCAACCTAAAATTCCCGTCACAGTTACAGCACCTAAAAAACAGGCTCAGGATGTGTTTGTTTGTGTGACTGATTATACTACATCGAGTCACAAAATTAATAAAACAGCCAAAAGATTATGGCCTATAATACAGAGGGACCCAGATCTCTCTAGCATTAGTTCTAGCAAATTGATGTCATGCTATAGGAGGGGCAGCAACATACGAGATGCTGTTGTACACAATGACATCTCACGATATGCTGCTGCAGAGACGGCCACTTTTCTGACCAAAAAACCAGGGAATTATAAATGCATTGGCTGTGTGACTTGTCAGTATCTGGAGACCGGTGATTACATCACACATCCGCACACCGGCGTTAAAATCAAGATTAAACAAGTTCTCACCTGTACAAGTGATTTTATAGTATATTGCATTAAATGCCCATGTGGGCTCTATTACATAGGCAAAACGTCCTGCCCATTTAAAGTGCGCATGGGTCAACACAGGAGTGCTATAAAACAGATACTGGAGGGTAAGCAAGTGGACCAACCGGTTGCTAAACATTTTAGAGCACACCAGCACAGTCTTGCCACCCTTCGGTATAAAATGTTGGAGCAGGTCCCTTTAACTAAACGAGGGGGGGATAGACAGAAGATACTGTTGCAGAAGGAGGCACGTTGGATACACCGGCTTAACACGGTGGCTCCTAATGGCCTCAATGAGACGCTGTCACTTACTTGTTTCCTGTAAAATTATATATATGCATTTCTTCAATAACCATCATAACTGTAATTTTGGTATGGTTGAGTTAGGTTTACATGACTTTTCAACATTGCGGTATGTAGAATTTCACAAAGTATCTAAATTATGATTGTAACCTAATTTCCAGCTCCGCAAATGATCCTGTTATGTTTTACTGTTACCATGGTGATGGTTTTGTTCACTGGGCGGGCAAACGTCGTCACGTTGACCCTGTGGTCTCTGTGTGATGACGTACCCGGAAGTAAGTCCGGCGGCGCAAGCCGGGGACGGTGCACGAGGGTGTTCTTTAGAGTATAAAGGTAAGATTGTTTTATATTGTATTTTGTATCCTCTGATGACGGTTGATTAAAACCGAAACGTTAGTCTAAGCAGAACCGAGTGGTCTCCGTTACTGCTTTGTAGAAATCCGAGAGTGCCGCCATCACATCTATCTATATATATATATATATATATACAGTGCTGTAACTAGGCATTTTAGCGCTGTGTGCAAGAAATGATATTGGGGCCCCCCCCCCATGTAAGATAGGGGTAGTGCGCGCCGCAGGGGCGCGAAAAATATATAGGGGCGTGGCTTCATGGGGAAGGGGCGTGGCCACAAAATAATAGCAATTCATACTACGGTGCACAGTAGTCTCCATTATTCAAATTATGCTGCACAGTAGCGCCACTACACCAGGTAGAGCCCCTTTTATACATTACAGCAGACAGCGTCCCCCTTTTTACACATTACAGCAGACAGTCCCCTTTTTTACACATTACGGCAGATAGCGTCCCCTTTTTACGCATTACGGCAGACAGCGTTCCCTTTTTTACACATTACGGCAGACAGCGTCCCCTTTTTTACACATTACGGCAGACAGCGTCCCACTTTTTTACACATTACAGCAGACAGCGTCCCCTTTTTTAACATTACGGCAGACAGCGTCCCCTTTTTACACATTACAGCAGACAGCGTCCCCGTCTTTACACATTACGGCAGACGGTGTCCCCCTTTATACACATTGCGGCAGCCAGTCCCCCTTTTTACACATTGCGTCAACCAGGCCCCCTTTTTTCATATTACGGCAGACGGTGTCCCCCTTTTTACACATTGCTGCAGCCAGTCCCCCTTTTTACCCATTACGGCAGCCAGTCCCCCTTTTTACACATTGCGGCAGCCAGTCCCCCTTTTTACACATTGCGGCAGCAGGTCCCCCTTTTTACACATTGCGGCAGCCAGTCCCCCTTTTTACACATTGTGGCAGTCAGGCCCCCTTTTTACACATTATGGCAGACGGTGTCCAAGAGAGAGAGAGAGAGAGAGGGAGATAGTTACCATCTCCCCGCTGGCAGTCAGGCTCCTCGTGCAGCTCCCTCGGTGCAGGCAGGTGAGCAGGAGGAGGAGGAGGAGGAGGGAGGGGGACTGGAGCCGCAGCAGCGCTATTTCATTGGTAGTAAGCGCCGCTGCAGCTGTCCCCTCTCCTTCCGTATTGGCTGCCCGGCGCTGCTGTGGATGCTGGGATGGAGGAACCTCATCCCAGCATCCACAGCAGCGCCGGGCAGCCAATACGGAAGGAGAGGGGGCTGCTGCAGCGGCGCTTACTACTAATGAAATAGCGCTGCTGCGGCTCAAGTCCCCCTCCCTCCTCCTCCTTCTTCGCTGCCCGGCGCTGCAGCTCTCCTCCCCAGTGCGGCGGCGCAAGGCGCAGACTTCAGAGGCGGCATGTAATGAGTCAATTTGACTCATTACATGCCGCTGGCCGTGCGCCCTCAGTGCAACTGAGCTGTGTGCCAGGCCCACTTGGCACACACGTAGTTACGGCCCTATATATATATATATATATATATATATATATATAGACATCTGTACAATATAATATATTTACTTTACATACTATAATAAAGACACTGTACACATAGATATTCATATACATATTTCTGTTTATATAATATAACATTTTGAGTAAAAAATATAAATATACTGTAGCTCTGTTGCTTTAATAAACACCTCCTCAGCCTGCCATACACCCAGCATACCATATTAATAGAGGATAGAGCAGCAGCCCGGGTCTGGTGGATTACCTCAGTCACTGAATTGCATTCCAGAGGATCATCAGACATCGGGCCGCCTTCATGGAGCAGCAAATCTACATCACTGTTTTCACAGCCTTGTGCTATGTTGAGGATGTGAAGTCCGTGCGCGATGGTAGCGGGGCGGTACCTTTGTGACATCACACGCCGTGATGTCATGCGGCATGGAGGAGGTAGCAAGGTTGTGTCTATGTTACCTTCGTGCTCAGGACCTGGAAGTGACAAAATGAGAGGGCAGGAGAGAACTTCCGCCCTTACAGCACCTAAATGTTTTCTTCGTTCTCCGTTCGTTTGGGGTAATTTTTATTTTCTATTCAGCATTCTACCCTCGCGGGCTTGCTTCGCTCGCCACGCTTCGGGCTCGGTGTCTCGCTCCGCTTCGCTCGCCACACTTTACTGTTCCAAATAGATTGTGACATGGACCCAGGGGGTTATGGGAATGGTCCTCTCCACGAAGGTAAACTAGACGCTACCGAGGTAGCAAGTTACTGTGCATAGTATGGGCTATGAGAGCCTCAGCCTTCCTCTGTTACATAATCATATGTAAAACATCCATGCTGTAGGCGGGGAGGGGGGGGGAAGATGTTAAGGCCGAAGGGGGCGTGGGCTTAGGACACTGTGCAGGCTGCAGTAATATTTTTTTCCTGTGATGTGGTAGGCCTATTTGGGGTGTGTGCCTGGAGCTGCAGCTCCATCAGCCCCATTGTTGACCTGACTGTGTATAGTCGCAGGATTTTGTCTAATACCCATTTGGACTACTGCAGGAAATATTTTTTTAGATTGGATATGTAAAGATAAAATTGATGGATGTAGGGGTACATTGTATTCCTCTTTTTATGTGAAATTAACATTGTGTTGTGTATATGTCACTTCATTACATGATATTGAGTATGAGCAACATAATGCGCTTTCTGCCTTCATAACAGTGTCAAGCAGTGTCTCTATGCTATATCTCAGTTAAGAATATACATTTGTCCATCTGATACAATCCTGACATAGAAATTCTGCTATATATTGCATTGAACCCTTTTATCAACCAAGTTATTGTGCGTAAGTTCACAATGCAAATGGCATTGAACTTTAAATGAGGCCCACAGTGTACACTCACCCAGAACATGGAGACACCACAGATGCCAACTCATTTCCACAGACAGTTTATATTCTAGAGATTTCTTCCTGAAAATGTGTTTCAATATTAATAAATCACAAAGTACAATTACCTCTATTCTGCATGCTGAAAATTGTGTTGGTTTTTTTTTTACCATCTATTCACATTCCATGGGCTGTATACATTTATATTTACTGGTGAGTTATTACATGACACCCAAGCTCAGTGAACTAATTATTATTATTATTATTATTATTATAGTGTATAAAGGTTGCCTTTGATCATAGTGTCCAGTGTACATACATCTGCTCAACAACAGTGACTCTGGAAATATATATGGAATCACACTATACATCCATCCAGTGCCATAACAAGACATTTTAGAGCTGTGTGCAAGAAACAGCATCGGCGCCCCCCCCCCCCATCCCCCCCATATACAAAACAGGGCCAGTGGGTTCCATAGGCACGTACGAAAAATAGCACTGGGGCAAATGGTTGTAGAAAACTGTATACATTTCAGAACTGCAACAGATCTGGAAGCAGCAGTTCTGGCACTGACAGTGATAGGAAAAGGATGTGCATTACTGACAGGGCTGAAGTAACTGGATCCTCTCCACCCCCATCACTCTGTGTCTCTTAGCAACCCTCTTACCCCTATTCACTGGCAGCAGACCTCATTTGTGTTTCCTGGCAAGTGAGGCCAGGTGGACACCACACTCTCAGTCATGCTAGCGTTGCGCTCTCCGCCTCCCGGAAGTCTGGCACAGTGGAAGGCAGCAGCATACTTGTACCACTGGCTGCTCTCCACGCAACCACCTGCCTGAACGCTGCGGCTCCTTGTGCGCCGGAAATAGGTTTAAGATGGGAGGGGGCGGAGTTTTCAGGGGGAAGCAGAGCTGCTGCAACGCTGTCCGTTGTCTTCTATGCAGTAGTGGTGCACTCGGCAGAGAAGGAGCCAAGCGCACCAATACATACATGACAGTGGGCAGCGCTGCAACCTATGGCAGCGGAGGCGAGCGGCCCTGCGGGTGCAGCCTGGCGGTGCGCTCACAGCGCATATGCGCTGTGGGCAAGGCACCCCAGGCACACACCTAGTTACGGCCCTGCATCCATCCAATACAGAGACCCATGATAAACACCAGATAATCATACCACCATGAGCAGAGGCAGAACTACCGCCAGTGCAACCAGTGCGTTGCACTGGGGCCCGCCTCTGTCCAGGGGCCCAAAGCATGTAATGAGTCAAACTGACTCATTACATGCCGCTGTGCGCTGCGGGCAACAGCTGCCCGCAGCACACAGCCACCCACACAGAGAGGAGAGGAGCGGTATGGGGGAGAAGGAGGAGGAGGGAGCCGCAGCAGCGCTTTGTTACTGGTGGAGGCGCTGCTGCTGCTGCTGTCCCTCTGCTTCACTATAGGCTGTCATCCGTCGCTGTGAAGCGCATCCCAGCATTCACATCGGCGGAGAACAGCCTATAGTAAAGCAGAGGGACAGCAGCAGCAGCGTCTCCACCAATAACACAGCGCTGCTGCGGCTCCCTCCTCCACCTTCTCTCCTGCCCGGGAATCGTGATCTGCCAGAAGCTGCACCGAGGAGCCTGAGCCAGCGGAGAGGGTAAGTATAATTAATTAATTCTTTCTTTCTTTCTTCATGTGCAAAAAGGTGGACTGTCTGTCGTAATGTGTAAAAAAGGGGGAATCTGCCTGACAGAATGTGTAAAAAGGGGGAATCTGCCTGCCGTGATGTGTAAAAAGGGGGAATCTGCCTGCCGTGATGTGTAAAAAGGGGACACTGTCTGCCGCAATGTGTAAAAAGGGCATGCTGTCTGCCGCAATGTGTAAAAAGGGGACGCTGTCTGCCATTATGTGTAAAAAGGGGACGCTGTCTGCCGTTATGTGTAAAAAGTGTACGCTGTCTGCCGCTATGTGAAACAAGGGCACGCTGTATGCCGTTATGTGTAAAAAGGGCACGCTGTATGCCGTTATGTGTAAAAAGGGGACGCTGTCTGTTGTTATGTTTAAAAAGCGGACGCTGTCTGCAGTTATGTGTAAAAAGTGTACGCTGTCTGCCGCTATGTGTAACAAGGGCATGCTGTCTGCCGTTATGTGTAAAAAGGGCATGCTGTCTGCCGTTATGTGTAAAAAGGGGATGCTGTCTGCCGTTATGTGTAACAAGGGCATGCTGTCTGCCGTTATGTGTAAAAAGGGCTTGCTGTCTGCCGTTATGTGTAAAAAGGGGATGCTGTCTGCCGTTATGTGTAAAAAGGGGATGCTGTCTGCCGTTATGTGTAAAAAGTGTACGCTGTCTGCCGCTATGTGTAAAAAGTGCACGCTGTCTGCCGCTATGTGTAAAAAGTGCACGCTGTCTGCCGCTATGTGAAAAAAAGGGCATGCTGTCTGCCGTTATGTGTAAAAAGGGGGACGCTGTCTGCTGTAATATGTAAAAAGGGGACGCTGTCTGCCGTAAGGTGTAAAAGGGTCTCTACCTGGTGTAGTGGTGCTACTGTGCAGCGTAATTTGAATAATGGAGACTACTGTGCACCTTTTTATGAATTGGTATTATTTTGTGGCCACACCCCTTCCCCATGAAGCCACGCCCCTATGTATTTTTGCGCGCGCCTACAGCGCGCACTGCCCCTGTTTTGAATGCAGGGGTGGGGCTCTGATGCCGTTTCTTGCACACAGTGCTAAAATGTCTAGTTACGACACTGTTGCTAGGTATCCATTTCGATGGCCCTGAGCAGGTCCCCCTCACCAGATCCTCTCCAGAGGTGAGGGGGTGGACTTAGATGGGATGGGGGGGGGGGGGGCAAAGCATTTTGTCGCACCTGGGCCCACCGATCGCTAGTTCCGCCACTGACCATGAGTACATTTACATTTCCCATGCTTATACAGTACATCGATGTGCTCTAAATTAATTGTATTAAAATGTACAGTACATATATTTGTTAATTCTCTATGAACATCTCAGTTTTAATTCTGTTTTTCCCAGGAACTCATTAACTTCCTTTCATCCTCAAATCCATTCCTTTACTTTCTTTTATTCCTCTTCCCCCACCGATTTATATGGAATTGTTCCAACAACCCTCTTATTTTAATTGCATCTAAAACCCTTCATTTAGTATTTATACAGTTTAAGAAATATCACAAAATCATAGCTAAAACTTTGTGAGGAGATACAATATTAATTAAGTAATGAGAGATGAAATATTGGAATTAAACATGTGATTAACAAAACACAGCATACTGTAGGTGAAGGTTATTTCTTTTGCACTGTCTACATCTCTGGGTCTCCTTCTTCAGCCACTGGAAGGACCCGATCGCACGGGCGTTCTCAAGGAGATTGACAGGAAGATGGCATTTGTGGGTGGTAACTGACCGTTTTCAAGGAGTGTGTGGAAAAACGCATGTAAAATCCGGCCCCGGACAGGCTGAAGTGATTGCAGCGTCTGAGTAAGTCCTGGGGTGTGCAGAGACTGCACAAAATGCACAAAATCGGTTTGTGCAGCTCTGCTACACATGTATTCGCACACCTGCACAGCTAAAATACACTCACCCTGTAGACGCTGCAGAAATCGCTGCCCAGCTATCAGGTCTGAGTTTCCCCCATAGCGCAGTGAATACTAGTATATAAGCTTAATAGTAGCTTTAAAGTATGTTATAAAATGTGTGCTGGCTATCTACCGGGATACGCAAGGCCACTGTGTGTATATCATAGCCATCGCTGCACCGGGATGCAGCTCTCATCTTCTCCTCCCTTTATAACACGCCCCCAGACTCCCATTTGCTAGTTACACAAGAGTCTGGGGGGCGGTTTATGTAAGTAGAAGCTGAGAGTTGTGTCTCGGCCGGTGCAGCGGTGGCTGGGAAACACACAGACGCGCTGCTGATCCCCAAGGATTGCCAAGACATGTTTTATATCATACTTTAAAGTAGAGATGAGCGGGTTCTGTTCTCCGAGAACCGAATCCTCCCCCGAACTCCATGTGGTTTACACGGATCCGATGCAGCCTCGGTTCTTCCCGCCTGACTCGGAAAACCCGAACGAGGCAAAACGTCATAATCCCACTGTCAGATTCTCGCGAGATTCGGATTCCATATAAAGAGCCGCGCGTCGGCGCCATTTTCACTCGTGCATTGTAGAGAGAGCGAGAGGACGTGGCTACGCTCTCTGAGTGGAAAGCTCAATATCAGCGCTCATTGTCTTGTGCTGCATTGTGGTGACCAGTATACTACAGTACAATAGTCCAGTGCTGCATCTCGCTGCTCATTGTCAGTTCTAGTATCCTCATCAGTGCTCAGGATCACTGCTCAATGTCTGGTGCTGCATTGTGATGACCAGTATACTACAGTACAATAGTCCAGTGCTGCATCTCGCTGCTCAGTGTCAGTTCTAGTATCCTCATCAGTGCTCAGGATCACTGCTCATTGTCTTGTGCTGCATTGTGGTGACCAGTATACTACAATACATTACTAAAAGTCCAGTGTCTTGTGCTGCATCTTGCTGCTGTAGGGTGCTGTGGTAGTGTCCTGTCACTGTGCATAGGTCATCATCATTCCAGTCACAGTGGTATCTGGTATCTATCTAGTGGTATCTAATTCCATACATTACTGCCGTCTAATTCCGGATATATTACTGGCATATAATTCCACACATTAAAAAATGGAGAACAAAAATTTGGATGGTAAAATAGGGAAAGATCAAGATCCACTTCCACCTAGTGCTGAAGCTGCTGCCACTGGTCATGGCAGAGACAATTCAATGCCATCAACGTTGTCTGCCAAGGCCGATGCCCAATGTCATAGTAGAGAGCATGTAAAATCCAAAAAACAAAAGTTCAGTAAAATGACCCAAAAATCTAAACTAAAAACGTCTGAGGAGAAGCGTAAACTTGCCAATATGCCATTTACGACACGGAGTGCCAAGGAATGGTTGAGGCCCTGGCCTATGTTCATGGCTAGTGGTTCAGCTTCACATGAGGATGGAAGCACTCATCCTCCCGCTAGAAAAATGAAAAGAGTTAAGCTGGCAAAAGCACAGCAAAGAACTGCGTTTTTCTAAATCACAAATCCCCAAGGAGTGTTGGTTGCGATGCCTGACCTTCCCAACACTGGACGGGAAGAGTTGGCTCCTTCCACCATTTACATGCCCCCTGCAAGTGCTGGAAGGAGCACCCACAGTCCAGTTCCTGATATTCAAATTGAAGATGTCACTGTTGAAGTACACCAGGATGAGGATATGGGTGTTGCTGGCGCTGAGAAGGAAATTGACAAGGAGGATTCTGATGGTGAGGTGGTTTGTTTAAGTCAGGAACCCAGGGAGACACCTGTTGTCCATGGGATGAATAAGGCCATTGACATACCTGGTCAAAATACAAAAAAAAAATCACCTCTTCGGTGTGGAATTATTTTAACAGAAATACGGACAACAGGTGTCAAGCCGTGTGTTGCCTTTGTCAAGCTGTAATAAGTAGGGGTAAGGACATTAACCACCTAGGAACATCCTCCCTTATATGTCACCTGGAGCGCATTCATCAGAAGTCATTGACAAGTTCAAAAACTTTGGGTGACAGCGGAAGCAGTACACTGACAACTAAATCCCTTCTTCCTCTTGTACCCAAGCTCCTGCAAACTACCCCACCAACTCCCTCAATGCATACTTACCTACATTCTGGCTGCTCTCTGCGGGAGAGAGCAGCCAGGTCGTCTCAGAGGGCGGGCAGGGGAGGCTGTGACGTGGATGAAGGGGTGGACCGGAGGCGGGACGGGGGCGGAGTCGCGGTGACACTGCATTTAACCACGCCCCCGCTCTATAATGCCGCGATCACCGGCATTACACTGCAGGGGGCGTGGCTATGATGACGCGATTCAGCAAGAATCGCATCATCAACTGCCCGGACCGCCCACTTTACACTCTAAGTGGGCGGACGGGCAGGGGGACCCCGCTAATCGGGAGACTTGCCTGCTCTTCCGGGGGGCCGGGAGGGTCACCCGATTTTCGGGAGCCTCCCGGCCATTCCGGGAGAGTAGGCAAGTATGCCTCAATGTCAATTTCCTCCTTAGACACGAACACCAATAGTCCTGCAGGCAATGTCACTGGCAAGTCTGATGAGTCTTCTCCTAACTGGGATTCCTCCGATGGATCCTTGAGTGGAACGCCTACTGCTGCTGTCAAGTCAGGCGGAACGTGACCCGCCAACAGCTCCTCCTTCATTTTCTACCGCCACTGGAGCTGCCAGGAAAAGGATAAAATTTCCAAAACCACCCGCTGGCGGTGATGCAGGGCAGTCAGGAGCAAGTGCTGACATCTGATCCGGACTGAAGGACCTGCCAACGATTACTGACATGTCGTCTACTGTCACTGCATATGATTCTGTCACCATTGAAAGAATGGTGGAGGATTATATGAGTGACAGCATCATTGTAGGCATGTCAGACAGTCCGTACGTATACTGGCAGGAAAAAGAGGCAATTTGGAGGCCCTTGCACAAACTGACTTTATTTTACCTAAGTTGCCCCCCTCCAGTGTGTACTCCGAAAGAGTGTTTAGTGCAGCCGGTCACATTGTCAGCGATCGGCGTACAAGGTTACTTCCACAAAATGTGGAGAAGGTGATGTTCATCAAAATGAATTATAATCAATTCCTCTGTGGAGACATTCACCAGCAATTGCCTCCAGAAAGTACACAGGGATCTGTGATGGTGGATTCCAGTGGGGACGAATTAATACTCTGTGAGGAGAGGGATGTACACAGTGAAAGGGGTGAGGAATCGGACGATGAGGAGGAGGTGGACATCCTGCCTCTGTAGAGCCAGTTTGTGCAAGGAGAGATTGATTGCTTCTTTTTTGGTGGGGGCCCAAACCAACCAATCTTGTCAGCCACAGTCATGTGGCTGACCTTGTGGCTGAAATGATGGGTTTGTTAAAGTGTGCATGTCCTGTTTATACAACATAAGGGTGGGTGGGAGGGCCCAAGGAAAATTCCATCTTGCACCTCTTTTTTTTTTTATCTTTGCATCATGTGCTTTTTGGGGATTATTTTTTTAAGTGCCATCCTGTCTGACACTGCAGTGCCACTCCTAGATGGGCCAGGTGTTTGTGCCGCCCACTTGGGTCGCTTAGCTTAGTCATCCAGCGACCTCGGTGCAAATTTTAGGACTAAAATTAATATTAATATGAGGTGTGAGGTGTTCAGAATAGACTGGAAATTCTGGTTATTGAGGTTAATAATACTATAGGATCAAAATTACCCCCAAATTCTATGATTTAAGCTGTTTTTGAGGGTTTTTTGAAGAAAAAAAAAACACCCGAATCCAACAAAAATTCTTAAGGGAGGTTTTGCCAAAATGCATCCGAATCCAAAACACGACGCGGAACCGAATCCAAAAACAAAACCCGAAAAATGCCCGCTTCACATCTCTACTTTAAAGGTACCATTAAGCTTATGTACTAGTACTTACCTGTCCTCCCCCCTCCCCCCCCGGCTATATGTGGTCTGAGCTGGAGCTCATGCACAACATCCGCCACCAACATTTGATGCTCAGGCAAGCACTGGATGATTATTATTATTATTAAATGTGCATGCTAATAATGTCTAGGTTGGTTGTAGTTCGGATAGTCTTATTAAACATGGGTGCTATTGATTTAGCATCAGGGGAGAGAGTGAAGAGTATTCACACGTTGCTAGACTTCCAATATTTCATGTTCCTATCGTTTTTCCCCAATCAGGGTCACAACATTCCAGGAGCAGCACCATTCAGGGAGAACTATAAGAACATTTAGGAGAGAGCAACACCGTCTGCCAACTGTACAGATTTTGGGCTGTGTCTCATTTTACACTGTTTTGCTCATGAAGAGGAAGCTACATGCTCCTGACAGTAGAGTATGAACTGGCACATTTACCTGTAGATGAGATGGAATGGCAGGCATACCAACACTGGCAGCTTGGCTAACCCTCTTTAGAAATCATGATTATCTGGTTTTAGGGGCATCAGAGACATCCCCCAATTCTTCCATTGTGACATAAAATAAATGTGTTGAAATTGCTCTGTATGCTCTGCTAAAGGATAAACAGGTGGCATAACATCATACAGCTTGTACATTGAAGATGACAGCTCTCATGCTTTTATTATGTTCCAAAGAGATCCAAGGTCATACTTACTCACTGAAAGTGTGCATTTCAAGTGATTGCTCCTACCAATCAGCAGTAGTAACATACCCAGTAATATGCTTGTCTAGTAATAATGCCCGGTGACTGCACAAACCTGTTTTTCAGCATATGCTTTTTTTTGGTAAGTAAATAAATCTTTATTTCATACATTTATTAGCCTCTTAAGGAATTTTCTCTATATTGCATCTTCCAAAGCTGAATTGACCAAGTGTTTGTATAGTGAAGGCAGAGTATAAATGTATTATACTTTACAAGAGAAAAATGTGCAGTGGTACCTTAGTTATAGATTAACATCATCTACTACATTTAGATCTGCTTCTGACCTGTTAGTTCTCATTTCCCATAACATTATAAGGGGTAGGTAAAATAAAGAGTAAGGGGGATATTCAATAAGCTGCAGTAATTATTCAGGCAATTATTTTCTCGTTTTTTGCACCTGAAAATTACCTGTTTTTGAGTGAAAATACAGAGTGGTATTCAATTCTTTTCACCTCCATCTTATTAAGATAAGATCTTTTGACATTTAAGTCACATCTACAGTATGTAGAAAATTTGAAAGGGTTCACATACAGATGTGTCCTCATACATCTTGCCTCAATACATCACGTAATGGGAGATGTCTGGCGTGAGTGAGCTGACAGGTCCTTGGGTGTCTTTTAAAAAAAATGAAAATGCATCTTATTCGCATCGCTATGCGAATAGGACGCACAAGAAGACTCTGCTGATTAAAATAAACCCATACTGTTTCTGCTGACGGGCGTGGTATAATCTTTTCAGCTTGCTACCACTGGGGTAGCGAGGGCACCCAACGATTTATGCAGCTAAACATGATTACTATGGACACAATATGGGTGATAATGGGGATCACTTTAGAAAGGAGATTGGGCATGATATATCACTGAATACCGCCCATAGAATCTGGGATATATTCCCGAACCTATGAGTTTTGATGGTCGCAATAAAACTGTTCAGGCAGGTGAAAAAAAAACTGATAAGTGTTAATTGCATAGCACCGGGTGGGTCAATTAGCCATGGTACATTAATGCGGCTAAATGAATATCCCTTACAATGTTACAATTCTTTGAAAGAAATCATTTTTAACATTACATTGGGAAGGAGATCTACAGAATAGGGACAGGGACAAAGACAAAGTATAACTCCCAATATTCAGGATTGTCAACTCAGGACTCTGAAAAGGGGACATGGCTTTGCGGGAATGCCACAATCGCAAGCCATGCCTCCCATTTTTTCGTCACTGTGGGGGCATGCCCACAGCTGCTGGCATGCCCACAGTCTCCCATGCACAGCATCTAATTCACCGCTGAGCAGTAAGTGACAGGGGGCCTCCCAACTTCTCCCCGACTGCAGGACCGTGCCCAAAAAAATGAAAAAAGGGCTGTCCCTGTGAAAAACGGGATAGTTAGGAGTATGCCTAATGTGGGTTCTGCATGAGAACTGAAAACAAATTCCCCATACTTTACCAAATACATGGTGTAAGTAATTGCGCATAGGAGTTTTTAGGCGACTCTTTAGTAATCCTACTGCATGTTCCAGGCACTCTGTAAGCTACAGTAAATGCAGGCGCTGAGGGGCAGTGACGGTGATGACCCCAGTGGCCTGCGCTCTACCTGCCAACACTGCTCAGCAGACTTGACAAAGAAAGGCAATGCCTAATTGGTTGCAAAGGGTAGCCTCACCTTTTATACATAGCTAGTGATAGAATTTTCTATGTAATTAGTGTAAATGCTACTATTGCATACAGCCTCTGAACTTGGAAGGTGCACAAAAGGACCGAAAGGAAGGTCCCGCGTACGACCTCCGAGAAGCTGGAGTAGCTGAGGGGAGATAAGTGGACTTACCTCCAGTAGCCTGGGAAATCCACTTTTCCAGTTCTTTACAGAACAAGATCTGTCCTGTAAAGGGCAGTGCCCCTACCGCCCTTTTGGATTCCGCTTCCGCCTGCCACTGATGCAGCCAAAGAATTCTTTGGGCAGATATTGCCAAGACGGAAATCTGACCGCCGAGAGTGCAGCCATCCTTGGATGCTCCCCACCAGATAGGCAGCATATTCACGGATGAGTTCAGCTAGAGGGATCATTTCCTCAGCAGAGAGAACTCCACACAAGCCTGTGGACAGTTGTTCTGCCCAGGCTTCAATAACCTTGTTGACCCAACACCCTACATGTGCATGGCGGTGTTAAACCCCCGCTGATGAATAAATAGATTTAAGGGTAGTTTCTAATTTTCTATCTGACGATTCCTTTAAAGAGGTGGCCTTGGAAACTGGCAGAACTGTCTTATTTCAAAGATGAGACACTGAGGGATCCACTGTGGGAGCAGTCTCACATAATTTCCTGTTATCTGCAGGAAAAGGGTAGGACGATAAAAACCTATGGGACAGCTGAAATTTATTATCAAGGTGTTCCCAGGCTGCATTCAGGTATAAATCCAGTTCCTCAGAAACCAGAAATGAGGCCACCACTTTTTGCTTAATGCCAAATAAAGAGGGGCGTACAGGGCCCTGGTCAGGGTCTACAACGTTTAACACTAGAAGTACTGCAGCAATAAGCGCATCAGGGAAGGCGTCTGGGACGGAATCATGGCTTTAGAAAGCTCTTACACTGATTTTGCTAGGGACTGCTACCAAGCTTGTTCATACTGAAGAAAAGGGACAGGCTGTTTTGATCTAGAAGCCTCTCTGTACTTTCAAGGGGCTGCCAGTTCAGAGGACAATAGTGACATCACATCAGTGAGTTGTGTTGACCAAGCAGGAGATTCCTGCACCTGTGAACTGTAAGCAGGTTGCTCTGTAACACAGGTCTCACAAAACAGGGAGCTATCTGATCGGCCGTGTGTGAATTTTGCAGCACTCTTT
Organism: Pseudophryne corroboree; assembly: GCF_028390025.1. Taxonomy (NCBI): domain Eukaryota; kingdom Metazoa; phylum Chordata; class Amphibia; order Anura; family Myobatrachidae; genus Pseudophryne; species Pseudophryne corroboree. The sequence continues at coordinate 513,202,625 of NC_086447.1, forward strand.
TTGCAGATAAAAACCTTCTGTGCTGTCTTAGAGCCCTTTCCAGCCATGGTTAAACACCCTGTCACACAATAACACACAGCAGTTAGTAATTGACAGTTTAAAAAGGAGATTTATGGTAGACTTACCATTGTTAAATCTCTTTCTGCGAAGTACACTGGATTCCACAGGGAATAACATCGGGGTGTAGAGTTGGATCTTGATCCGAGGCACCAACAGGCTAAAGCTTTGACTGTTCCCTGGATGCACTGCACCGCCTTCTCTATAGCCCGCCTCCAGGCACTGGAGCTCAGTTTTGTTAACCAGTCCAATGCAGTAGCAGGTAAGAGAGACGGTAGATGTTAGTCACATAGAACTGCATTCTCACGACAGGAGAAGGGACTAGCGGCTAATGCCATACAAACCCAAAGAAGCTAAGTGCGTCAGGGTGGGCGCCCTGTAGAATCCAGTGTACCTCACAGAAAGAGATTTAACAATGGTAAGTCTACCATAAATCCCCTTTTCTGCAGCGGGGTACACTGGTATTCCACAGGGAATAACATCGGGTATGTCCTAAAACAGTTTCTCATGGGAGGGGATGCACTGTAGCGGGCACAAAAACCCGGAGTCCAAAGGAAGCATCCTGGGAGGCGGAAGTATCAAAGGCATAGAACCTAATGAACGTGTTCACTGAGGACCACATAGCCGCCTTGCACAATTGTTCTGTGGACGTGCCACGGCGGGCTGCCCAAGAAGGTCCAACCGACCGGGTAGAATGGGCCTTGATAGCAGCAGGAGCTAGGAGCCCAGCCTGTGCATAAGCTTGTGCAATCACCATTCTAATCCATCTGGCCAAGGTTTGCTTATTCGCAGGCCAGCCACGTTTGTGAAAACCAAAAAGTACAAAAAGGGAATCTGACCTCCTGATAGAGGCAGTCCTTTCCACATAAATACGGAGAGCCCATACCACGTTCAAAGATCTTTCTTTGGAGTACAAACTAGAAGAGATGATGGCCGGAACCACAATCTGGTTAAGGTGAAAAGATGATACCAGCTTAGGTAAATAACCAGGGCGAGTTCGAAGAACTGCCCGGTCACGGTGAAAAATCAGAAAGGGTGGGCAACAGGACAAGCACCTAAGTCCGACACCCTCCTAGCAGAGGCAATAGCCAACAGAAACACGACCTTAAGCGTAAGGCATTTTAGATCCGAAGACTCAAGAGGTTCAAATGGAGACTCTTGCAGGGCATTTAAGACTACATGCAGATCCCATGGAGCCACAGGAGGGACATAAGGAGGTTGAATTCATAGAACACCCTGAGTAAAAGTGTGAACGTCAGGAAGAGATGCAATTTTTCCCTGAACCCACACCGACAAGGCAGATATATGAACCTTGAGGAAGGCCAGACGAAGGCCCAAGTCTAGGCCTTGTTGTAGAAAAGCCAAAAGTTTGGAAGTTTTGAAAGTATATGCATCATAATTCTTAGCAGCACACCAGGTTAAGTAAGAATTCCAGACTATAATAAATACGAGTCAAAGCTGGTTTACGGGCTTTCAACAGAGTTTGAATGACTGCCTCAGAGAATCCTTTTGCTCTCAGGAGTGATGCTTCAAGAGCCATGCTGTCAAAGTCAGTCTGGCCAGGTCCGGGTAGACACAAGGGCCCTGAACGAGGAGGTCTGGGCATTGAGGAAGTAGAAGTGGACACTGTATAAAGAGACCCTGCAGGTCTGAGAACCAATGCTGTCTGGGCCACGCTGGAATGACTAGAAGTAGTATTCTTCCTTCTTGCTTAAACTTCCGTATTACCCGGGGCAGTAGTGACCCTGGAGGAAACGCGTATGGCAGCCGAAAGTTCCATGGAATTGCCAGAGTGTCCACGAACGCTGCTTGAGTGATTCTGTCAAGATGCCATCAGGTCTACATCTGGTAGGCACCACTTGTCCACTAGGAGTTGAAAGACTTCGGGATAAAGACTCAACTCTCCAGCGTGCACGTCCTGATGACCGAGGAAGTCCGCTTCCTAGTTCAGGACTCCCGGAATGAACACTGCCGCTGGAAAATGGCCTTCCACCCATTGGAGGATTTTTGACACTTTCATCATTGTCATGCGTCTTTGAGTGTCGCCTTGATGATTTATATATGCCACCGTGGTGGCATTGTCTGATTGTACTTGAACAGGCCTGTTCTGTACCAGAGGCAGGGCCCATGTCAATGCATTGACCAATTGACCACTGCCCGCAATTCCAGAATGTTTATCGGGAGGAGAGATTCCTCCCTGGTCCACCGACCCTAGAGAGAGTGTTGCTCCAACACTGCACCTCTACCCTGCAAACTGACATCCATTGTCAGGAGGAGCCAGTTGGAGATCCAGAAAGGACGGCCTCTGCTCAACTGTTGGTCCTGTAGCCAACAGCTCAGTGACAGACAAACCATCGGAGTCAAGGAGATCATTTGCAACCTGATCCGATGAGGCAGGCCGTCCCATTTGGAAAGGATTAACCTCTGCAGAAGACAGGAGTGAAATTGAGTGTACTCTACTATGTCGAAAGCCGACACCATGAGGCCTAGTACTTGCATCGCCGAGTGTATCGACACTCTCTGGCGAGAGAAGAAGCATCCGATCTTGTCCTGAAGTTTCAGTACCTTCTCTGGAGACAGAAACAGTATTTGGCTGTGTGTTTCCAGCAGCGCCCCCAGGTGCACCATGCTCCGAGCAGGGACCAGCGAGGACTTCTTCCAATTGTTGAGCCACCTGTGGGCTTGTAGGAATTGGACCGACATCTCCAGTTGACTGAGGAGGACATCTTGGCCAGAATCAGCAAGTCATCCAGATACAGCAGGATCCTGATTCCCTGACGACGTAGGAAAGCCGTCATCATGGCCATGACCATGGTGAAAATCCGAGGTGCCATGGCCAGTCCAAATGGCAGAGCCTGGAATTGAAAATGAAGGTTGCCAATAGCAAACAGCAGATATTGCTGATGCGAAATGGCAATACGTATGTGCAGGTAAGCATCCTGTATGTCCAGGGATACCATATAGCCCCTGGGTTCCATGGCCAGCACAATAAAGCGCAGGGTTTCCATACAGAATTTGGATACTCTCACAAACTTGTTTAATGATTTGAGGTCGAGGATAGGCCGAAAAGACCCATTTGGTTTCGGAACTAGAAACATGGTCGAGTTAGTATCCCCTGCCTCTCTGGGACAGAGGTACCGGCACTACCACTCCTGTTTCCAGGAGGTATTGTTTAACCAAGTGTAGAGCTTGGGCTTTCACTGGATCCAAGGGAATAACCATGGAACAGAACTGGCGAGGGGGACGTCTCTTGAAAGAGATTTCATACCTGTGAGAGACAACTTCCTGTACCCAGGCATCTGAGGTGGTCTTTAACCAGGACTGAGCGAACTGCAGAAGTTGGCCTCCCACTCTGGGGTCCTCCAGGGAGAGGCCTGCCCCATCATGCAGCAGGCTTGTCTTGTTTGGAAGCAGGCTGACGGGCAGCCCAGGATTGTTTAGATTTGGGCTTAGTGGTTTTGGAAGTACGAGCCTGTCTCGGGTACGCCTGACCTTTTGCCTTACTTGGAGGTTGAAAGGAATGAAAAGTTGTACTCTTAGTGTTCTGAGAAGGATTAGTACTTGGGAGAAATGCAGTCTTGGCCGTCGCCAAGTCAGTCACAATCTTGTTCAGATCCTCCCCAAATAGTATGTCTCCCTTGAAAGGAAGCACCTCCAAGGTCTTTTTTAGAATCCAGGTACACTTTTCAGGACCTCAACCACAGAATCCGGTGAGCCAGTATAGACGTAGTAGATGCCTTGGCCGCCATGACCCCTGCATCAGACGCCGCCTCCTGAATATAGTGAGAGGCTGTTGTAATATACGACAGATATTGTCTGGCAGTGTCAGAAAAATCCTGAGGTAGCTCATCCTCAATTGCCTGAACCCATACTTCAATTCCTTTTGCCGCCCAGGAGGCCACCCTAGTGGGTTTATGTACAGCATCGGTAAGAGTGTAAAAAGACTTCAGGCACGCTTATCTGCCGGTTCCTTCAGCGAGGTGACAGTGGTGACAGGCAGAGTCGATGACACCACAAGACGGGTGACATGAAAGTCCACCGGTGGTGGAGTTTTCCACTTGTTGCTCAACTCCACAGGGATAGGATAATGAGCTAGCATCTTTTTAGACAGGGAAAACTTCTTTCCTGGAGATGACCAGGATTTCTGACGTATGTCAATTAATAGGTCAGAATGTGGTAAAACTACTTTAGTAACCTTCTGAGGCTTAAACTTATCAGGTTTCTTAGACGCAACAGAGGCTCAATTTCATCATCAATCTGTAGAATCAGCTTGATAGCTTCTACGAGGTAAGGAACATCAACCTGGGTTGTAGATTCCTCATCAGAAGCAGCTGTATCTGTGTCTGACGGATCAATATATTCCCCATCTTCATCGGAAGAATTATCCAAAATATTAGTGGATTGCGAGGAAGAAATGGCCCATTTAGATGACCCCTTGGCCCCAGAGGGGTGTGGGGTGCACTTTTGTCTAACCACAGACTGATTTAATTGCTGTAACTGGGTAGACAAAGTATCCGCCCATGGCGGTGTTATGAGCCATGGCAGTTGCATTTTGGTTATGTATTTTATGTTTACTTCCGTTTCTGTTCCCTTGGCTTTTGTGGGGTGTCCGGTGTCCACCCTTAAGGAGAGGGTACTGTTATGAACCACAAGCAGTGGTTCATTCCTGTTCACTTTCTGTTCATGTATTTTATGTTATAGTTCTCTTGCAGGCCAGGATTTCCTTTGCTCTGGTTTAGAAGACTCTTGTTGGCCGCCGGTGGTGAGTCTGTGTAATTGCAGCCTGTTTCCATGTGTTTAGCCTCACCTGTCTGTTAATTGCACCTGTCAGTTTGGAGTCGTGCAGCAGGGCAGCTGCACGACATAATTAATTAGGGTCCCTGCTGTGATTGGAGGAATTCCTTGTTATATTCTCCCTCACTGCCTGACACAGACGCCGGTGATAGCTTCTGTCTAGCTGCTTTCTACCTTGAAGCATTCCTGTCCAGGAGTCCTGTGGCTTTGCCTGTGCCTGATCCAGTATCCTGCTTCTTGGTGTCCACTGGTCTGTCGTTTGGAATTCTGCCTGTCCTCCGGTCCTGAGAGCCTGTGTTAGCTACTTTGGGGGTTCCTGTCCTTTTGCCAGTATTCGTACCGGTTTTGTGAGTAGCGGCTTCGCCGCGTCCCTCGGCCGTAGCTACTTGTTGCTTTTGCTTTGGATTTTTTGCAGAGGGTTCTGCGTGTGCTGTCCTCACCGGAACACAGCGGTGTTGTGTCAGCATGTGGACAGCACTGCCTTTGTTGTAGTTTTTGTCTTGGCGGTTGTGCCGTACTTACTTTATTTTAGTTCTGTAGCACCCCTTACTGGGTATTTCCTTCTCTAGTTAGAGGTTCCCCTTGTCATCGTCCCGTCTCAGTCTACGCCTTGTCTCCAACTAAGACCGGGGGCATCAGAGTTGGGCAGACATAATCCGCCCTTCAAACGCGGCTTCCGTGGGCCCAAGAAACCATAGTCACGCAGGCGTAGGCTGACAACGAGGGTGAGACAACGGAGTTAGGGATCCTTGGGGCTGCTGCCGAGCTCCGTTTATACTGCAGCTTGCGTTCCAGTGCTTGGGGCTTGTCCACCCTTAGTACCGAGTACTGCAAACGTAACAGGCAGATTGACTACAGGGACAATATGTGGCTGTAATGGCACGGGAGGCCCCACAGGGGGCATAAGATGCATTACAAGTATAGTCAGCATATTTGAAAAAGCTGCCCAAGGTGGGTTCTGATTGGCCACAGGTGCCGCAGGCGGACTGGGAGATGTATGACACCCAGTGCCTGAACCAGCAGCTAACACTTCCCCCACTGGTGAATCCGTGACAACAGCACTGCATGATGCAGGAGCAGCCGAGGATGTCCCGCCCTGTGTAGCATACATTATATGGGATGTAGCCTTAGGGCGTAACAATACAATATAGCCAGACAAACACAAAAACCAGCAAATAATCTCCTGTATTTTGTGACAGTAAATACAGAGCACAAACAGAGGATTTAAGCGGTGTGTAGTGACTGAAAAACACAGTAAGAAATACAAACAGCATACCCTGTGTAGCACTATATATTATACGAGACCCTGACGCATTTAGTTTCCCAGGGTACAGAATATAGTGATAGCAAAACGTGTGATTCACAAGAAAAGAATCCACACAGCTATAGGCACACTCAGTCACAGGTACAATGCAGAAATTATTACATATAAACAGTACAACTGCACTGGACTAGTATTACATATAAGTATGTATGTATACAGATCTAACAATGCACAGTAAACACTGGATGTATATCACAGAATACTTGTACTAAATAATCAGATAGCAGTACACCTGTTCTTAACTAACACTGTCTAAAATGACATGTAGAATACTTAAGTGTCTGTAAATGTACAGCACTGATGATACAGGCGGATCTACAGAGGAGACAGTGCCCAGCAGTACCGGAGATCAGCCCAACTATGTAATGGCGCCAAAATCTCAGTCAGGGAGTGAGGGAGAGAGAACTGCAGCTCAAGGGTGGGAACACTAGCAGTACATGGCGCCCGGAGCTGGGGGAGGGGCTACAGGTCAGCGCCTTATCCCCTCTGCTGGACTTCACCATCGGGTACTGTGGAGCCTTTTATAAACGGATTTTAGCAAATCCGACCTGTGCTCCTTGCCCTGGTGGATATAGTGGGGTCCCTGTGTGACACAGTGTCCACACTAGCGGCGCGGTCCATCTCCTGGGACTGCGACCGGATCGTGATTTACCGGCGGGTCCCACCTGGGGGACCCTCTTACCTCCTCCCTTGAGTGTAGCCACGCGATCCTGGAGAGTGACAGCGGTGGTGTGCCTGAAAACTGGTTTGTCTTCATGCAAGTACCTGGGAACCCGGCCACGGGAGTATGCAGCGTAGCTGAGGGAGGTGATGGAGCCACAGCACAGCATGTCATAAAGACATAGAAAGTGCTGCTGCCCTTGAAGTCTTCTAAAAAGCTCTTTTCAGGGCTGCCTAGCACAACCCCACCTGTTAGTGACCTGCACTGCAGGCACCAACTTACAAACTGAGCTCCAGTGCCTGGAGGCGGGGCTATAGAGGAGGTGGTGCAGTGCATTCTGGGAACAGTCAAAGCTTTAGCCTGTTGGTGCCTTGGATCAAGATCCAACTCTACACCTCTATGTTATTCCCTGTGGAATACCAGTGTACCTCGCTGCAGAAATAGATACTGAGATAGTGAAGCAGAGGTACTGTAGGAGAGGAGACAGTAAGGCATGAGTGTCACACCAGCCCTAATAGCACTCTACAGCGCTAGGCACATGTTTATTAGTAAGTTAAACAAAGTGAAAGTAAGTTACCTGTGCAGAAAAAGCTCTCATACCAGCCTAAGATGTTGCAGTCTCATCAGCACAGTAACAGCAGCAGTAGTTTTGAGGGAGAGAGCAGGGACAGCACATGTGTGTTTGCTCTTTATGATGGCTACCTGCATGTGGCGCCTCCTGCAGGGATCACCGGGACTGCTGGGAACAAGGAGCAGACTCCAGAGGTAAGCACCGCTGCCCCCCCCCCCCCCCTGCAATAGAGTCCCCCCTGGCAGCTCCATCATCACATATGCTGCCTGTCTGTCCTTGAATGCTTTGTGAATCTAATGTTAATGATAGTGAGCAGCTCCCTCAGGTACATTGAAAAGACTGGCTTGGAGGGGGGCTTAGAAAGGGAGGAGCAAGTCACACTTCTAGAAATGTAAAGAGCCAATTCCTGGTTGCAACTTCCTATATCCCCACTGTAAAGAGCACTCCAGTGTCCCCTAGTGGATAAAGTAGAAATTATAACGTAGATGATTTTAATTAAACGGACCTCCACAATGAACATCAATAATTTTTAGAATAAAACATAAATACTGTACTAAATGTCCAAAATCAACTCCTAGGTTATCTAAGAAAAGGGTAGCCACTTATTATTAACATGATCATTTGGTTGTGTATGTACAATAATGAAGAAAGTTAATGCAATTATAAAAAAAAAATCACATTCTATTGTCCTAAGAAACTACTTAGGGGGGGATTCAATCATTTTGTTGGGTGCCCAAGGTACCCAGAAGCACCAGGTTTAGCCACTTAAAACGGCTAAACCTGACTACATTCCTGGCCGCAACATGACACTTTTCGCATATTTCTGCTCGCCACCTCGGAAGGCTGTGAGCAGAAATGTCAACGCCGGCAGCACTCGTGCCCAAACGGCAGAACAACTGAATAACTGTGTCTCTCTAGTGTCGGGCGTCCAAATAACAATTGAACCGTTTTAAATATCAGGCCTAATCTTGTCAGAAGTGTCGGGTTTTACAACCCGACTCTTCGTACATAAACCCCTTGGCATCCATTCAGTTCAACAGAATAAGATTTGAAGAAAGCAACATATTTTTGATGGCATTTTTAGACCCAAGTCAAGTCAATTACATACACTGTAGTCCTAGTGTCAGGCCAACACTGCAGCAGTTGCACATTTATTGCAATGGATAAAACCCGAATATACTGCATACATTTACATTTGTGGTAAACTTAAAACAGTAAAGCAAATGTGTACAAACCTAAAGATTAATATAGGAGTAATATAGTTGTAGTCCTATGTTGTTCTTGCATGAGCCGCAGATAAACTGTTCATGTTAATGAACTACTGAAGGCATAGTTCAGAGGTTAATTAGTGGTTCATATTCAGTTTCTCTCAGGTTATCAGACAGAATCAACTCCCAGGTACAAAGGCCATCAATCTTCTTGATTAAATTGCATTCTAACAGGCTTTCATAAGGCAATTGTAGATCCTGGAGAGATGCAAGGTTACCACATTACTGCCCTTCCTTGTCTCTAATATGACCAAACAGTAAAGAAACTGACACTGAAGAAAATCAGCAGCACCTTCATGATTCACAGACTGATGCGCTGCATAGTAACTACAGTATTCTCTTGCTGAAGTTATTTAAAAGTGAAGTGTCACAAAGGCTTAACTTGCTGGAAGATGAAGTGGCAAATTGCCATACTCATGTTCAGACTAGCTAAATGCAGATCAGATTTTAAAGCATATTATTGTCAAAACTAAACCTTATAATGGGCAAAAGAAAACCTTTATAAAAATTGAGATTTGAAAAAAGGAAACCGAGGCTTGAAGCCTCAGGACAAGCAAATATTAAGAAAAACCACATAAATGAAAAGAGAATTTACAGTTTTCCTTGCTTGTTACCATATGTAATATATAATGAACAAAGCAATCTGATATCCTATAACAACTTCATTCAGAACGGATCATAATTAGTTAGACTGCAGTGTCCATCACATTTGGGATTTTAGTGTGGAAAAACCTTAGTGTGCTTTTGGTACCTGCTGCATAGACTGAGCACAGTATAAGTAGCCTGGAAAGTCATTAGAAGAGATGCTGACTGCCGCGGCTCTGTTACACATCAGCAGTCAATCACTGTTCATAGAACACAGGCTGTTGGGTTGAGATAGGGGTGAGGCGGTTAGCATCGCTGCTATTGGCAGAACTTTCTGCAAGTCACATAGACAAACTGACAGCAGCATGAGGTGTAGTGGGAATTTGCACAGTACGTAGTTAAGTTGGGGACAGCATTGTATACAGTGGCGTAAGTTCGTCCCAGTTGCCCGGAGGCAAGATAAATATTGGTGCCCCCCTATTTCCTATATTAAGATAAATAAATGTGTGTGTGTGTGTGTGTGTGTGTGTGTAGTGTTCTGAAAAAAATGTATATACTGTATTTATACATTTAATTGTCTTTTATTTTAAATCACACCATTCTTAGCAGTCATACCCAGGATTAGAACCCATGACCTGTTACACTAACAGCAGACACTTTACTGATGAAGCATGAGAATTCTAACTATATGAAGTTACGTGTAATTGTCAGAGAAGTATCTTCATATAGTTAAAATTCTCATATTTCCTATACAGGAACAAATAGCTTCATCAGTAAGGTGTCTGCTTCCAGTGTAATAGGTTGCGGTTTCTATTCCTGGGTGTGACACTTGTAAAATATCCACAGTATAATAAAGAGGCTGTGATTTGTAAGGTGCAGGGACCAGTGAGGAAGCCGGCCACTGAAGAGATAGCGGCAGCTATCAATTAACTTAATTCAATGGTGTCACAGAATGGGAGGAGAGGTGCCCCCTTCAGAGCAGGAGCCCGGCGGCAGATGACTCCATTGCCTCCCAGAGTTCTGCCTCTGATTGTATGCTTATCATCAAACAGATCAGTGTTCCTACTCACCAAATGGGTTTTACATTGTATGCTGGCAGGGGTGCCAAGAGGATGTGGGAGGGGATGTACTGATTACCCGGACCTGTAGAGGGGCCTGGCAGGCGCACAGGCAAGCTCCTGAGGAGGACACGTCTCCTATTGCAAAGCAAAAGTATTTAACATGTTTTTCTTTTCAGAAGGGACATAGCTCCCACACATGGCCACGACCCCTCAGTACCCAGGGCTGGTCCCCATGGATGTCCCAATGGCCCTGTATTCTGGTACTATGTCAGAGGATACCTAATAAAACCGTAAATTATTTATGGTTATAGTTTATGATTATGATATCCCAGACCCTGGTTGTACCTGCCCATGCTTTGTAGAATGTATAGGGGCCCATTTATGAACGAGTGATGAAACTTGTTGCGTATGATAAATGGTGCTTTAGCCAATCAGCTCCCAACTGCCATTTTTCAAACACATAACAGTTGGGAGCTGATTGCGTGTGATAAATGATGCTCTAACCTAAATGAGCCCTATAATGTTTATATACAGTGTTTATATGTATATATATATATATATATATATATATATACACATACAGGAACAGAAATGGGCGGCACTCCGAGTCTTAAATTAAGTGAAATAAAGTGCAAAGACTTTTATTTGTCAACTACACATGATCTACGTTTCGGGGTCGCAGCCCCGTCGTCAGGATGCGACCCCGAAACGTAGATCATGTGTAGTTGACAAATAAAAGTCTCTGCACTTTATTTCACTTAATTTAAGACTCGGAGTGCCGCCCATTTCTGTTCCTGTATATTTCTGGGCAGCAACCCGGAGGGAAGGCACCGTGAGCAAACTACTGTTCTTCTAAGGGCAAACGAGTGCCGGGTCATTTTGGACTATATATATATATATATATATATATAATATCTAGAATAAATCAAAGAGGGTGCTTCATAGTGTTATACAGCTTATTCTTAAAATAATATCACACTCCAGAACCATAGTACAGTTAGTACCTGTACCTACAAGTTCCTAAGTGGTATTTTAAGCCCACTCTGAGGAACGTATAGGTACTAGTGCTAACTGTATTATAGTTCTGGAGTGTGATATTATTATTTTAAGAATAAACTGTATAGCACTATGAAGCGCCCTCTTTGATTTCTTGAAGATACCAACACCCCGTGGGATTCCGGGATGCATTGTATACATTGGGGAAGTCGCAGTCTGATCAGTAGGACTTAGAGTAGCACTCCTTAATTGGTGTTTCATCAGGTGTTTCAATCAGACCCGTTGCCTCAGGTGTATAATATCAAGTACCTAGCCATGCAGTCTCCATTTGCAAACATTTGTAATACAAAATGGATCATTTTGAACAGCTGTTTCTTCAAGCATGGTACTGTGATAGAATGCCACCTTTGCAATAAGACAGTTTGTGAAATTTCATCCCTGCTGGATAATCCATGATCAACTGTATGTGATATTATTAGAAAGTGAAAGCATTTTGGGACAACAGCAACTCAGCTGTTCCAAACTTCCACTGGCATTAATATAAACACAAAAACTGTGCAGCGGGAGCTAAATGGGAAGGGTTTCCATGGCGGAGCAGCTGCATGCAAGCCTCACATCACCAAGTCCAATGCCAAGCGTGGGATGGAGAGGTGTAAAGTACACCAATACTGGACTGTGGAGCAGTGGAAATGTGTTCTGTGGAGTGATGAATCACGATTCTCTGTTTGGCAGTCAGATGGGCAAATCTGGGTTTGGCAGATAGTGGGAGAACGTTACCTGCCTGACTCCATTGTGCCAATTGTGAAGTTTGGTGGAGGGGGGGGGGGGGGGGTAATGGTATGGGGCTGTTTTTCAGGGTGTGGGCTTGGTCCCTTATCTTCAGTGAAGGCCACTCTTAATGCTTAAGCATACTAAGACATTTTGGACAATGCTATGCTTCCAACTTTGTAGCAACATTTTGGGGAAGGACCTTTTCTATTTCAACATGACTGTCCCAGTGCACAAAGCAAGGACTATAAAGACATGGTTTGATGAGTTCAATGTGGAAGAACTTGACTGGCCCGCACAGAGCCCTAACCTCAACCCCATCGAGCACCTTTGAGATGAACTGGAACGGAAACTGTGAGCTAAGCCCACTCATCCAACATCAGTGCCCGACCTTATAAATGCTCTACAGAATGAATGGACACAGATTCCCACAGAAACACTCCAAAATCTTTGGGAAAGCCTTCCAAGAAGAGTGGAAGCTGTTACAGCAGCAAAAGAGGGGCCAACTTCATAATAGAGTATATGTATTTGAATAGAATGTCATTACAGTCCCTGTGGGTGTAATGGTAAGGTGTCTAAATACCTTTGTCCATGTGTGTGTGTGTGTGTGTGTGTGTGTGTGTGTGTGTATATATATATATATATATATATATATATATATATTTGAGAAATGCTGGCACTCCAATGCTAAAAGGTTTTTAGCTTGCCCTGGTGCCCTCACGGGTCATCCAATCCCCATACATGCAGCTTGTAAAACTGGCACTCACGGGTCTTCTTGAGAAGAAATAAATACTACTGAGTCGGTTCTAAGTTCAAGAACTTAGAGCCGACTCAGTAGTCTTTATCTCTCTACAAAAAGACCTGTGAGTGCCACCTGTTTTGCAAACTATGTATATCTATATACAGTATATATATCTATATATATATATATATATATATAAATGCAATTTGACTGGCACTCCACTACAATACTGAATTGCCTGGGTGCCCTCCCATGGATTGAACAGAACCCTTGATACATACAAAGCAGACGGGTGGCACTCCTCGGACTTCAAAACATGAAATGACAGCTACAACAGCTTCATCTTAACGTTTCAGGTGCTTTTAATGTACATTTTTTGTCAGGATATATACATATCTCTATAAAAATGACAAAAAGACTCTCAGTGGTCCTACTACCAAAGAAAAATCACAGCAACAACATCAAGATTTGCAACATTTTGGGTCTTTAATACTCATCGTCAGGCAGCACATACAAAGACACATATAACAACAAATTACCTTTTAACCCACCAGAATCTTACAGGCCGACGCCGGTCCACCACGCTCTCCCTCTGTCCAGACTGGAAGCTAGGGAAAGCCACATCTTTCTATGAGTACTGTTGTTGAGGTTGCCATGGAAACCTGATGCCTGATGAGGAGCAGATACAAAACAGAAATCATTAGCCCCGAATAACACCACCAATTAATGTCATAGAAAATAGGTCAAACATATACAGAAGACATCCTAAACGTAATAGCTGTACTGGATGAAAAAAATAATGAAAAAGAAGATTTGCCAATAATAGGTTAC